>NW_024367261.1:5304797-5837579 GCF_014805655.1 Passer montanus
TCCCGCCCCCGCCCCGCCTCGGCTCTGACGTCACGGGGGCGGGGGGGCGCAGCGCTGGGGGGGCGCCGAAGGTTCCGCGGCGCGCAGGCCCGTCCCTTTGTGACGTCACGGGGAGCGGGGCGAACCTGGCCGGGCGGCGGCGTGGCCGGCGGCCCGCGGGCTCCGTCACAGCCCCGGCAACCTGTTGCTGCTGCCGCCGCCGGCAGCGCGCCCCGCCGGCACCGCCGCCCCCTGCAGAAAAACGAACGTGGGGAGGGGCTGGGGGGAGAAGAGGAGAGGGGCGAGAAGGGTTAAATACAAGCGCCGCCGCGAAGTTGCGAGCGGGAGAGCGAGCACCCCTGCACATTGTCCGCCCTCGTCTTTCCTCCCCCGGGAGCCGCGCTCTCGGCCCCTGCCCGGCGGTGCGGGAGCGGCGCCGCATTGTTCGCCCCGGGGAGCCCGGGGGGAGCCGGGCTTTGGGGCGATCTCTCCCCATTTTCCTGTCGCCCCCCCCCGCCCCGCTTTTGTCTGCCTGCCTGGGAAACGTGGACGCCTCGCGTGTTTCGCCAGACTTTCCACCCGCCGTTCCCGTTTCGATGCCATACTTTAAACTCGCCGGCCCCGGGCTCCCCTCTCCTCTGCAATGCGGATGTATTTTAATTCGGAAATTTCGGGGGGTGCGGGGGGGATGGAAAGGAGGAGGGGGGCAGCTTGGGCATAGCGCGCAGCCCCCCCTGCCCTTCGTCCCCAAAACCACACACGCATCGCTCCGCCGCCTCCCCCGGGCAGCGCTGCAGCGGGGCGGGCAATCCACAGCGGCAGTCAGCTGGAGTCAACTGCAGTTTTTACCAAATCTATAGAATACCGAGGCAAAGTGTCCCGAAGGTCACCCTCCCTGCCAAGGGACACCCCTCCGCTGAAAGAAATCGGCGCAGACGACAAGACGCGATATAAACTACAACTTTTAAAGCCTCGCATCAAACACGCCCAAAAGCGAGGATTTCTATGATTTCCCCCCATATCCGCCCCCCAAAATTTGTCTTTTTTTTTTTAACATGGAGATAAAAATCATTATTCGCTCTACTGCATATATGGATAATCCCCCCCGCTTTTCCAAACGTAAGGAAAAACTGTCCTGTGCCAATCAAAACGTAACTGGAGCACGAACAAAAATCCAACTACCCATCCACATTTATATGTTTAAAGGATTAGACAATTACGAGGGATTGGTTAAGCGGCTGAATAAAGAGAGGCAGAAATACAGCCCAGGCTGCGCTGGATTAGCCCAAATTTTCGAGCCATCATAATGAATTATTTTTAAAACAGCACCGAGCCATTTTCCTCATTATTCCAGTCAATCCCGAGGAACGCGCTGCCCGTAAGGCGATCCCCGGCTGCTCCGGTGTCTATCGCAAGGCAGAGCAGCCGAGGATCGCACACAGGAGAAGGAGATGTGGTACTGCGAGAAACCAGCTCGCCATAACCAGACACTCGGTTTCAACTTAAAGGGCTTCCAACAACCACCGCCGCCGCTTCACCAGACGGGGACAGACACACGTAGATAATTTTAAAAAAAAAGGGGAAAAAAAAAGAAAATAAAAGGAAAAACATCCAATCCCCCCCCCCAAAAAAAAAAAAAAAACAAAAAAAAAAAAACCCAAACCCCCAACCCAAAAAACACAAACCAGCTCGCCATAACCAGACACTCGGTTTCAACTTAAAGGGCTTCCAACAACCACCGCCGCCGCTTCACCAGACGGGGACAGACACACGTAGATAATTTTAAAAAAAAAGGGGAAAAAAAAAGAAAATAAAAGGAAAAACATCCAATCCCCCCCCCCAAAAAAAAAAAAAAAACCAACAAAAAACAAACCCAAACCACCAACCCAAAAAACCAACAACAAACCTATTTTAGCATGCAAAAGCACAGAATTAAGAAAACCACTTGGAAATGCAGTTGGGTGACACTATCGTGGCAGCCCCCCGAGCTCCTCGCGTTTCATCTAAAACTAGATTATGATTGTGTCATTTGAGGTCAATACATTTATTCACTGGAGGAATCGCTACACAAATCTGGTTTTATAACCGAACTGGATAGCAGGCTTCCCCGTTAAAAGGGGCCTCTGAAACTCCCCCACCACACCACAGAAAAATCAAATTCAGCATCACATTTGTTCCCAAAGCCTTAGAGCTGCAAGATTAGCTATAAACTTGACATTCACTGCCATTTCCTAAAACTGGGAGTCAAACGATGTATGTTATGACCACTTACGTATTTCTTTTGAATTATATTCCTCTTGGGTCTTTCTTTGCTCATTCTGGTATCCAAATTCTGATTGCAAAAGGGGACAATTGCTTCATGAATTAAAGCCGAGACAATTAAAAAAAAAAATTAAAAAATACCGAAAAAATCCAGGGGGGAGGGGGTTGTTTGTAGTGGTATCTTGTAATCCGAGTTTCTTTCCTCACAATGTGATTCTCCTAGCAATAAATCCGAGAAATGGGGGACGGAAGAAAAAAAAATAAAAAAGACGAATGCGAAGGAAACAAAAAAAAAATCACTTTAGTGAAGCATTATAATGGAAAATTTCCCCCTAAACACAAAAAACGACGCCCTTGATATCCCCTTTTCTCTTTCTCAAGCCGCCTAAGCGATCTGCAGGTCCTTAGTGTCAGAGCTGTAGTTACATCTTGGAGGAGGAAAGGGGCCGGGAGGAGAAGATAAATAACCGGGACGTTGGAAGTCACGTTTGTGCCGCTGCAGCAGGGAAAGCGGCAGGGACAACTCCAGCAGCGGCGGCGGCTCCGGCGGCAGCAGCGGCGGCGGC
This sequence comes from Passer montanus, assembly GCF_014805655.1. Lineage (NCBI taxonomy): Eukaryota > Metazoa > Chordata > Aves > Passeriformes > Passeridae > Passer > Passer montanus. Next base: position 5,307,605 of record NW_024367261.1, read on the forward strand.
AGCGAGGGCTGCACGCACCGTGTGTGTCTCCGCTCCTCCAGCTCCCCCCAGCCAATGGGAACAGCTCTCCGCCAGCAACTTTAAATGGACCTGGCTCTTTTTTTTTTTTTTTTTTCTCCCCCTCTTTCCCCTCCTCTGTTGTTAATATAAATGTCTGCGTGCGTGCGTGTGCGCGCGCGCGCGTGTGTATGTGTATATATATATATGTATATATGTATGTATGTGTGCGTGTGTATATATATACACACACGGACACACGGCACACACACATACATGCATACACCGCCTAGGGCTCGCCCTTAATTCCCAACCGCGGCAGCGGCCGCAGCGCCCGGGCCCCCGCCGCGCTCAGCGCATGCAACAGGCCTCGCTGAACACTCCATGCGGGTCAGGCGTCATGCGCTTCCCTCTCCCACCCCCCACCCCTCTTCCCACCTCCCTTCTTTCGGCATTTAAGCGTGGCCACCCGGCAGCCAAGGTCGCCGCGAGCCCTACGCCGAAACCCGAGCCGGGAGTTTGACGACGGTCCCTCAGAGCGCAGCACGCTCTGTCGCCGTGCCCTGCCCCCCTCCCCGCCCCGCTGCAGCCTCCTCACTCCTCCCGCCTGCCAAGGGCTGTCCTTCCGCTCCGTCCTTGCGCCCGCCGCGCCTCCCCCGGCTTCGACACGCACGGGGGGCCCGCCGCGCTGGCAGCACCTGAAAGTCACGTTCGGCCGCGCAGGCCCCAAGAATTGTCCTTGCTCGTGGGGAAAGTTGTAGTTCCCTCGCCACAAAATGGCGAACGGCGGAGAACTACACCTCCCGGCGTGCGCCGCGCGCCCCGTGGCCGATTGGCTGCTGGGCAAGGAACCCCCTTCGCCACGCTCGTCCTTCCCCAGCACCACTAACCCCCCCACCCCCCACGTTGGTTTCCCCCTCCCGCTTGTCTCCCCCAACTTGCCCCCCTCCGCGGCACTCGGTGGTAGAGGCTGGGCGGGGGGGGCAGGGGAGAGGTACGGCCGAGAGGGAGGAGGGCGAGGGGGAAGTTTATTGGGAATCGCTGACAGGCAGTGGGGAGGCAGGCAGGCGCCGCGGGAGGCTGCAGGCAGAGCGCGGGGATTAATGTGTCTGGGTTGGGCTGGGAAGTGGCGGCCCGAAAACTTGGTGTCTGTGCGCTGCGCCCACAGGAGGAGGCGGCGGTCTGGGTCTGCCGGACAGACAGACAGACAGACAGACGGACTGCCTGCCTGCCTGCCGGTGTCAGCTCGGGACACTGCGGGCTGCGCTGCGCCGTGCGGGGCCCGCTCGGTGTCTCCAGGGTGTCCCGAGGCCGCGGCTCCCGCGGCGGGGCGGGGCCCGGGAATAGGCTGTGTGTGCGATGGATGTGCGCTTTGAAATGCCGCCCCGAGCCCGCGGCTCCACAGCCCCGGCGGCGGCCCGACCGCCCCGGGCTGCCCGGCGCCTCCTGCCCAGCCCCGCCGGGCTCTGCCGCTGCACCCGCCGGCGGCTCCTGGAAACACGGTGTCGGTGCGAAATCCCGAACTTCCAACTCCCGATTCACTTCAAGTGTATTTTTTCTTTAATTAAAACAAAAAGAAAGTAAACTGTTATGGAAGTGGAATGTCCTTTTTCACCAAAAGCCCAGCAGGTCCTTAATTAAGATGAGTTAAGGTGTTGGAGCAAGCAGAGAGGAGGGTCACGAACTTGGTGAGGGGACTAAAGCACCTTTCCTACGAAGACAGGCTGGGAATGTTTGGGACTGTTCAGCCTGGAAAAGAAAATATTCTGCGGAGACTCCATATTGTTCAAAGCCAGGTTGGAGAAGGCCTTTGAGCAGCCTGATCTAGAGGGAATTGTCCTTTCCCAGACAGCAGGAGCTATAACTAGGCGATTTTAAGGTTTCTTCCAACCCCTAATATTCTATAATTACATCTCCTCTAGGAGTGTGCCTCTAGGAGTGTCATTAATGGTCTCCCTTGGTGTGAGGTATCACCGTACCCAGTTGTGTTTGTGCTTTTCTGGAGGACTCACCATGAACTGTGAGGTGCTGTACTTTTACACTAATGACTACACTTGGGTGATGCTTTCGGGGCTTTACGCTGTCTTCCACGTGCAGTTTCTATGCTCAGTTCCCTTCTGGAGCATGTTATATCTGCTCCATAGGAATGACAATTTTTGTGCAAGACTCTTGAGTGGCAGTGATCAAAGTCAAGAGAACAGGACAAAGAACTTGCCAGAACCTCACTCACCAGTACCTAGCCTTGAGTCTTCGCCATGAAACAATCCTTCCTCACTTATGTAAATAAGTGACCATGGTGTTCTCCCTTTACCTTAGAAATGCAATAAAAATAATGTTTAAGATGCTGAACGGAATAAAGTTACGTCATAATTTCTCTAGTTTCCCTTAACTTCTTCATGTTTATTGCTAATTATTTCAAGACTCCTTTCCTAATCTTGTTTAATAAAAATTGGTGTATAAAATGGTCTGTGCTTGGCCTCATCCAATATCAAAGCTTTTATGATAATACTACTTGTGATCAGGTTAGTCTTTTGAAACCTTTCCTTTAGGTCTCTTATAGGAAAACATAGATTCCTTCTTAAGAGTAAGTCTTCAATGAGGTTTTCATTCCTTGAAATTGGAAATACGCACATTTCGCATAGGACTGTTTAACTTCCTGCCCTCACTTGTTTTTATTAAGGTGTTTGTGTAGCATGAAGGCCTAGGATGTCCTTGGAAGAAAATGCTTTTGTTTTGGCTTTTCTTCAATTAGTAGCAACGAGTCTGTGCTTCTCCAGAAGGCATTTTGGAAAGCCAGAAGAGACAAAGATAGCCATTCATGTATTTCTGAGTCAACAACTGAGCAGAAGGTTTTCATGGAAAACCTACCTGGCTTTTCTCAGATGGCATAAGGTAGCAAACCCAACTATTCCCCCGCCCTTACTTGGGAGACTGCTTCCTGAGTGGTCTTAAAAGTCTCGGTGTTGCTATGTTTGCTACTGGCTTTTGTGCCATGTGTTGAACAAGAGCTTACTGTCAGTGCAAACTAATGAATTTTCTTCTCGAGGCTGGGTGGCAGAAACCTTTCCCATAGATCCGTGGCTCTATTTACATTTGTGTTCTGTTACACAGAGCATTGTATTGTGCACATGCTGGGTATCGTGTATCCGCCGTGGGTCTTGCCTTTCAGTTCTAGCTTGTGTACATTTTGGGGACTGACCTTTTAAATACTGACGCTGGACTGGTTTGCAAAATTAATTAAATGCTGGTACAATAGCACTTAGTATCATAGGTTAACTGCTATTGATGTCAGTGTTTGCAATTACATTTGATCGCTTTTTTTCCTAGTTTCATTGTGACTTTCATCATAGTCACTTCAAACTGTAACTCTGCTTGAAGATGTTTGAGAAGTGACTACTGTTAGCAGGATAGAGATTCCCAGTTCCTTTTTTCCCTTGTTTCCTTCTCATTCATTCCTTCATTGTAAATAATACTTTTACACACATTTGCAAAGGAGCTCCCACACTGGATTTATGTGTTCTACAGCTAGTTCTTGGTCACTGTGCAGTGTCAACCTTTCCAATAACTCAGTGGTCTGAGTATAATACTATTGTACAAAAAACTTCAGGGATTTTTTTATTTCTTTGGGTTTGTTGGGGTTTTTTGTTTTGGGTGGGAAGGAAGATTTCTTGGTTTGCATGGTTTGTTTAGGATCAGGTTTTTTTGCGGAGTGAGGATATTGTGGATTATTTCTTTGCATGAGCATAACACATTTCATACATTATTCATTTGGACTTGTGCATACTAAGCATCCTAGATGCAGTTATCTCTGAGCAAGAGGTGAAACTTGGTCACTTTCTAGCATATAATATAACTTTCCAGCACACAATCCAGTGAAAAGTGAAAGGAAACTTCATTCAAAAGGAACCTTGGTGATACCTCTCCAGCTACTAGAGTTTTCATATTTGCCTAGTTCACATCTCAATGAAGATAAAATCCCTCTGAGGTTATAGGAAGAGAACATTCATCATGGCTGACTTACCTATGGCTGTGTTTCTTTTTATTTGGTGGGGTTTTTTGTTTGTTTGTTTGTTTGGGGTTTTGTTTGTTTGTTTTAATTTTTATTAGGGACTACTGATTTTGGCACTTTTGGACTTGGAAGGCAGATGTATGTGCAGACTGGTTTGTAGTGTTCTCAGATTTCTGGGGCAAGAGTTTTAAGAAAGTTCATGTGGAAGATCCTGCTATGGGTGCTGGGGGGTCAAAATTAATAAAAAAGAATATGTAGTTCATAAGTAAAATTATATGATTTAAGTTCATGTGGCAGATCCTGCTATGGGTGCTGGCCAAAACTGGTCAAAATTAATAAAAAAGAATATGTAGTTCATAAGGAAAATTATATGATTTTAAAAGTTTTTTGGTTCTTATCTCTTCTTATTGGTCAAACAGGTAAAACAATAGGCACAAGCAGTACCGGGAAGGCAGAAAGATCATGGGGTGAATTCGGGAGCCACAATTCCCCAGTCAGCAAACAAAGGGCGTGATGCCAGACAAGTTTGGCCATAAAAGAGCCTTGTCCTGGGGGCAGGTTGTGAATCTTTGTGGACAGATGGCTGCTTACCAGTTCATAAAGATCACCTCTGGATACCTTTTCTTCAACTCATATTTACCTGAATTATGCCTCAAAAAAGAAAAAAAAATTCTCTAGTGTTGAACAGGTTTCCTACAATAGAATTCTGAGACCTTATATCTTGTGGGGATTAAAGCAAAATGTGTTTTACATTGAGAAGGATGAAGCTGAGAGAGGGTTGATAGCTTTGTGCTGATAGATACAGAACTTGCTTCTAGCCCTAGAATCTGGTTGGCCATCTACAGAGATGTGTGGGGTATTCTCAGGGGTTTTTTTGAGGTTTGAATTGCTTCTTGGAAGCTTGGTGGAGTAGGTGAAGAGACTTTAAAAGTGGACCCCCAGGTTTGTCAAATGAATACATATTGCTACAGATTAGGTTTTTGTGCGACAAGCAATGACAGCATTTATGTCTAGCGTATTTTGTTTCAAGTTTAAGAACATGGAAATTTACCACAGGCAGACAGCTCTTCTAGCAACAAAGAAGGATGTGGAGGCCATCAGAGAGGGGCCTCTGACTATAGATCCCTTGCCCCTGGCTTGAGTTGATGCCTAGACCCCACATTCTGGTTTCCATATTTCCTGATTGGGGTTCCCCTCCCCTTCCTGTCTTGCTTTACATCCTAACTGTCCTGTATTCGTAGTCTGCCTCATTGTTTTGCTTTGGTCTTTAAAGCTCCATAACACATTGCAGTAATATTGGAGTAGAATATTAAAAATAGCATTGGACTATTACTTAAGAGAAAACCAGCTACTGCAGTGAATTAATCCCTTGGGGAAGAGGGAAGTGGAACTTTCTTTTATTTGTTCCCACGGGGAAATAAGAGATACGAGTAGCCAGTTACTGGTACTCAGTTTGGCCACTTCCCCCCAACCTCTTTTACTTGTGAAATACATGTATAAATGTATTTGTTTGTTCGTATTTACGTGAAATGCAAACATAATGACCATGCAACACAGAAGGCTGCTGAACACGCAAGGTGTTGCCTCTGCATCTGGGTCTAAGGGTTTCCCAACAGGCAGCTTCCAGCATTCACTTATGCTCTACCTGTGTAGTAGATTCTGCATCACATGCACAGAGGGTGGGTTCATGCACCATGGATTTATGCACTTGATTTAAAGTCCTCTGGGTAATTGAGACATGGTGTCTGGCATCTCCAGGATCCTTTAAGTGGCCATACTTGCACGTGCAGACAGACACTACACAGATGGTCAGAGTGAAAGGATACTAAAGTGGCTAAGTTAAGCACTCAAAAGTTACGAAATGCCAGAGTTGGGGAAATGCTTATGCAGTATTAATTCTATCCATACATCTATATATTGCTTTGCAATAATCTTAAAATAAATTGCAGACTTTTCCCCCCACCTCCATAGAATGATTGGGTTTTATTTGGTGCAGTAAGTGTGTCTGCTCTGGGGATGAATTAGAGTACATGCTGAAGGAGAGAGAGTGTTGTCTGTTGAACTCTTACCCTCCTGTGTTCCTGTGAGTGTAAGAAGGGAAGACATAATCTCATTGTTAAGGCAGCTGAATGTTGCTTTGGAGAAGTTGATCCTCTGCCAAGAAGTGTGATGCTGGGTAAGCCATTTACATCAATCTTTTAATAGTGGCCAGGTCAGCACTACTAATTTGTACATAAATAGCTACAGTTGTCAGGTAGGTGATGAGTTGTGGCTTGTGACTGTCATAGCTCTTGGATCCAAATCTCCTAGTGTGCGGGATACTTTGTTCTCCCACTTGAAAACGTAGAAGAGGAGATGGGGAAATAAGTATGTCTGTGGTTGCTAAAGTGTTCCTGTTGTAGGTCTTGCATTGTTCCTCATTTTATGGGTTCTCTTAGGACTACACATGTGCATCTGCATCAAAGGCTGCTGGAAGCTGTATCCTTTGAATACAGAATATGCAGTGCTTAATGCGAGCAGGACCTGGATTTTAGGTATTTTGAGACTGTTCAGATCTTCATTTCTGACTGCCTCAGTTTACAGACTGTAAAAGAGAATTAATACATTCCTTTAGCACACAGAACTGATGGAAACATCACTTATGGACTGTCATGATGTTCTCAGAGGAAGCACCGCAGAAAAAGCACCACAAATCTCTTCAGTTGGCTCTTTGTCTGCCTTTTCTCTATTTAATTTAGTGCTTCAGTTCTTTGTCAGCTTTTCTTTTCTTTGAATTTTATTTCACTCCTTTTTACAGCTAGCAATGTAAGGTTGCTTGTCCTTGCCACATTGTTCAGCATTTACTGCAGTTTGCTCAGTTGCCCTGCATCTGTTGAGATGTAGGATTGTGGGATAGTAACTCCTGAGGCACAGAAGCTGGAAGAAAATCCTCAGAAGTACACAAGCTTGAACAAAAATTGTCAAATTGATATGAACTTCTGATTTTGTTTCAGTGCAAGTTGCTACATAAACTCTAATCTTGCATGAATGTGAACTGTTTTAGTTGAGTTAGTAGTTTAAACCAGTTAATTAAATTGAAGTAAGAGGCTTTTACATGGCTTCCTTATGAGGAAGAAGGAGAACAGGAGTGTCTTTGTGAAAGGAAGAGGGGGTGGAGAGAAGCACTCCATCCTTCTTCCTCCTCCTCTTCTTACTTCTCTGTACTCATTTGAAAGTCTGTCTTTCTTCCTCCCTTTTTGCCCTCATATGAAGAGTATGATGCTTACTTTGAGCCATGGGGAAGATCAGGCTTGTGGGACTAATACTCTCAAAGTTGTGATCAGAGGACCATGGTGATGGGCAAGGGGAGACCCTCTCTGCGGCCAGAAGACACATGGGGCAGTGCTGGAGCAGGGGAGGGAAAGATGACTGCCTTGCTGGTATTTCATTGGTGAAAAGTGGCATGGGAGTGGGGGAAGAATTGAGAGGAGAAAGAGGAGGGTGGGACTGGAGAAGCATGTAGGTTGTGAGAATGGAGAAGGCCCAGGGAACAGGGCAGGGAGTAGGCAGATGGAAAGGGGCAAAGGCTGGTTTTGCTGTAGAAGGTGGATCTGGTGATTTTGTGGGAGGAAGGGAAGAGGCAACACAGGTTTTGGTGCTCCAGGGTGGACCAGAGGCTCTAGAGACTCCCAGTTCAGCCAGTAGCATTCCATAAATCTGTTATTTGCATGTCTGCTTTACCTGTCTGTACATCAGCTGTGTGTGCAGAACCTGTCTTCCAGGGCTTAATTTGCAAAGAGAGAGAGTACATAGGGCTCTGAGATGAGATGCTGCATGCTGAAGCCCATCTGCATGGGCAGTATTGATGCTCCTCCCAAGCACAGGACACAGTTTTCCTGTTGGGAAAAACACCCAGCTCAGCTACTCAGAGCTGATTCCAGCTGATGAATAGCATGGAAAAGTGGTGAATCAGGCATTGAGTTTGGCTCCAGTGCTGGCAGGGTCTATGCTGCTCGCATCCAATTTACTAGCCAAAAATTAGCCATCATTTTGCCTTGTAAATGACCATAAATTTCAGATGTTTGAAATATCATTTGTATTATAGGCAAATATAATAAATTTTGAGCATGGTGGAAGCTGGTTTTTTAATAAAAGGCCATGTTTGTAACTAATCAAGTAACACACAGAGTGATGGCTCCTACTGAAAAGGCAGAAGCAGCAAGTTGTTGTAGTCATAAGGAAGGTTATCAGACCGTTCAGTGTTCAGCAACAATATAGAAAAGGCCTGATCCTACAAAGTGCAGGGTGCTCTCAATTGCTTTTGATTTTTGACCAGTTTTTGAGGTACCCCAGCAATGCAGAGAGTCAACACCATGAAATCATTAAGCAAAGAGCAGAGTGTAGGAAATAAAGTATGAAAACAGCTTGCTTGTTCTTAGGAATAGCTTTTATTGCCCAAAAACTGGGGTATATTTACTTCTTGTTTGTGATAGACAGTTTAATAACTTCAATGGTGGTCTCTTTTTTTTATTGAATTTGTAATATGTGCTGGCTTTGGATGTGCAGTTTCAGTCTTCTGCTGATGTGAGATGGAATTTGTGCTCTGTTTGGCTCCTGCCATGTCTTCTGTCAGTTCAGTGCCTGTGTAAGCAGGGTTCATGGTATGTAGTAACTTGGTGTGAGAGGCTAAGATAAAACCCCAGCTGTTTCTTAAGATATCGCCTGCTGTTATCAAGAGGCTTGGGTTAGCAATTTTAAGTGTTACAAGGACCTATGTTTTTGAACTGCTTTCCTGAAGAGAAGGTAGAAATGTACATGCCTGGCTATTTTAGGAATAATTCTTTCTTGAGTGTGCTTATGCTTTATGAAATGTGGGTTCAGGGAATATGGGTAATAAAGCTGAATTATCATCCTTGAGTGTTTGTAGATTAAGGATATTGTGTACAAGTGAGTCATGGTAAAAGCTGAATTGCTTTTTAAATACCAGCAACAACAACAATAGAGAATGGATAGCCCAACCAAGTGTCGGTCACACATCACTGTAATTCTTAAGGGATTCGGGTACAGCTGAAGACTTGCCTTCTTCACTGACATGCATGCAACACACCAGCAGCCAGCCAGCTTCCCTGATCCCTCCTGCTGACCAGTCCATGAAGAAATAGCTATCTGCCAAACAAGCTGTTTGTTTTATTTCAAAGCCCCAGTGGGCCCAGCCCTTCCTGCCTAGCAGCTGCAGCAAGGCTCCATTCCTGCTCAGAGCCTGGCCTGGGAAGAGATTGCTCATTGGCCCAGGAGAGTGGTTCTCCATAATTGGCTTGTGAGGAATGCTGTGTGAGAGGATTTGGCCTTTCTTTTAAATTGTTTGTTTTATTAAAGTTTGTTTATTAAAGTGAATATCTGGTAACAATAGAAACATGTTTTTTGAAGCCTGTGTATTGCCAAGAGAGCAGGATAGAGCACTATCAGGTTATTGCTTCCCCAGGATCAGAAATACACAGGCAGCTCTGCAGATCCTTGTGGGCAGTGTTCCAGCAGGCACCTTTGCTCTTCCCTCTTCCACTTGAACCCTGATGGATCTGCTGTAGTCATCACTCCCTGCATTTCGGCAGGGGGTTCAGGGATGTGGGAGTTGCTCCACCTGTGGCATTTCTTATAAACAGAGGTTAGATCCGTACCGCAGATTAAAGCTGTACCAAAGCTAGCTTTGAACAAGCCAATCTGAGTGCCTCTGGCAGTCTAGCTGATGAAGTAGAGAGGTCTGGATCTGCTCATTTATACCACTAAAAAGTATGATTGTTTACCTTTGGAAGGTAAATTAGCCTGAGATGGTAAATCAATGCAGAAAGCCAAGTCTGCCTCTAGTAGCCAAGACAGTTTAGCCAGCTTTGCACCATGCATGTACACAGTCAATTTTGTTCATTAATTAAAAGTTTTAAAACTGCCAGTAAATTTAAAACAAAATTGTTTGTCATATTGAGTTCCTATACTATTCTTTCATCAGTTGATACGAGAATATTACACCTGCAGCTGTCACAAAAAATGTGGGCAACAGCCCTAGTAGCCCTTTCTAGAGTGTGCATTACATGTGGTTAGATCAACTGTAATATGTCAGCTTGCCTATCTGGGATATGAGATGGCTCCTCTTGTGAACCCAGGAAGATGAATTTTAAACCCAAGCTAATCTTGTTCAGAATTTATGGCTTTTGAAACCGGAGAATCTCATCACTATATAATAATATGTTTGTATGTTGTAGTTTCTCTGCATGGAACATAACACAAATAATCTCAGGCTTTCTTAGCAAACCATTCTAGATGAGGGAATTGTCTGGATGAGGGAATGGCGTGGGAACACTGTTATGGACCAGTGAGTCAAAGACTGGAATTCCCTGTATAAACCAGTAATCTGTCTGGTGAGTTAACATGCTCAGAGCTGCAGTGGTTTGGGTTTGTTGACACACTTCTCAGTGAGACTGGTGTTATTCAGTTTTCTGGCTAGGACTGATTTTGGACAGCCGAGTGAAACAAATGTTCCTAGGGAGAAGCATGAACTGAAGGCTTGAGGTTAAAACAAAATATCCTTTGCTGGCCTTGGAAGAGAATAGCAAGAGTGGTGATTTTTAAATCCTGCCTATGAGATCAGTGTTAAAAGCCTTGAGCAATGTGGTTAGGTCTGAGTCTAAAGTGTGTGTAGGTGCTGTGTCCTTGTAGTCACAGCAGGGATTTCTGCTTGGTTTGTGACTTGGCTCAGTCTTTAAATGGACACACTCTGAACTGTTTTCTTCTGTAGCTATCATCTGTATTCTGCTCTTGTTGGACACACAGACTTGGCACCCCACTGTGATCCAGTAGCTCAGCTGGATCAACTGAAATTTTTTGAGGGGAGGGTTTAGGATGGACTTCTCTACTGAGGAGAATTCATCAGTGTCCCATTGCTCGTTGTCCCGAGTGCTGCAGAAGCCTTTCTGCGGGGCTCTTCCACTGGCAATCCTCAGACCACAGGTGGAGGTCCCCAGCAGCAGCCAGGGGCTTCCCAGTGCCTGGGTGTTTCCCCCCATGCCATTTATGTTGCTGGTGGGGAGAGAATTTCTCACCTCTTCCATAGCAGACCCTTTTTGGGACAGTAAGGATTTGTGAGATAAACAGGATGGGTTGCCTAGGGATTCTGAGTTGGCTGATTGTCACCATATCAACTGACCCAGAATGGCCGTGGCTGAAGCCTGCTGGATGTCACCACCTGCTCTTTGCTACCCATTCTTTTCTGGCTTGCCTTCTCCTATCTTGCTTCCAGTCTGCCTGCTTCAAAAGGAAAAAAAGCTAGCTGAAGAGACCTGCACTACTGGTTATTTGATGTAGATTTTGCTAAAATGGACTGACACATACATACAGTTCTGGCTGGTGGTAGCTGTGCATGAATAAACATAATTACCCGTGGCTGTGATGTGGTATCTAGCTACTGTAGATGCAAAGCATGAATTTAATAACTGTGTATGGTGAAATGGTTATAAATGCACGACTGTGCAGTGTAGACAGGGCCTGATATATCACTCATTTGTACATTTGTAATTAATTGTAGGAACAAGATTGTTCTTTGCATGTGTTCTTTCTTTGCTGCCAAGCACGACAGAGAGTTATAATGATCTTATACCTTAAGCTTGTAATAAAATATTGTTGGTTACCTAGCAAAGAAATTTCTTAATTAAGTTTGCTACACAAAATCCCATCACGCTTTTTAAGATTTTTTTTTTGCTAGTACTCCTTAATGACTTTTACCTCTGAGTATAATCAACAACAAAATTTCCGATATTTAAGAAACATTTTCTGCATATTTTTTCCATCTGGATATAATGGAGCATAATTTAAGACTATGGGCAGAAGAGGGGGTAAATGATGCATGTAATGATTGTTTTAACATTTACAAGAAAATAATTTATTTAAATTGGATTAAGCCTTAATATTATCACACTTTTCTACCTGATTTAACATGGGGGGGAGGGTGGGGGAAAGGGAAGAAAACGATTTCATGGTGAAGTGTTTTAAGTATTTTCTTTGCTTTTTGATCATCCAGGCATCCTGCCCCACAGCCATGTAAATTTTCTTACCTACAAATGTTCATTGCCATCTTTTACATTCCTCTGCTGACAGTGAAGAGGTCATGCTAAATCAAACTGATGGAGAAACTGGACATCATCTTTATCCTGAATACCCAGATTAATTCTACCAGAACAGAGGTGGGGTAACAGCAAATAATAATTTGCTTTTCTGTATTACTGCTTTTAAGAACTGCATCATATTGCTAACTCTGGTATACATATTCAGAGTGAGACAAAGAAAGAAGTACCTGCTTAGGTAGGACAGAAGACCTTAGAGGTCTGTGGCTTTTTTCTGTCCCCAGCAGTTTTCCTACCAGCCTAATTATTTCTGCTGAGAATGGGTCTCCAAGTCCAAGTCCAAACTTTATCATCTTCGTCTAATTCTTTTCCCCTCTCCAGGAGAGAGGAATCAAGTGGGATAAATTCTGTATCTGTATGCTATCCAGCTTTGAGTCTACTGATTGAAGTGTTTTGTTTATAATAGATGCTGTTTTGACGAGGGGAAAAAAAATCTCCTACAGTCAAAGGAGCTCTATTAGTGGCAGAACCAGCAAAGCCTGGTTTTCTCTCAGTTGGTGCCTTATGGTTTCATAGTGAAGTACAATTGTCTCTTCTTTCCTACAGAGGGGTCATTTGTTAGGTCTCTCTCCCATGTGGATTCTTTAATGCTTCATAAGGTTTAAATTCATGTTACAGCTTTTTTTTTCTTCCAGCTATGATACTTTTAGAACCGCTTTCTTTTCCTAACTATTTATTTTTTACAAAGAATGTGGAAATTTGAGTGTTCTGTGTATCTATTGCATTTTGTTAAAATAGAAAAAAAAAAAGCCTGGAAACTCAGTGTGTGACTTTCCAAACTTTGGTGTCATAGCAAGCCAGGCAATAATGTTAGTATCTTGTTATGTACATGGCCCAGTTTGGGTTTGTATTTAAGTTCCTGCCTCCTGGGAGATGGATGTTTGGCTTTCTAGTTAGTCCTGCTCATCCAGTAGAGCTACTGTCATCAATGGAAGATGTTCTGGCTTTATGAAGCATCAAATAATTATTATGCAAACTCCTATTAAAATGACAGATTTTCTTCCCAGTCCCATTTTCATTTGAGTCAAAAGCAAGTTCCTCATCACATTCAAGAAGAATTTTATTTCTTTTACTGTAAAAGAATTCAGAGGTTGGGGCTGTTTTATTGCCACCAGTGTACTATTAATCGCTTATATGTAAACTAGAAAATATTTCTTCCCAAATCCAGTTTCAGTACACAAAGCTGGATAGTGTGGTCTGTGAAATTTCATATTTGTAAATTAACAGGTTTTGTTCAATTTGTATTGTGATGGTATAATACACATAGAATTCCATGATTTTTTTTTTTTCCTGTAAGAGATTCAGTTTTAAAACTTAAAAGTACACTTCAGATAAATGGAAGGTTAAATTCTATTGATGCACACATTCTTTGTATGTGCATAAGCTTCTGTTTACTTGGGAAGTATAATATCAGTAGAGTACTTCTCACTTTAAAGTTTATTAATTTCTTTCTTCTTTCTTTGAGGTGTCAGTACTAAGAAAGATGAATCATTTATTAGTGGGAGGCCTGACACATGATGAAATCACTATCTGACACTTCAATGACTTCCAATGTTGTTCTGTGAACATTCAGCAAAGTGCAGATGATGTGATGTTGCAGTTCTGTGGGTAGTGTTTTCTCCTTTTTTTCACAAATGGGTGAAATTCTTCATCATCACATAGTGTGTGAGATCTTCCCCATTTGGGATGAATAACCTTTCTTCATTGTTTAGAGTGATTCATAATCTGATGTGGGAAAAAATAGAACACATCTGCAACCGGCAGAGAAGATCTTTATACTCCTCCTGAGAATCAGTGAAAAAGCAGAACTGGATCCATGGAGTTTTTTTCGTGGGGGAGGGCACAGATAACATTCTTGGCTGAGTGTTGCTACTGTTTGGAGTCCTTCTCTTAGGACAGAGCATGCAAATCTCCATTGTGTTACAAATGAACTGCACCTAAGGGATAGTTCTCTGCTGGCCACAGGATTACCTCCGGAACAGGGCAGTGATCTCAACCCAAAGGCATTCAGGGTGTAAATTAGCATCTGACAATCAGGCAATTGGCAATAAACAGGTGGGTGTTTGACAGTACTGAACAGGTTTACCTACTTAAAAAGTAAGTAAATTTTAGTTCTATTGTCTTCAGTCCAGTACACCGTTCTGCAACCACATGGGTTAGAATTTTTGCCTTACCTTCTTTCCCTTCCCTGTATGTTTTCTATTCACTTCCGTCCCCATCCCCTCCACCCACGAAAGTGTTGCAGTGGTTTCAGGCTATTAATATAATATATTAATATAAATTAATTAAATTAATGAATTAATATTTATATTATATTAAAATAAATTAATTTAATATAAATATTAAATATATTTTCCTACGTCATGCAGTTTGAAGTCTGAGCGATGTTATTCCTGCTCCTTTCCCAAGCTACATCACGCACCCATTCAGATGCCCTGCTATAAGTAAAATGTCACAGGCTGGGAAGTTGTAGGTATAGACATGCTTCCCAGTACCAAGTCTGGCATTTAAAGTGTGCCTTCAGGGTTTTCTTCTAACTTAACTGGTTCCTCCCTTTGTTTCCTCAGAAGCTCATGGTCTTTTCCCAGTCCATCATCTCTCATTTCTGGAAGTTAGGGGCTTTTTCTCTCTTGATGACTTTGTAAAGTTCTCATCCTCTGCTGTCTGAACATCTTCATTTCCTATTGTCTATCACCCGGATACTTTACAGAATGTACCCCTCACAGATATATGTGGGTACAGCAGAACTAAATATTCATCAAACTAAGGTCGTGGGGGAAGACCATGAAAGAGTTGGCAATTAAACTCGCCTTTCAAGTAAAGACACAATATATATCTTGTGGGATATTCTCCCTCTCTAGTGGCTAATTTTTGTATCCTTGATTTTGCCCTCCAGGGTTTTGGCTCTAAACTGTTCTACAGCTACTACGTAAAGAAGTAGGTGACCTTTAGAGATAGTAAAACTGTCTTAATTATGTGTTTGTTGTTTGCTATTGCATATTCCTCACCAGTATGCACGCATCAGATGTAATTATGTGTGCAAAAAGTCAGGAGTTTGAAACGTCTTTACTTACTGCCTTACTACTCAGGATCTGATTTAAACAATGGTAAAATTCAGAAAGGGAGAAAAAAGAAAAAAACTATATCAATTTCCAATCCAGAGATACTTTGGTGTGTCTCTACCATCTTTCCTTGGTATCTCTACATTCGAATCATCTGTCACATTAGGCGTGGATCCTGGTTGTTCATCACATCTGCCCAGAGTGCCCTGGCTGGAGGGATCTTGGGAGGCTGGCTTTGACCATGACATGAGCTTCTCCTGACTTTACACAGGGGACTGCTCATCAGTGCCTGGTGAATGGAGAATGTAGGAACTCCCTGTGGGCTTCAGGGATCACAAAACCCAATGTGCAGGTGTGTCTGAGGACAGGGCTGCTGATAGCAAGGGGAGGCTGCCCACCCTTTCTGATCTGATGAGGAAGCTCTTTTTAGGACCGCTCACACCCTTGGGCCAGGCAGAAAGAACTAGATCACCAGGAGCGGTTTAAATAGCAGACATTGGGTGGCTCCTCCTGGAGTGCTGTTCCAAGATGGTGTAAGCTGATCCAGACCAGAGCAGTGGCTGCCTGCCTTTGAATCATCCATATCCCCACCCCGTGTATTGCACCAGCGCTGGTGCTTGTCTGGCTCCACGGGGAGCTGAACTAACACGGCAGTGTTAAGATTTTTTTTGAAGTTAGTTCTGTCTTCTCTGAACCAGTTCAGAGTGAGACCAGAGAAGCATCCTTGTTGGCACAGGAAAGGGCAGCAGCTGGGGAAGGAGGGACTGTGGCAGCCGCAGCTTACATCGGATTAGACTGTCAGGGAACCACGGCTACATTTGGAGAAGGCACATGAGCATCTCTGGGTGATTTGAGGGGACAATACCCCCAGGCAGGAGGAGGGGCATTGCGATAGTAATCTCTCCCAGTAGGACAGCTGATCCAGAGAGAATATTTGTCTACAGTATAAAATAAATTAAAGAAGAACTCTCCAAACACTGTGAAAAGACCTAGAAGTTTGCTGTCAGTGTTCTGTAAAACAAGTTAATTCAACATAGGCCTAAAAGATGTTTGTTTTGCTCCCATCCCTCTCCTTGGCAGCCCACTCCATCCTCTTTTTGCAAGGCGTGAGATATCCTCCTGCCCTAGCCCTCTTAGGCCATGGTATGACGGGCACCCTGCCAAACGAGGCTGATCT
Organism: Passer montanus; assembly: GCF_014805655.1. Lineage (NCBI taxonomy): Eukaryota > Metazoa > Chordata > Aves > Passeriformes > Passeridae > Passer > Passer montanus. Next base: position 5,323,997 of record NW_024367261.1, read on the forward strand.
TATAAGCTGCTGCTGCCCTGGTTGTTGCTGGGACTGTTAGCATGATTTTTAATTCACTTCTGTGCTGCCCTCATTTTTTCTCCAGCCGGAGCTTGAAGTGGGAGTGTGCTTAGTTAGCTGTGAACTACACTGCTGCAAATTCATGGTCTATTAGCACCTTTTCAAAGCTCCCCTTTCTGTTCTCTGAAGAATTAGAACACAGCTTGGAAAACAAACAAACAAACAAACCCGAAAAAACCAAAAAAACAAGGAACCAATTCCAAATAAAAATACCCCGAAACACTCAAGGCTATTGCACAGTGTCATTGCTTAAGGCTTTGCTTTTAAAATGATTGCTAAAATAGGTTTGTTTGTGTGCTTCCTTGCTTTCTCCGTAATGTATTTAGAGTTGAAAACAACAGCATCGGTAATAAGCTGCAGATGAACCTAAGGTAGATGTGACAGCGTAATGCGGATAGTGCGCCTAGAATTTGTCAAAGCAGGCGAAATAACCCCACCTTGGGCAATTTTCAGAAGAAATACACTACAGTACTTGTCAGGTCAGGGTAACTGCTACATACACATACTACCTTCTGGCATACGAATATCACTTTGTATAAGGCAGTCACACCGTAAAAGAAAAGGGAGAGGAAGGCAAATACCCTGATCTTGCGGAGTCTTACAGGAAGCCAAGATCTCAGAAAATTGCTAAAACAGAAATCAGCCTTCTTTAGGAATAATTAAATTTATCTCTAAACTATCCACATGTTTCATTTGCATTTACATTCTGATGAAACAAACAACACTGTAATATTTATCAGTGTATTTTGGAGAATATATCTACTGTCATCAGCAGGAATACAAAATTAGGCTACAAATAGACTCTTTCTCATCAACAGATTACTAAAAATTTCAGAATTACTGCCACAGTCTGGATACACATTTGGCAGAAATGTCTTGCAGTATGAAATAACTAGAGAACTTCAGAATCAAAATCTCCAGTTACCACTCAGTATCATTGCAGGTATATTTTTGCCGTCAAATCTTTTTTTTTTTTTTTTTTTAACAGATTACATACAAAGATCTCATAATTTATCTTTCATTGAAACAAGTAACAAAGGAGTGGTAGAGAGCAGCTGAATTGTGCTAAAATGTTGACCCATATATGTAGGCATATTTTTTCTTTGCTAGGATGTGAAAAACAATGGCTTTCATAATATACGCTTATAAAAACAGTATGACAGCTTTCACCACAACCTTTATGTGTTTGTAATACCTATTTACACACATATTTGTATACAGAGATATGAAAATCACATCTTGGAAATCAAAGGGGGCATGGGTACATGGGTGCGCTTAGATCATGAGTGCACCACCTCTGTCATTCACACTCTAGGAGGCTGGGGTTTTTTCCTACAAAAAGCAGAATCATCTACTGAAGTGTGGGAATAATTTAAGAACACCTCCTGTTTCCCTAGATTTTGTATAATTCTAAGAATATGTTGATTTAACCTGACTGACGCCTCGTTGGAAGAGGAGCCCCCCATACAGCAAACCCTCCCAAGGAAACCATGAGTTAAGATAAGGCATTCATTTGTTACCTTAGAGCTGTTAGCACAATGGCAGTGCTTGACCATGAACACCTTGCCTTTGTCTCCCCCTGAACCTTTGGGACTCCCTTAGCTAGAGGGATAAAAGCCCGGGAAGTCACAAAGACAATGGAATTTAGCAGGATTGGAAATGTTAAATTTCACGACGTGAAATTACTGGTGTGATTTCCAATTGTTGCAGGCAACGAAACTTTTCTTTTGAGAAGACTGCATCAGCATATGCTGTAATGACAAAGAACAAGGAAAAGCTTGACTTCGGGAAAGGTTTTCAATGTGAGCTGGGGAAAAGCACACTCTGGAATAACTTTGTTTATTGTTACATACTGTAATGCAGCAACTGCTAAAAGTGGAATCATTTACACACGTGGCATGTCTCATAATTTTACAGCCACCAGTTGCCCACCTGGCAAGATAATGTAAAGCAAGAAGAACGAAGAAGCCTGTCATCCTTAGTCTCTGTCCAGAATGTTTTGATGGGAAATAATTTCATTAGAAAATTTCTGTCAGTGCTCCTGCTTGCAGAATCCAGAAACAGGACTAGAAGTTGACCAGTCAAGTTTTCTTCCTTCTCCTTCTTTTCATGGATATACTTACTGGTGAAAAGCTGTATATCTTTTTCCTTGCTTCCAATCAGTTTCTGAGGTGTAATGCCATAAAGTGCTATGCACAAGCATGTGGAGAATCTTAGTAAGGGAAATTCGCATCACTTTTGTTCACTTACAAAGAAGCTCTTTTTTTTTTTTTTCCCCTTAATGGCTTCTTCAGTTTGTAATCTGAAAGTCGTGGTACAGAGGCTCATGTTACAAACAGGCAATCTCCAATGTGTTCCCATCTTCCCACACTGCCTTCTTCACCATCAGATAGAAACTTCTAACTGGTCAATAATCCCTGAGAGAGAGAACATCCATTAAAATGAGGACTCACTGCCATGGAATAGTGGCTTTTCTCTGTAAAACAAAATCAAATACGGATCTTTCTAAACAAAGTAACTTCCAGTTGCCAAAGAGGAGCACTTCCATCTCTACCACAATGTTTAAACATGCCATTGAAAAAAAGAGATATGGTTGATATCCCCAGAGAATATTTATACTGACAGAAAAAGGTAAGAGTCAGTCTTTCAGCTTGGGCCCTGCAAACTGTTGTTGATTATAAGTACATTGTTTATTCCAGAAGGGTACGGAGAAAATTTGCCCTCTGACACTTTGTCTATGTGGGCAAAAGTAATTTCTGAAAATCTTTTAGAAAACTTAGGATCAATAGTACATAGCATAAGCATGAGGCAACAAGGAAGGTCCATGTGATAAATAAGTTTCTTCACTAGCCAAAGTTCAGCAAAATTGTCCAGATGGCCTTAGACAGCAGGCTGTTCTGTGCCACAGAGGAAGGAACAAGGGGTTGTGGGCTGTGCCAGTCTAAAGAGAGGGCTAATTCACTGGTGATCCCAAGAGAATATGAATGCTGTCTTTAAAAAGTTCTCTGTGTACATCTGCATTTTCATTGGCCAAGAAGATAATGTAATTGTTTGGGTTGGAAGGGGCCTTCAAGGGTCATGTAGTCCAATCACCCTGCAATAAACAATGACATCTTCAACTGGACAACTGGAACAGGTTACTCAGCACCCCATCCAGCCTGGCTTCTCCTGTTTCCAGGGATGGGGCATCTACCCCCTTCTCTGGGCAACTTGTCCCAGTTTTTCCCTACTTTCATTGAAAAAAAAAAAAAATCCCTATTTGTAATTTAAATCTTTCAATTTAAAAACATCATCCCCAAGCGTGACATGTTGCAACAGGCTGTGATAAAAAGTTTTTTCCTATTCTTTTCTATAGGCCTCCTTTAGGTACTAAAAGACCACAATAATGTTTCCCTGGAGCCTTTTCTTCTCCTGCCTGAACAATTCCAACTCTCTCAGCCTTTCCTCATAGGAAATCTTCCAACCATCTCATCATCTTTTTGGCCCTCCTCGGTGTTGCACCCCTTTTTTGGTGGGGGCAGTGGAACGGATATATTTATTGAAAAAGATGATCTGTGATCAGATTTACTGATGCCGATATCTGTGTGAGGGTGGCAGTTCACTCATTGACAGCAGTTGTGGAAAATGAGGAGATACCTGAGAGATTCTTGTTTTAAACAGCAAAGTCTTACACGGGGAGAAAATAAATGACTGAATGCAAAGCCTACACACAAAGCCACTCATGTGGCGTCAAATTAAGTGGATTTCCATTTAATGCTTTCGATCTAGCTATTGCTAGGCTCCATACAGATTCTGGGCAGGATGTGGAATGTTGATAAAGTCAAGGATAAAGTGACAAAGAAAATGAGCACCCGTTTAAGTGCCATAGTTGAAATAATTGTCAAAGAAATTCCCTTTGTCTACAAGCTTCTGCCATGGTGATTAGCAGCTGTCTGTCCTTTGTTATTTGAAATGTTTTATCAGGATAGAGAATTGTTTGTGATCACATGATGATTGTAGTCATGATTCACCAGCATTGTACTGGTATCAAGAAAAAGTGCAAAGTAATTTGACATCTCTTGAGTCAAAGTACTCTGGAAAATTTGGATGCTTTTTAAGTTTCTAAGATGCTATTTCTTTTTAATGTATGACAGCAGTATTTCTAACACAAGTTACTTCCATAAGGTAGCAACATTTGCACAGCCTTATTGACAGATACAAGGATTCTTTCAATTCTCAGATCCAATAGCTTTAATGCATTTTATTTGAGGAAAAAATCTACTCCAGAACAAAATGAATTTGCCTCACAAACAATAAAATAGCTCAACCCGGTACCTGGCTAACATAAGTCTATTTAGCAATTTACAGTCCGTTGAATATTGGGCTGTAAATTTACTAAGAACCAGGAAGTGATTGGCTTGTAAACCTTAATAAAACAATAAACCCTGGCTTTCTGTTCATGCAAATTTAAAATTCTGCCCAGCTAAGCTCAGATCGTATCCGAATGGTGAAATTAGTTGACACAGCTATTATGGGACAAATTATTTTGCAAAACAGTGTCTTGTACGAATGTTTTATTTCAGAATATAGATTATGTTTAAATCCTGTAACAGATATTCTTTTTTATGAAATGAGGGGTGATTCCAGAATAAATGTCCTTTCAAATAAATTTAGAAGAACTTGGTAATGCCAGTCAGAGAACAAATTATATTCCGTGAGAAAGCTTAAACCGAGTCCGGGCTAATTTTCACTAATGCATAATGTAAATCAGGTTAAAAACATAACCTCAAAGCAGCACCAAAACACGCGTAGTAAAAAGTTGTCTTTATCTCGCACAATTTTTAGCAAGATAAGCCTTTGTACACTTCCTTTGTTTCATGGGAGCTTCCTATGTGCATCAAAGGAAGAATATCCCTTTAAATGCTTGCTATTGATTTGCATTCAGAAGCCCAATTGATTGGTTTTGTGGGAGTTCCCTATGTGAATCAATAAGAGTACCAAGTTAATAAATAATTCACTTAACAAAACTGCGTTAAGATAATGCTAAAGGTTTGCAAAAATCCTGTAAAGGAAAGCTTTCTCACATTCCTTACTAACTGCTGAAAGTGAAGGCAGTTCCAAAAACACTACAGCATCATCTTAAAAAAAAAGCTAGTACTCTTTTCCTGTTAACTTCTCAGTGAGGTAGTTGAGTAGGTGTTAATGGATTTTTTTTTTTTCATTTTAGTTTCGTGACTGGAAGATTGAGGCTGGAAGTGGTCTCTGATTGTCATCTTGTCTAAACTACCTGTTCAAGAAGGGTCACCTAGAGCAGATTGCCCGGGATTATGTCCAGATGGCTTTTAATCTTCTTTGCCCCGGAGATAGATACACATAACTTGGCACTGATCTGCTAGCAAAACTTCAACACATCAATATTGGAAGCTTATGTCCACTGCTCCCATTTTAATAAAGGAGTGCTTGAGCACTGCACGGATTTCTGGAGTGTGGTTTTTCATAACACTCTTCTGTCCTCCCAGTTTATGGCTCCTGCAGGTCCTGGCAGTTGTTGTCACAGCTGAGTACAGCTTTGGGGCTGTACATTCACATTGATAACAGCTTCTCATTTTGCTCACTGATTGTCTCTCCATTCACAGACTGCAGAAGAAAATGAGTTGGGGAGTTAACTTGGATGCATTTTACCTCTTAACCAAAATATCCCTGGGGATTAATTTGAATTCTGAAGCCCCTAAATTGCGTATTCCTGTTAGTATTGTGTGACTTTTCCAGAGATAAACACTTTTCGCCAGACTAAATACTTCTAAAGAATAAGCCATCATTTATATAATCCTAACTAAGATTTTCCAGGTGAACTAGTTACAAATTCTATGCATGAAATTTTTATACAGAGGGTGTAGAATTTACCCTTTCACAGCCTGATAAAGGTATTTTTAAATTTTATTTAAGTTCTCTAGAAATATAAAAAGATAAAATACAGCTGAACTATCTGGGAGACTTAACTCTGCTGCTTCACTTAAACCACTCTAGCCTTGGACAGTCGTCTAAATGACACATAAATGACTGTCTCCTCACGACCTTTAGCAAGGCTCAATGCTTTGTATTTGAGTTACAAGAAGCTTTTAATGACTTCTATGAAGTCACAGGACAGAGCCAAAGATGTATAGTTATACATTCAGAAGACTCTATTAAAGGCCTTTTCAGCTTTGCCATGGATTTACAATTTGAGTATTTCCAAGAGAGTATATTTTCTGAGACAAATTTCATTGCCTTAGGATACTTTTCATTTTTTTTTCTTTAATGTGATTTGTCATGGTAGAATATAGACATTTTCCTTGTGGGTTTACTCTGTGCGTTCTGTGGCCTGCAAGGAATTAGTTTTAATTAATATGAATGGCAAATGCATTGTTGAAATAGTCGTTGTGGCAGGCACGCCTTTGTGTTAACAGTTGGGTTAAACAGCCCCTTTATCAGAGCTATTAGCACCTAATATTACTGTCTGATTAAAGATCATTCGGTGGATTAGCCAGTCCCAATGCTTGCACAGACCCCCAGACAGGTGCTGAAATAAGAAACTATATAAAGTAAATTAGCACTCCTATTGCATCTTGACTGTAGGAAAGGAAAAATTTATTGGGCTGGTTTGTTTTGGTTTTCTTGATTTTTTTTTTGTTTGCTTGTTTTTGTTGTTGTTTTGTTTGGCTTGTTTTTTTGTTGGGGTTTTTTTGGGGGGATTATTTGGTTTGGGTGTTTGGGTTTTTTTTTTTTTTGGTCTGTCTTAAGCATCAGGTTAACTGGTACTGACTCTTCAGAAAAGTCCAGATCAGCACTAAGGCCTTTGTCCTGTAGTTGACCTGACCTTCCCGTCTCATGTAGGAATACTCCACCTTTCCTGAGCACACATTTATTAGGAGGATAAGTGTGCTTTTATACTAAATACGTGGTATTTTTGTGGGTTTTTGTGGGGTTTTTTTTTTTGTTTTTTTTTTTTTTTTTGTTGTTGCTGTTGTTGTTTGGAGTTTTTTTTTGTTTTTGGGGGTTTTTTGGTGGTTTTTTTGTTGTTGTTGTTGTTTTTACTTTGGAAGCATCATATAATGTAGGCAGACTATCCTGTGTCCCTAGAAATGCATTTATTTTACATTCGTACATTTAATGGGACTCCAAGCAACTGAAAACGCGTAACTTAAGAAGGCAGGAAATCCCACAAGAGTTCACAGAGCATAGCTTAGCTGACAGTTCACTTTTTAATGGGTGAAATGAAGCCTTGACATTAATAAGCACAGGCCCCCTGACTTCAGTGGAATTTTGCATCCTTATACAAGTCAGATTTCAAGCTCAATTGTGTCGGATAGCAATTTATAGTACCTTTCATGTCCCCCTGAAAAGCTATGCGTCCTGCGTAGCCGCGGGACTGTTTCTGACAACAAGGCTGCAGAGCAGAAAATAGTGGGCTGATGACAGACAAGACCCCAAAGTTTTTGTGTGCCTTGAAACATGAGCACTGTGTCTTGTCCCTGTTGATTTCTGTTAATTTTGAAAGGGCCAAGAGTTTAATATAAGTAGCTGGAATGTGAACTAGCCCATAGCTAGGGCTAGCATTACTGTAAGAACTATCTGAGTGGTGCCCTTAGAAGGACAAGTAATTTTCTTGAGCTTCTATGAAAGAAACAGAATTAAATAAGCATTATTTATTGTTGATGTATTGTTATTTTTTTACTGCTCTCTTTGGAGAGGATGTCAAAAGGACATGCTAGTGTCAAGTGGATTTGAAACTGTGCTGCTGCACATTGCTTAAAAATATGAGTTAAAAAAAATCTCAGACTGTCTGCTTAGATGGAGGCGAGTGTCTGAGATGCCTAGGGATCCTTATAAAAAAAGGAGGTAGTTCAGTCTTGCTTGAAATAGACTGCCTCTTAGGTTAGAAGGTGGTGACATGTAAAGGGAGCTTTAGAGATGCAGCAAAACATTATGAGACAAAACCCTTCTCCCTGCCACCACCAAACCCCTGAAGCATCACACTCTGTAAAGGATGCATTAGGTTTATCAATAGCCCTTTCTTTACTCAACTGTGCTGCAATTCCTTTTGGGAAAAATTGGGTTTTCATCAAAGACACAGAAGACTATGAAATTGGAAACAGATGTAAAGTTGGATTGGATAGCTGTTTCTTTTGTGGAAGCACTTTTGAACAAACCCAGGTTTATGTGTTCCTTGCTGTCTTGCCTCATGGAACTCACTTGCCTGCTTTTTATATTTTCCAGGAAATCTGGAGGTGCAGTGTAACTAACAGATCTAAGTGTAATCTTCTTCCCTATCACATAATTTATCTATTGATTTTCCAGTGGTCCCCATATTCTTTTGAAAATATGTTTAAATAAAAACGTCAATATTTTGCATTGCTAACAAACTACAAAAAATGCAGGCAGTGCTCCTCATATAGAGGCTGAATTCACTCCTGCTTACTAGCACTTTTGCTGGCCTGGATGAAGTTTACAGCTGGCCCCAATAGGATACCTTAATTTATTGGCATGCTTTAATTTGTTGAAAACAGACTTAGGTCTTATCTAAGCAGCAGCTCTGTCTGCTGGCATGTTGAGTGTGTAATTAATGTAACTGATGAACAGAGAGGAGTACAATTTTAAGGATTATTCCCCTTTTTCTTGGGTACATTTTTATTCAGTGACTGGGATACCACATACATTGTGCTGCAACGAAAAGAAGAGCCAAACAACAGGATTTATGATGTTGTTTATCCATTGGTAATGCTTTCCTATTTTTGATTTACAGCAGAACTGAGCCTCGGCCCAGTGAGGTATGGTTTCAAATCCACAGCTTGCCCAGAATTCACAAGAGTTTAGCCAGCTTGATCCAGGACTTCATAATGCTTAGCTGTACATTTTCTATCTGCTGCACATGGACATGCACATGGAGTCTCTTAGGAGTTAATTTTTTCCCATGGCAGGAATAGCACCTGATGAGGAGAGTCCCAGGTGCTCTTGCATTTGCTCCCAAGGGCAGCCTGGCAGCTGTTCCTTGGCTGCACTCATAAATTGATGCTGAAATGTTCTGCTTTTGCAGGACAGAGGGAACAGCCTGGAGGACTGGTCTGTGTTACTCAACATAGTGCAGGGCAGGTTCTCCGCTTCAGAGGTTCAGGAATGGACATTTCAGCTCATCCTTCACCTACTTGGCCTCCCACTACACAGCTATGCATGCTTTCATGTCCTTGCTCTTCACCCCATACTGGCCTCTGCATGTTCTCTGCCAATTATCCTCCACTCACTGAAGACCTGTTCAGCTCCCTCCTCAATCCACCCATCCTCTACGTGCTGTGCCTATCCCTTCTGTGTCTTATGAGGTCCACTTCCTTCACTTTGGCTTGCTTCTGGTGCTAAGCAGAGGTGATGAGACAGGAAGAAAGAGAGAGAGAAAAGAAAGAAAGAAAGAAAAAGAAAGAAAGAAAGAAAGAAAGAAAGAAAGAAAGAAAGAAAGAAAGAAAGAAAGAAAAGCAGGCACTTCTGAATCTGAACATCTCTCCTGCTAATCTTGCAGCAGCACTGCAGTGATTTTAAACAAGACAAGTAATTAACATGCCTTTCTGTTGGAGATCAAAGTGAGGATTCAGACCCTGAGATTTAACTATGGAAAATCACAGGCAGGAGAGTGAAATGGCAAGTTTTTGATTAAAAAGTTACTTAAAATATTCCTTATGCAAAGAAAAATCAATATTTTCCTTTGCATACAACAATAAAATATTTTTTGGAGTGTGCATGTTTCATGAAAAGTAATTGTGTCAAACAAAATCAATATTTTCCTGGAGTAGGCTCATGTGGAGCGTGCATGTTTCGTGAAAAGTAATTGTGTCAAACTAGGAGTTAGAATTCAGCCATTACAAGAGACCTGACTCAACTCATGAATGAAACTGCTTGTGCAAGGCTGAAGCCATGATTGAAAAGTGCACAGTTCATACCAATCTCCCAAATGTGAGGTCACTCCTTGAATCTGCACAGCTCACCATGTGTAATACACTCCCCAAAGTTCTGTAAAACAGATCAGGATTCAGATTCTGTTCTCAACTCCACCTGCAGTTTCTGTCTCATAAAACAGATAAAAAATTGGGGTGTAGTTGTACTTTTCCAGAAATACAGGGTTACCGTGAATGTCTGTTTTCTGAATGATTAACAATGAATCACTGGGTTTTTTTACAGGTCTCAATGCATTCACCATATGCCAGGTGTTGCAAGAACATGAGAACATCTACCAATTTGAAACTGGCTAAACGGCTTCACACTGGCATCTCTAGCTTGTAGTAGGAGTCTTGAGAGGGAACTACTTGAGTTTAGCATTCCTTGTATGGATCGGATACTCTGATCTTCTTGAGCATAATTATCCACCCCCACCATCTCATCCTTTCTATATTTCCCAGTAGGAGGATCAAAAGAAAGTTAGTTAACTGCAGCATTCATCAGATAATCCAAAGGAGGCATTAATCAGGACAGCATTTCCAAATAATTAAATCAGGTGTTAATTCCATATTTATCTGATTTTCCTGTGATTGTGAGTGTGGCATTTCTCAGGTTAAATCCTAGTAAAAAAGACCTCCTGCTTGAGGAGTGTGGTTCTGGAAGGGAAAAAAGAGAAAGGAAGGAAATATACATCTTCTTCAGGACACTTGCTGCCTACTGATAAGTTTTAAAGGCAATTATTATTCTTGGCATATGATAATATGGTGAGTTGCTGAAAAAACAGTAAGCAGAAAAGTATCCTAATTTTGTATGTACATACACATATAGTTATGTAAGAAAGACACTTAGGCTTACTTCCATACTGTATAATTATTAAATTTGTTTTTTATCCCTGGTGTCAGTCATCCCAATCTCTCTTTTGGTCCCAGGTGACCACCAACAGGTCACTAGGAGATAGTGTTTTTTCTTCAGGGCATTTCCACCTGTTCTGCTCTGACAACATCAGTGCTATCAGTGGGTGTGTACAAAATGCAATCACTGATTTGGATTGGCCAGCAGCTCAGGAAGTTTTCTGTGAGGGAGGTTGGAGGAGTGAGAGGGAGTGGGAAGATGTAAACAGATGGAAAGAGGCAGATAACACAATGATTTAGGCTTCAATATGTACAAAACTAAGCTGAAGATGAGTGCTGGTGATTATCATTAATGAAACTTTATCCAGAATACAGCAATGAGATGTGATAGGTGCAGTGACAACAGTGATGCATTCAGGATCTGTGGTAGTGGCCTCTTCCTCCCACATCCCCACTTTAATCACAATTGTAGTAATTTTCAGTATCTGTTAAAAATTGTAATTGCTGGACTCACCATTCAAAGTCCATTGAATTCCTTGCAGGAGGCTGAGATGGATGTGTGTGTTGAATCCTAAATCTCTTTCTGCATCTTTACAAATATGGGCATCCTATGGAAGCACGGAAATGCCTCTTTCTCACAGGCTATTCACCCTGTCTGGGAGATAGTAAGAATTGGCATCATAGTTGTACTCCATTAGCCAGCTTCTGGACGTGCTTGTGCTGACAGTTTTATCTTCAGAAATACACCTTTTATTTTTTTTTTTTATTATTTTTTTTTAGTAGAAATGGTAAGGATATGTCTTATTTTGTATGTGATAGCTAGATGCTCCAGGTAGGTTGGAGATACACACTGACAGATTACCATTCAAGGAGATGTATGCTGAAATTTGTGTCAGGGATTAGGTGCCTATAAAAGAAATGGTACCTCATTACCCCTGAGTACCTTAGTCCAGAATTACATTTTATTTGCAGTTTGCTGTGTTTTTTGTTGAAATCTAAGTTGTGATATACTGTATAGTACAATGGAAGATAGTGAGTAAATAGGGAGAAATTTAATTCTGAAAGAGGGCAACCTTTTTAAATCAGACCGATAAGTCATATTCTTCTGGGCAACAGAGCACCTGACAGCACTTCAAGTCAATTGGACCTGCAGATGCTGCTGCCAAAGAAAGTTGGCCAATGGAAGTTACTTGTGTGAAAATAACCTTAGGCACCTCAGTTTAGAAATATTTATTAACATTTTTATCATTTAGCTGGATATTGTTTTCCAATATATTGAACACAGATTCAGGAGTTTTGCAAAGGTGTTTCAAGAAGCTTCACTGAACATTTATTTAAGGTCTAGGAAACAGATTCTGGATGGTGTGGCAGAGGCATATGTAGAGGCATGTCAAATGAAATTCTGTATGTTTGCAAGTGTCAGTCAAACCCCTAGTGCCCTCTAGCTCACATAATAAAGTTACTATCCAAGTGTCTCTGCTTAAGAGAACTCAGCATTTAAATGTCCATTTAAAAATGGATTTGGTTGAATAATGCTGTTCATCTTGTCTGGGGCCCAATATGTCCTAGAGGAGAGTAAAAGGAGTGTTTGCCATCTAAATGTTGTCAAACCAGAAAGAATGATTGTTCCTCAGTTTTGCATATGTCAGCGTAATAGAAGCTTAGTCATGCAAATCCTTATTACTTGGCAGTTCTGCAGCAGGGAAAAACAGAGCATTACCATATTTTATCAGTGTTTGTAGTTAAAAGCCTTTCATTGTGCTTTTTAAGAACAGATGTCAAGACAATCTTGAAAACGTAAATACGGCTGAAAAATATTTTTCTGATTTAAAAAAGGGGGAAACCACCCCCTAGTTAGTTGAATGTGTTAGTTTTCATTTCCATAAAAATACATGAACTGTTTATATGCTTCCTTCAACTTCCACGGGGGGGAAATAAAACAATTATTCAGTTAATGACAGATTGTATTTTACTATTATTTAGTGATTCTGCTAAGTGGAGTAGTATACTACAGAATTTCAAATCATCAAGGATTTCTTAGCCCTTTATGGGACTACAGTACGTTGTAGTATGTTGAGTAAATGAGCTGTGATAGAGCAATGATTTACTCCTGTAGTCCATAGACACACATAAAAACTGAGCTTGAGAAAAGCTGGCTCTGGAAACATTAGCAAAGGGGAATGCAGATGTCAGTCACATTTTAAGGTGCTCCTTACAATGACACAGAGCCAAGATTATTAGGGACAAGGACTTCTCCATTCTTGTCATTTCCTTTATGGAATAGTGTCAACCATGAGAAAACAGTCGGGTAATGACTGCTGGCCATATCAGGACAGATGTAGCCATGACTCACCAGGGTAACAACTGGCTGGATCACAGTATCGCAGTCACGTATTTCTTCCAAGCCAGCTAGAAGTGGTTTCTTTGGAAGTGAAGTTTTCCCTTCTACCTTCACGATGCGATAATAATTCACCAACTTACTGGTTCCTGTGTAGGAATGTCAAGAAGGGGATTTAGATACTCATTTGTGCTTTAGATGCTCATTTGTGCCTCTGCTGTATTCAGGTACTCTGTTGAGGCTGTGAGCAGTGATTGCACGATAAAAATCATTTGATGCCTGTTTGTTTCAGATCATCAGAGGAATGAATGAGACCTCTTAGCACAGTCTCAGTCTTTTGTGTAGGTATGCAGAGAGCTGTTGTGCTGCAGCATCATCTGGATTACCAGAAGGCTCATTTTAGAAGATCTCAATTATAGGTGAAGCTGTGAATGCCACCTATAGTTAAGCTTGCTTGACACTTTTCATCACAAGACCTAGTTTTCAGTTGCTTATAGATTTGTCAAATGTATATTATTTGGACTGAAAATATACAGACTGGAGACTGCACCTGGAGGAATATCTAATGCTTCCAAAAAAATGTATGTTTTTTTTCCTGAGAACAAGTTTAAGAGAAATGCGTTGTTTTTGTGCTTTCCTTAAAAAACCCCAAACGTATAACCAATGATTTGGAGAAAGAGTTCAGTACTTGGGAGGCAGGAGCAATGTGTCTCAATGTTTCAGGGTCCTGGCTTTCCACATGTCCTAAGCACAAGTGCAAGAATTTGAGAACTGTTAAAAAATAGAAGGGATGTGGTAGAAAGATGTTAAATTGTGGAGATTTAAGGGAAAATACTTAATACCTATGTTTTCCAGGTTGTCATGATGCGATCTTTTCACATGTGAAAATGAAGGGGAGCTCATCCTATTCACAGAATCATATACAGATGATTTCTTGCTTGCAAAACACTCGAGTAGTGCAAGGATGGCATGACAGAAAAGTCAACAGACATTCAGAAGTCTGCCTTTGTAGCAAGCCTTGAGTACAGCTCAGTAAATATCTATTTCTGGTGTTTCATGGAGAACGGTAAGAAAAAAAACACCAAAACTGAACATTCCTGTATGATGTAATAATTAGCATTTAGTCTGTTCACTGAATGTGGAAATGGCTTTGGGAAAAAATAGTCATGTCATCCACAGTCCTGTATGCAATGTGTATGCCAAGGGGCCTGAAATGCAATTGTCTGGGAAATCTTGTAAGGTTATAAGTTTTGAGTGATTGACTTTCTATCTGTAATGTTCTTTTAATATGGTTATTGGCGCACTTGCTACTTGGTATTATCTGTGACTCAAGCAGTAGAGGAGGTAGAAAAATGTATGACAGTAATGTAACACTTAAGGAAAGAATCAGAAAATTCTGTTTTTAAAGCCTTGGATAACTTCTGTTTTGTCTGCAAAATATATATATATTTTTAAGTCTAACATAGCAATTTCACTTGGATATGGACAGCATTGCATAAATAGCGTGCTGTGAATGATACTTTCTGCAGCTTAATCAATATCCTAGGATGCCAGGAATAAAAACCAGGAAAAAAATCCCTCAAAAACCAGTTGTAAATTAAATATATCACTTAATTGCTGATATGTTGGAATTTACTCATATTACTATTAAAAGAATGAGAAAACAAACCTTGCTTTATCCTAACATCATAACTATTCACATACCATTATTAATTTTTTTGTTGATGAAATTCTTGAATGATGCATTTTCTTTTTTTAACTGGCGAAAGAATAGTACATCTTATACTCTTAAAAATTTATCATACACAAACACATAGCACTTTTCACTCATTTCAAAGAACATTGCAAAAGTTTCACTCTTTTGTAGGTGAGAAAACAGTGGAGAAAGGTGAGGCTCTTGTCTAGAGCATCCTAGCATGTCTAACATACTGAATTCTGTCCATCGCCTGGTGCATCCCAATATCACTGCATCAGAGCTGCATTTTGTGTATCCTGAGACCGCGTATCCTTACGTGTGTCAAACAGGTCTGCAGGATGCCCTCGCACGGTGAAATAACACGGATTTTTATTGTTGTTTGGAAGAGCACAGACTTGCAAAAGTGATTTGAAAGCTAATCAAAGCAGAAGGATGGAGGAGAAACAGGACTGTAGCTGGCTAGCACATTTAACACCATTGTCAATGTTTAATTAGGAGGCACTTAAGGTTAAATATACAAGCATGGCGTTGGGGATTTGATCTCTGGTGCTACACAAAAAGGTGAGAAAAGCTTCTGCCCTGACAAGAGGTTGTGAGAACCTGCAGTCTTGTGAACACTGGAAGTTTAAAGGTACAGTCAGGCACGAACTCTTTCAGCAGCCGCGCTAGTTAGCTTAAAGTGTCTAAATAGCAGTGCCACTCACTTTAACTTCAAGTGGCTGCGGGAGTGTTTCTGTAAGCAAGCTCTGCCAGCAAATGTGAGGGGGCAGTAACCTCTGCAAAGAAGTGATGATCAACAGCTGGGGCTCTAACCTTTCCCTAGCATGTCTGTATACAGCAGGCAACATCTGTCCGAAGCCTGACTTCCAGTATTTACAGAACAAAGGTATAGTTTGTTTAACAAAATTGCTTGTATTAGCTAAATAATGTGATGTGCTTTGATTCTGCTGGTGCTAGAACCACACAACTTCCACTTTCCTTACTTAATTAGCATTAATTTATTCAGAAAGATTATGATTTGGATTTTCAGTTTCTTTATTTAAGCAAAGAAAATGGAGCTTAGGTCATGCAAGATTCTTTTAGCTTCGGGAAAAAAGAAACCCTTTTATGTTACCCGTTTGAGCTTTTTTTTCATCAAACTGTGTAAGGATCAAGACTGTGTGTGCATAATATTTAGTGATAAAATTCTCCCAAAACATGTCACGATTTATTTGGTATCATTTCGCTTTCCAAGCAGATGAGAGTATTCACTGCTCCCATTAAGTGTTTGAGGTTTAAACACATGCTCTTGAAAAATGAGCAGCAGAGAAAAGTTGCTTCCTACACTTCAACTCTTACTGGGTGCTGATATCCATTAATTTCTTTACTCACAAAATGGCATCATGAATTTCAACTAGACAGATTGCTCTTTTGATTTAAGAAGGACCAAAACTGCATCCAGAACATGCACAGTGCCATAAGAAACTTCAGCGTATCATGGTTCTTTATGTCACTAATTTGAATTTAAATGCTGTGTTATACTTATTTTCATAAATACATAAGAAATGAGTTTGAAAAGTTAGGGTAAATGATCCATGAAAATAATTTCCTCCTCTTTTTTTTTTTTTTCTTTTCCCTTTCCCTGAGAGTTGTTCTAGCTCTGTATTTGTGTCTGTGAAAATAACAGCACCTGCCAAAGCAGGATAAGGTCAAGCTGAGTGCTGATTCCTACCCTTACTCCTGGGCATTCCTTGGTTAAATCATGCATTTGTTAGCCATAGAATAAGTCTGCATTGAACAATCCTTGAAATAGCCTGAACCTTGAGTAAGAGCATTTTATTACACAAAAGGAGACAGGCAGAAGAGCTCTTGTAAATATGTTGTCTACTGCCAGAATACAAATATGTAATTTGTCAGTGTGTTTTTGTGAACGAGAGGAACAAAAGTTATTTTAAACACCACTTTTTTTTTTTTTTCCTTCTGCCTTTGAGGTTATGGCTGTAATGAAATACCCCAAATGTCATTTATTCCTCTCTGCTCTGCTTTCAGTATGAGTCCCCAAAGCAACAAACAAAATCTTTTGTGGAAAAAGGATATCTGAAAACTGTTCTGAGTACTGTAAATGGTGAAACAGAATGAATGGTGGCTACTGAACAAGCTTCCATGGAACTGCTGAGTGAGGATCACTGACGCTCACTCACATAATTATGAAACTTAGTGAAGATGAGCTGTCCAGAGATCTCTAATTAGATAGTGCAGCCAACCCCAACAGATAACATTTCCTACTTGCACTACAAGAGAAGTGGGTGTGCTGTTCTCCCAGTGAAATGACCAAGAAAATACATGGACAGGTAAAAAAACCCATAGAAAGCTTTTGGGATAAGTTTGTGTGTGTGTTGTATTCAATTCTAGGTTATTCAGCACAGTTGTAAAGAAAAAAAGTTTTGTACTGTCTGGAAAGGTGAGAGGTGGGTATACACCCCGTAGATGGGCTTTTCATCACAGTTTCCATTTGCCTTGATTGTGCCTTTTGGAAGATGATAGTATTAACACCTTGTCCTTACTGCTCTGCTTTGTACACACCACAGAAATGAGAGTGAAAAATAACCTTCACTATTTGTAACTTACAGTTTTAAACATCTCCTTTTGCACTTGGGGCAGCAAGTTATGTTGTTGTGTAGAAGAATTCTCTATTTACTTTGCATGTAGCTGTTCTTTTAGAAGATTATTTTTTTAAAGTGTTGGTGGCTGCTATCAGATGGTTCTTACATCTATGGAAAGTCTGGGTTCTGGGTAGAGATGTTAAATGTGCTAAACAGTTTTCCTTCAGGCTAAATGATAGGAATATTTAAACATGTCTTTAGCTGCTTGTAGGAAGGCAATAATAAAGCAAAGCGAAAGCCGAGCAGAATTCAGCTTCTCAGTCTGAGAGTCTGTTCCAAATGCAGCAGAAGAAATGTCAGGTAAGAAGCTGTGAGCATGGCTTAGGAGCAAGGGGGGAGTCAAGGCCCTTTGGCTCTTATGACTCACTGGCCAGGGAGGCTTGGGCATGCTGAGCAACAAAAATGGCTGCTGTTGTTTTGTTTTTGTTTTTTTTTTTTTTTTTTTACTTTGTGTGGTTATATACATTGCAAACAGCATTGCACAAAATACAGCTGCAATGAACACCTGTTCGTGTCATCATCTGCTTGCTTCTCAGGGATGTAGCCTGTGGCTAGAGCTGCACACACAGCCTGGCAGGACACAGGTCTGCCACCGGGTCATGGCAAATCATTTTGACTGACAAAATGTTCTGCTTCTGAAAGATTTGAGATGCGATGGCCAGAGAAGCAACACAAATAACTTTATTATCCTTGGCACAGGTATGAAAATAACAGAGGCCTCTCCTCTCTCTTTAAAGAAACAGTTGAGAAGCTTTGATGAAAGTGCACTTGTTATGTAGGAAAAGGACCAGATGGCTTGGAGATCAGGTATATGGAGAATAGAGCATTTACACTTGGAAAGACTGCCCAACTAAGCAAGGCATCCCTTTGCATTGCTGCAATTCTTTGCAGGTATTTACTTGAGAAGAAGTTTGTACAGTACTAAAGCCCAATGACTGCAAACAGGAACTGTTGAAAATGTGTGATCCAGCAAAATTCAGAGTGGGTGCACTCAAAAGAGGATAGCTGCTTTTAAGCTTGGACCAGTAATTACCCATGAGGAAGTTAAGAAGCAAAAAACTGAGCAGAAGGTGGGTGCCAGTAATCTTATTAAAACACACAGAGGGAAAAAAGTTCTCTTTTATAATTATTTTATGAATAATAACATTGATTTTTTATTGTTATTATTACAGCTGGGATAATAGCTGGGGTTTCCAGAGATGTCAGTGGGAGCTATGCATAATTCTGAGGTGTGATGGTAATATCTTAAATTAAAAATGCACTGGATTGCAACCACAGTGAACATTGTGAATACGGAAATAAAACCCAGCGGCAAGCTGTAACCTGCCTGCACCAAAATCAGTGAGGAAAAGGCATGTTGTACTCTGTATTATTTGTAAAGCAGAACACGATTGAACAATTAAAGGCTTGTGTCATAGTGGATACATGTAGGGAAAACACTGCAACCTTGATAGTCTCTTCACACACCAGGCACAATGAGCTACTTTTTGTGTGTGTTGTTTGTGCGTTTGTCTTGTTGTGCTAGGAGCCCTGCTGAAATTATGGAATAAAATGGGCAGGCACGTTTTTTAGTAATGGCAAAACACTCTCGGATCTTCAGAAGAAGGGTGCTCAAGAACTGTGAAATAGCTTTTACTAGGCCAGGGGGGTGGGGTGGTGAGGGGATGGAGAATGCTACCGTGGGCCATGGTTCAGACAGTGCTTGTTTAAATCTATCACATCTGAATGGGGTGCTTGGAGGCGTGTTTAATGCCAAGGGCATGAAACCTTGCGAGTAAGTTAAGCATCAGCTGAGTCAGGTGTATGCTTGTGTGCAGCTTGCCCTCTTCTCAGCTCTCTTACTCTACAGCCCGGGAGACTTCACTTTGAGCAGAGAAAACTTGGCAGTGGAGCTGTTTCTTACCCTGATAAGTTGTAACAGACACATGGGTGATACTGCCGGTTAATTTAGAAGGCATTTAACACTTCATCATGGTTGTCTAGTACAAGCCAGGAAGGACACTACTTTCCGCTGCCTCTAATTGGGTGCCATCAGTAATATAAGCCTAAAATTGTCCCAGTCAGCAACTGCATTGCCTAATCAGCATGAGCGTGTGCCCATTGGGGATCAGACATAGATAAGCGGGAGAGAGGAAGAGAGAGATCTGAACATATCTACAAGATGAGTGGCATGTCAGGAGCATAGAGGATGTCTAGATTTATGTGCTTTTTGGCAGCACTAGTGAGCTATTAATCATTTCTCATGAATAGGGCTCTTGTAAATCAGAGGTAGGAAACACTTTTCGTGGATAATCATGGCAAAAATGTCAGCTTTGCTAGTTGGTCATATGCTGATAGGATGCTTAGCATGGAGCAGACTCAATCTCACACATAAAATCAAAATAGTGCTTCCTTTACATGATGAGTCGAAAGGAGGGAGATAGCAGAGAGGTGAACTTCCATCAGTATTTGAAAAGCAGAAAGCTAATGTGTGGTAATAGAAATGGGGACCCATAGCTTTTTTTAAGGTGAAGCTTTACTGAGGGAGCCAGGGCTGAGTTCTAGTCAGCATCTGGGTATAGCATAACACATTTCATAAGGCACACTTTGCATCATTTTAACAGCTGGCTGATCAGTTCATGGTTTTCCTTTACTTTTATTGCCCTGCAATTTACTGTATATGGCCCTTACGTGCAAATACCTCATTAGTCACAGGGTTGCATATTTCATGAAGCATACTGAATGTGCTGTCAGAATTAAATATTGTCAGGATAACAAGCAAGGGTGGGGTTTTTTTAGCTTTATCACTGAAGGCAATGTTCAGGGTGAATAGAAAAGTTGGAAAGCAAAACACGGAAGGTTTCCCTTCAAATTGTGCAAGGCAACAGGCTCTGGTGTATGAAACCCATCACTCAAGGGCTGACATTTAAAGACCTCTTGGAAGTGAGTCCTGTGTGAGGCAGGTGGGTGAGAAAGCCTCACCCAGGGCTTTCCAGGGCATTATTTGCTGTAACCAGTTGGAGCTGAAAATCTCAGTGGCTAAATCGGGATTAATGCAAAATGGTTCTTAGGTTAAAAAGAATGGTGTCCTCAAAGTGCTTTTGGCTTAAGACATCTTCTAAGGTTCATTTCCCTAAGTGAACATTCCCCCTGCCCTTTCCCAGCTTGTTCTGCTGGCGTCCAGTCATATCCTGTTTCTCTATAAATTAGCAACATGCAGAAATGAAAATGACACGTAGCTGTTGTCCAAGTTAATGCTGATTCCAACCACACTGGGGAATCGTTTTGGGCACAGCCTTGGATAGCATCTCTAAAGGTTCTGCCCCATGCAGGTGTTGGGATGGAGGCTTCCAGGTGATTGTTCCTTGGGATAGAGGTTGCTAGGTGATTGTCCCGCACTACCAGTCCAAACACGCTGAACTAACGACCTATGGGAGACTTTTAACTGCATTTCCTGGGAGTTGTGGGAAGAAAGTCCAGGCTTTTGAAACTCCCTGGGAAACATCCATAAATCCCTGTGAATCACAACCATTTTAAAATCCCCTTTCAAATTAGAAGTCATGGGTTTTGTTCAGAAAAAAAAAAATAGTGTTTTGGAAAGCACTTATGAATTAGCTTGTAAACAAAAGTATCCTGACAGTAACTGACAGGTGCCTGTGTTTTTCTGTATTTGGGCAAGCCCAAGACAAATTGGGTCAGAGCTGGGCTTGAGACAGGGATGTGTTGGCTCTACAGGCATCTCTGCATTTGGTGTTGTTGGTGTGTTTAATGCTGCTGACCCAACCTGAGATATCCTGTCTTTTCTCTCAAACATCAGTTGAATCATACTGGACTATTTCTTTCCACATACCTAGAATATTCGCTTGTATTTTGGGAGGGATTTTATTATTACTTTAATTCTTGCCATTTTCAGGGTTGTGAAGCTTAGGGCAACCACATTACAGCTATGGGGATGAATTTGCCCTCAGATAACTTTTATCCACCAGAAGAGGAGATTTCAGTATGCTTGGTTTCTCAGGCAGTCCTAATTTGCTATTGCTTGGCAGTGGGGAGTCAGCAGAGAGTGAACAAATGCCCTCTCCTTCTCCCTCTTACTCAAAATTCAACATATCCTGTCCACAATTTTTCCAATTTACAGTGTTCCTGTGGAATATGCTGTTCAGGACAATTGAAAAAACATAAATCAGAGAACATACTTCTTTCAAGCAGGTATCATTTTTCAGCATAGTTTATCCTTTCTAGGTTTTTGGTCTTTCCTCTCCTTTCCACTCTCTGCCACCCCTAAAACTTTCCTACTAAGTGTTACTTAATTCATTGTTGTGAAATGGGTTGTCGGTTTAATATTCCCAGACCTCAGTAGCCATCTTAGAAGGTCTGTAATTTTTGTTATCACTGTGTCAGGAGTGAGATTTAACTACCAATGAATTTTTGGAGATGTTGAGAAAGGAGTGGGGTGAGAGTAAAGCTGCTAGGTATATAAAAATATATATAATACACTATGTACATTATGTATATAGAAATACACTATGCTGGCCTATTTTTTTTTTTTTGTTTTGGTTTTTTTCCTTAGATGCAGGCTGACACGTTTCAGCTGTCCTTTTCTCTTGCTAATTTAACAAACTTGATGCCTTTCAGATGTGAGCCCATGAAGCAGATTGTTGCCACAATTCAGTCCTGCTTCTCCTTTCTCTGCTCCTGGCTTCACAGTCGTACCTTCCTTGCACTGCCATCCCTCTTGCTTGTCCTAGGGGTGTTTGAAGTGTTTGCTTTTGCTGAGTTCAGTGAGTTGAAGTGGTGCTGGGCTGTCGCAGAGGAAGGAGCAGGAGGAGGGTGGGAGAGGGGGCTAGAGGGGAAGGAAAGGAGCAGGAGGAGGGATGGGAGAAACAGAGCTGGCTGTTTAATTGTCATAGTCTTAATTGCCCCTGCCAGTGGGTCCGTGCAAGGCCGGCTGAAAGGATTTGCCCCAGGGATATGGGGAGGAGGCCGAGTCCGTGTGTCAGTGCCCTGGCCCACCTCCCATGGTGGGGCAGAGTCCATCCCCAGACAGCGCAGCCCTGCTCCCCCTGGGCCCCTCGGTGGGGATGTTGCCCCACCGTGACAAAGGCGTTGGGTCTGCAGGGAATCGGCAGCCAAGCCCTTACATTTTGGAGCAGGGCTTGGCACGGTCCTGATTAGCCGTGAAAGCAAAAGCCACTGCTGCTTTTCGTTTCAATTTCATGTGCCTCGGGAACATGTGCGTGTCTCCGTTCTCAGAGCCATTACCTTCAGAAAATATCACTCCACTTATAAAATAGCACTTTTAAAACTGATTCAGATACTTCTAATGACTTGTAACTTGAGTGCCAAATGGAATAGGTAGAGCAGGATATTTTTCATCAAGTTCTTGTTAAAAAGAATGTAAAAAACATTAATTGATACAAAGTCATAAAGATCTGGGCCGCCAGTTATTCCTAGAGCCCTTAGGGTGAAATTAACCCTCAAGTAGAGACTCTTTTAAGGCTTTTACAGCATGCCAGTCCCATGGGGGGGTCTGAATAAAGATGTATTATGGAACAATTTTGCTGTATAATTTTCAAGTTTAGTATCTGCCTGTATCTTTTCAGTGTTTAGCTGACTTATGATCCTGCAGTACATATACTGATCCCTAATCTTAGACAGATTGAGAGTTATAATAAAAAGCCACATTAATAAATTTGTCAAGTTGATAAAAAACTGACCCACAATAAAGCAATACTTAATGTTGAGTATATATAGTCTATAAATGTTTATTATCTACTTATTATAGAGGAGCCTGAGATTAGTCTGGTAGCTATATGCTGTAAAGTATAATTATACATATATACACATCAAATTATGTGCATAGATGTGAATATATATTATTTTTAATCATAGTTAGGAAAAGTCAGTGGAGAGAATAAGGTCAAGAATTCCACCAGTTTTTCTCAGTCACACAGTAAGCATACTCCCAGTCCAGACTAAAGAAAATATTGCCATGAAATAATATGACATTTCTTACTGAAGAATGTAACTTCAGAACAAGAATAGCTGCTTGTGCTTTCTTATAATGCTCCCTGTGATTTGATGCAACTTTTCGTCTGTATGTTTTCTTTAATTTTCATGTTTTGTACGAAAGCTGAACACACTGAATTTGTTTGTAATTTGGAATTTAAAGCAAGGCTCTTTGTTAAAAGCCCAGAGGAAGTTTCCATATGACTTATGGGCCATTTGGGCTCAATTGAATTTAATGGGTTTCAGCTGCACCTCCACAATGGCTTTGAAGGAAGTGAAGGGAGATCTATAGGTCTTAATTGCTCAAGACTGGCTTGTTTCTCTTGAAAAGGCTGTTTGCAAGAAGCAGGTTGGGAGTATTAAAGTATATATCCTCAAAGGGATGAAGGAACTGCCGTTTGAGGAAGGGGCTAGGATGAAAATAGCTTTAAGAGTTACCCAGGAGCTGAACTAGGTCCGCGAGAAGTTCTTGTTTGTTTGCTTAAAAATGGTCAAATAATTGGAGGGCACGGCTAAGCCAAACTTCTTTTACAGTCCTTTCAAGAAAGGAATGGCGATCTTGGAACTGACAAGATAAATTAGGCTGAGACCAAAAGAGAAACCCAAACAGATAGTCCCCTTGGCCTCTCTCATGCTGGCTGACAGACATGAGTGTTTGAGTCAGCAGGTGAACCATGACTTCTAAGAGCAGTGGTTTGTTTATGCTTCCACTGTACAAAGCTTTCCAGGGGAACAGAGCAAACCTATCTGGGCGAGTTTCCATTTCAATTGCACATTTCCTTCTGCATGTGCAGCGCCAACTGGCCTTATAGATTGTTGTTACTAAGTTTGTTAGGATTACCCCTGGCTTCGCATTAGGAGGTGTCTGACCCACAAGAATCTCCTGTGACCCTGTTTTCCAGGCAGGCATGAGAACATGTGAAATGCAAAGTTAGGAATATAAAGGAACTACTGTCTTACTCAAGATAAGCCAAGAGACTGCATTACAGGAAGTTAACCTTTGGTGTACTCTGTCATTTTGTCCAGCATCATACAGCCAAATAGGAAGGGGACATTCTCCTGAGGTATATGGCAGATGAATGCCAGATGGTACTGTCATAATACACAAAAAATAGCTAAATACCTACCGGTTGTGTTCAGTACAAATGGAACATTTTTCTTTTTCTGAATCCTGCAGGGCTGAACTCAGACAAGCATCTTAATGCAAACATCACAGTAACTGAAATGTGAAGCTGGAAATCCAGAGAATTCTCCAAAAGCTTTAAGTAGCTTTTTAGGCTTCATTCATGTTGGGCCTAATGGATCCTCAAAGGAGAGAATGGTTTATCAAAGACAAGCATTTTAAGTACCTCGTGTTTATGTAGTAGGTAAATGGGCGTTTGTTACATTTGAATTGTTTCTGAATATGCAAAGAAAAATATCAGGCCACCATCAGCAGCAGCAGAACAGTGAGGCAGCAGTGCCTAGCTGGGGGGAAAAGTGTTTTCTTTTCCCATGTTAAAATATGTTCGTTTTAATTTCCATGCAAAATTATAAGAATAAAAATATGCTGCCCTTTAGGGGAATGGCATTTTGCTAAATACCATGCATTGTTACAAACCTTAGATGTGAAGGGCCACATGCAAACATTTACATAGAAGAACTTTATGGATGTGTAGCTGGGTCTCAGTCCTGCAGAAAAAAAATATTTCTGACAGCCTGGCTCTTTCAAGCTATGACATTTATTGCCTGCAGATAGAGGCCGAGTAGGTAGGTATGATATTTTGACAGAAATTGAATGGTTGGCTCTGCCTTTCATTTTTTGTCCTTAAATCCTCTTCACCTGGCATTATGTAGCCTGTTTTCCTAAATGTGAGTTTGCTATTAGCAATGCACTTCCAAATGCATGCCTCAGTCATTATTGCCCAGCATTCTGGCCTATTCAAGTTTAGAGAAGTCTTCCCCTAAGCTTTCCAGAAATGCTGCTAAAGTTTGTCTGTTCGATTTCTTTGGTGGTTGCATCTTCTTTCATTAACTAGGGTAGCTGGTGTTGAAAACCAAACAGAAGGTAATGACAGACCACAGCAAGCTGTCTGTTGCTGCAGATGGAGGATACCTCTAGGATTTGGGTCAGAAAACACTTGGCAAGCATCCCTCTGAATTCTTCTTGTCACATGTTGAAGAAGTCTGCTTAGTGGCAGGGGTGAAGAAGAAAGCAGAAATCTTAAAATGGCTGCAATACTTTTTTTTTTGTTTTTGTTTTATATTTGTTCAGCATCAGAGCTCTTTACAGCATATCTTGCGAATTTATTCATACAGTTGCTGTCATGGGTTTTTCCTGATTCTCTGCTTTCAGGACCTCCCCCCACCCCATGATCCCATTTAAGTTTGCAGTCTCAGGAAAAACGAGAGTTACTTATGCCCCCTTTTAGAACGGGACCTTGCAGAGGTACTCTAAGAAGCCATTTGTTTTCTTTAAACATAGCTCAGCTTCGCACAGGCGCTCACACACATTCTGATGGTTTCCACTTGAAATTCCTCATCTAATCCAAATAATTCACAGCCTTGACTGTGGAACTGTGAAGGGCCTTCCCCGACCCCCTGCTCCGCCGGAGTGCGGGGCTCGGGCCGGGACAGGCCGCGCTCACAAGCTCTGTGCTGCTGGCAAACACACCTCCAAAAGCCCCAAATCTTTCTCTGCTGCTTGTGAGAAGAAGCAGAGTGAAGTCTGAGGGAAGCCTTCGTCCCTTTGGAGACTCTATCACACACTCCGCTGCCTTGGACAGAGTAAATTAGAGGTTTGCAAGCCAGGTGTATTTAGAGATGGCAGTCGGGCGATATGCATGGCCTGGAGGGGAAGCAGGAGTGAATTGCACCATTAAACTGTCTGTACCTTCTTCCTTACTCTGCCGGTGTAAACTAACACACTGTATTGTTTATAGCTCTTCAGCACAGCCTTTTAAACAAGCTTTTAACAAACTCCTCTTTCTTTTCCTCTTCTAGGGCATGCAGGAGTTATGTAAGATTCTGGAGAGTCGCATGGTGGCAGAGCTGTTGGGCCTACTGCGCTGCTGGAGCTATTGCCTTACAGCCTCTTCTGGCTGGGCAGTCTCTTCCCTAGGGAATGTTAGAAACTGCCAATGCCCCAACACCTCCCTTTCCCACGAAACACTCCCTTGGCACAACTGAAGCTGCTGTGGCTGCAGGCAGGGGAAGAGGATGCTGCAGGCATGAGGCTAGCCTGGAAGGAATAGTAATAGAGGTGGGAAAATGTCCACATTTCTTTCCAGGTCCTGGAGATGCTGAGATTGTATTACCTTGACTCTATCACATTGTTTTATCTTTGTGGGGTCCTGCAAATTTATCAATCACAATGCAGTATACCAGCAGCTTTTTTTGTATTTAACCAGTAGGAATTATTTTGCTGCTATACCCCCTTTGTCTGCATATCATCTGGAGAAGTACTTGGTGTGTATATACATGTGGAGCAAATTTCTTTATTTGTATTGCCATACCGGTTTTGTTGCTCATTGTTCCACAGGCTTACATTAGGCTCTATAGTGGTACAAAATCATAACACATCAGAGAGGCACATTTAAATAGATCATATCCATTTATTTTGTTAGGGAGAGAAGGAAGTTTTCTTTCATGTTTTCAATAATATGCATTATTTTTGTGTCTCAAAACCATGCAAAAGGGAAAAAAATCCCACAATAAACATAACAAATGAAAAGACACAAAGAGTTTTGCCCAAGAAGTTAACAAATTAAATTTAAACTGAGATGATAAAACAAATTAACAAACAGAAGAGACACACTAGGGTAAGAAAGGACAAGAGTTACAGAAATAAGATTATTTGCAGTCCATGCTGTATACCTTAATACACTTCCTTATGCCCTGCTTTATCCCCAGATGCTGCAGAGAAATGGCCAAATATTAGCTCCCAGGGGCAGAAAACTGTCTGTGTGGTGTTTGTTTTCATATCTCCAGGAGGTTCAATGGGACCCGCATCCCCATTTGGGGTCCCAGAGTCCTGTAGCAATACAAATAACACACACAAAGTAGTAGCAATAAGATCCCTTGGCCCAGCACCTTTCTCAGTGCTGTATCCAAGCCTAACCTAAGAAAAGGGAAAGATTATACAGCTTGTAGGGATGTAAACATTACTTTAGGTGTTTGTTCTTACTTTTTGAAGTTTGCTCATCCCTTTCAGAAAGGATGTTTTGATCTTTTGAAATTACATTTGATATTAACACTGCCCTACTCCTTGTTTGATGCTTAGGGATATCTGGAATGTTTGGCTCTATGTAAAGTCATTATTTTATATAATTATTATATATATATAATATATATATATTATCTGGGACTATGTAAAGGTAAGAATACCAGAAAAGAGGACCATATATTATCTGGGCATAGTTTGTAACCCAGCTCCTGACAAGGAAGTCAGAACACAACAATTTTTTTTTATAAGATCACAGTAGTTCTCAAGAATAATTTCACAGCAACTCCAATCCTTGCAAGAGAGGCATCAGAAAACACTGACCGAGGGTTTTGCTTCTGATGGCTGAGGTGAGGTTTGAAACTGCCATTGCCTGGCCTGCTGAATCCCAGTAGGTCCAGGTCTGTTATGGCCCAGCAGAGTTTGGCAGGGTCAAGGGGTCAGTAACCTCATGGGCTGTGAGGTGGTCTGCTCCATCAGGATTAGTGTGTGCAGTTGAGGTCAGTAACCTCATGGGCTGTGAGGTGTATGGTCTGCTCCATCAGGATTAGTGTGTGCAGTTGGCTGCAATTCACTGTTCTCCAAAATTAAAAATAACCTGAAAAAGTCAAACTGTGTTTAGAGCTTAGTTTTACACATGGTCTGAGCCAGCAATCATGCCTCAGACATGCTTCTAACATATTCTGGCTGCACTGTGATGTGTTCAAGTTTAGCTGGAAAAGAGCTGAAATGCTGCTGCTTCACTGCTATGGGCCCCACAGTGGCCATCTTTCTCCACTCCTTTACCTGTTATTAATCCTTTAAGTCTGGCTCCCTCCAGAAACATGAGCTCTCATGCAGCTGGTAATTCTTACATGTCCAAGTAATGCGGATTTGGATCAAGAAGACATGGTCAGAGTTTGTCTAATTAACTTCCTATCACTATAGCCAAGCCAGAAATTTAAGGTACAGTAACTCATTTTATAGTCACTCTAGCTGGCACTGAATATAGATTGGAAAATTTTTTTGCTCAAGCAAGATGTGTGGTAATATTGTTATGCTATATTAAAGTGCTCTTTAAAAATAAATTATATTCTCAGGAGTGTGAGAAACACATATCCCTTACCACAACCACACCTGACACAAGCAAGTCTTCTCCTTACCCAGAACTCTAAATTCTTCCATGAAGAGACAAAACAGTCAAAGAGTTGTATCCTAGTCTCTTTTTTTTGTTTTGTTTTGGGGGTTTTTTTGGTGTTTTTTTTTGTAACTCCTGAAGTGTTTGGTGTTGAGTCTTCAGAAAGGGTAGATAAAGCATTAGCTGTGGGTAGAAAAACACATTAGGAACCACACCAGTTCATCAGGGCTGTGCATGCACGTCTCCCAGTGCTAAACCAAGCCTATGTATCAAAAAAGGGTCCCAAATATTTAGGAGAGAAATATTCACTCCACTTGTAAGTGCTCTTTTTCTTCTGGGTTTTCCTCTCAGCTTCCAAAAGCTGCCCCTTAAATGCCACTTGTGAATGGAGAAAATTATGCACTTTCAAATTCTCTCCTGGGGACTGAGGGCTCATATCTCTCCCTCTCACACTGATACTGTAATTTCACACTATTTTTTTTGCCAGCAGTTGAGCCTTTCCTCGTTGTGTATGACGGGCATGTTTCATTTTCATTAGGGCTTTTATACTTTGAGAGGCCTGATGAGCAGGGGAAGGGAAGTGGCTGGATGGAAGCACTGCCACCTGAAGGGAAGCAGTCACAGGAGGTGGGGGGGCTCTCCCGTGTCCCAGACAGTGCCACTTTTGTACTCTGCACTACTGCCCTCCCTCAAGTAATGCAGGGTTTTGCTGCCACTGAAGCTTCTGTTGATACCACAGCCTTTGCAACTGTTATGCCAAAGCAGTGAGGACACACAGAGGGAAAACCAGCATAAGCAAACAAACAAAAAGTGCACCGTGGTACTTGTTGGATGGAAACTAAGCTAACCTATATAGGGATGAGGCTCCCTGATTTACAATTTGCAGCAGCTAGGAGCCAGTACATTGTATCTGTGTTATGTCATGTCCCAGCTGTGGTTAATAGCCACCCATGAAGAAAAGCCCACTCATTATTAGTCTTTCACCAGGAGGAGGGCAGGACTTGGAACCCTTTGTGGGAGAAAGGACCGGAATGCTGCTCACTGTATTTTGTAACTTGACTTAACATGGCTGAACATTTAAAGTGTTGAAGAATAGTTTGATAACTACATGGAGGGTACTTCTTTCCATGCCTGCTGAGGGAGTGAGCTCTCAGGCACTTGTATCATCCCTACTGGGTTGTGCAATCTGGATCTGTTATCTGGATTCTGCCCTGGGACTTCAACTTTTGTGCATTAATTGCTTATGAAACCAGCCATACATAGGAAGAAAATGGGATTAAAAATTTGTCTGATAAGAGAATATTTTCTTAAGAACCATGCCAGACCTATAAGGTTGTTAGGAAGCAAAATTCAGCATACACAACTCAGGTGTTGAATACCCAAAGGATACTTCCCTCTGGATGTCTTGCTGATAACAGAGCAGCATCAAAAGTATTAAATAGATTCTTTGAGGACAACAAAAACAGGTAGCTGTAAGTAATGTCCTATAAACTCTGTGTTTCTGAAATGCACCCTACACTGTGTGGATGCAATCAAACTTCCTTTATATGAAACCTTCATGTAGTCTCTCAATTCTTTTCTTTCTTCATTCCTACCTTCCTGCCCTTTGGCATTCACTCACACTGGCATTATTAGAGTTGTCTCTGAAGCTGGCCCAAGAAGTCCTACATATTATTTACATCACAACAGAGCCTGGGGGCATCAGACAGGGTTGGGGCTCTGTTGTGCCAGCTGCTATTCAGCCGTTAAGTACCAAGGTAGCCCCTGGCCCAAAGAGATTTCTCTCTTGAATTTTGACATGTAGACCAGAGAGATATGATTGTTTCTCTGATGCTTCAGACTCTAAATTCAAGTTGCTGTGAGTAGCAAACTTTAGGAAAACCTCCTCTTCTCTTGTAAGAGTAACAGCACAAAGCTGCCAAATTGAGGTACCCTGAGACATCCCTAGCTGGTGGTGCAGAAACCACAGCAGTCAACCAGTGGCATGTAACACACACCAGACAGGAATAAAGTGAACATGGAGATTTCACAAATTTATTGTGACTCCAGTCTAATGCTACTATTCAGAGCATGTGTGTATTTCCACCTCAAAAGAAGAGAAAACAATTCCTGCAAGTCCCTCAGAATAAACCAGATTTTAAAAATATTTTCATTAAAAAAAACCCAACACAACAAAACACCAAAAAACCCAAAACCAAACTAAAAAACCTTTAAACCATTTAAGGCCACCTCAGAACGTCACTCTGTAAGTATACAAAACACTGGAGACCATCATATGCTAATCTGAGTTTAACAAAACACATAGCATTACCAAGTGTAATTATGCAGTCCAGCTATTAGTAGCTTTACCTCTGGCTGTTCTCCATCCTGCTTTCAAGCTACATCCTTTCCTTTCATCTTATTCTACACCACATGAAACAGGTGAGCTGTTCCCTTTATATAGCTCAGGGCTCCAGTCACATGGCTCTCAAAGCTTGGTATCTTCATTTAATCAGTTAAAATAATCAAAATAATCAGAGATTTTTCATGGACTCCATGCCAAATTTTAATTCTGTTAAGCATTCAAAGCTTACCAAGTTAAAAAAAAAATCAAGAAAAAATTAATTAATTTTTCCTAGGAATATCTACTTTGAAAAGCTGCCCTGGAGGGTACATTTGTAGTTTAGAATATCTTTCACAAATCACCCATATATCACTGCTAGCAAGTTGCACAAAAAGATATCTCCAATGCTTTTTATTGTCAAGGCAACACTGTGGTTTCTGCATGCCATTTGTTCATGCATAGATAGTAACAGCATCTACTTTTTATCTGATCCATTTGAATTTTTATCTTGACTTTAACCACTACTGATTTTTTACAGGAGAGTGCAAATTGTTTAGGGTTATCTTCACCAGTAACAACTTCTGACAGCTAAGAGATGGCGATACTAGCCCTAAAATGTCTGTGTTTGTTACCTTGGATTAGATGTCAGTGCCAAAGACTTAAACTGGGTAGAACATTAATTTTCAGGTTTGGGGCCCTTGAATGTGTGGGTGAGAACTAGTGGATTATTTTTAAGGGGTCTGTGAAAGGTAACTCAGATAAGGTGGACTCATGACAACAGGCTTAAATTGGATTGAAAAGAGCCTGAAGTGCCCCTTGAAAATGCTGTGGGGATTGCAAACTGGAAAATATTAGATCCCTGGGGCTATGCTATCTGCTCTGATTTTGGAGCTTGGGTCCTTGTTATCTGTTGTGCCATTCTTTCTCCAGTGCAAGATTAACCCCACATTCTTGCATATGGGCCCTCTTTCCACCTAGGCCATCTGACCCCAGAGAATGCAGATGTTGCCCCTTCAGGCAAACAGCAGTTCTCTTTTCTCTTTCTCTCTACCATATGCTTTTCTTTACAGCATCAGCTGATATGTTGCTGCTGGGTAAGTGACTGTCATGACACATCACAGGTCCCAGGATTAGGCCTCTGAGAAACTGCAACAGTACCTTGTAGATAAGTCAAATATTTCCTGACCTTCCTATATTCCCAGGAACAAAACCGGGAAGACATCTTACTGCATTTGTTTTGAGATGTGCATTGGTTTTAGCAGTGAAGGAGCATTAAGGCGTCCATTAGTATGAAAATAAATACGTGTGTGTTTTTGGTTGTTAAGACATAGAGCTGTATTTTCCAAACAGAGATGTACGTGTACACGGTGATAGTTTTGCTGTGAGTCCATCTGCTCTGTGGAGTCAACCTCCTGACTTGGACATTGCTGTTGTGTTTGTTTGCTAAAGACCTCTGAAGAGCAGCTGGTCCAACCTCTTGCTCCAACAGGGTAGACTTTAAAATTAGGTCACGTTATTCAAGGCTGTGTCAGTCAAGCTTTGGAAATTCCATCCTCTGCACACACTTTGCGATGGTGAAAATTGTTATTTTCATGGTATT
The DNA here is from genome assembly GCF_014805655.1 of Passer montanus. NCBI lineage: Eukaryota > Metazoa > Chordata > Aves > Passeriformes > Passeridae > Passer > Passer montanus. The sequence goes on from NW_024367261.1 coordinate 5,356,752, forward strand.
TTTCTCCCTTTGTATCTCAACAAGATTTCTCTGGTGGCAGCTTGTGCCTATCACCTCTCCCTGTGCACCTCCAAGGAGAGCCTAGCCCTGCCTTCCCCATACTGTTCCATTTGGGAGTTGCAGCCTGCAGGATGATCCCCCTTCATCCATCTCTTCTGCAGGCTGAATGGGCCCAGCTCTGCCTTTCCCTCCTCCACCCCGTGCTCCAGCCCCCTCACCATCTTGGTGCCCCTCCACTGGACTCATTCCATGATGTCCATGCCTGCCTTATACCGGGGAGCCAAGGTGGGCCACAGTGTTCCCAGTTCAAGCTCATAAGCACTGAGTATATAGGAATAATCACTTCCCCCAACCTGCTGGCTACATGGTTCTGCAACAACCCTGTGTTTGGGTTGAGTCATGAGGAAGAGGTGGAGGTAAGCATGGGTTAAGGATGGATATGCTGTAGGGCACTGAGGTAAGGCTGCTGCACACACTCTCATCACAAGTAGGATGGCATGGTTTCGGCAAACAGGGTGTCTGCTCACAGCTTTGTGCCCCACCCTGCTGCTCAGACAGACAAATGCTGGTGAATCACTATAATTCAAAAAGAGTGTAGTTTGCTTTCAATTGCTACAGCTGTGAGCTGCAGCACTCAGATGATTCACAGAGGGTTCAGCCTTCCAGGCCCAGGGGCTGGGGAGGCCACTGGTTGCAATGCCAGACATTGCAACCTCATCAGTGTTTGAGGGGTCTTAGATGCACTGAGGGAGTTGGTGGGATTTGAATTGAAACCACTGTGGTTATTTCTTTCTGTCCTTTTTTCTGTTCCTCTGCATTCACTATGGAAGCTGCCGGGGAGGTGTTAACTGTTTCATTTGCAATTTCGTTATTGGATTTGGCCAGAGAGCTGTGAGGAGAATTGTGTGGAGGGGAGGTCTCCCTCTGTTCCTGGTTCAACTTAGGAAATGTGGCAAGGTCACCAAAGACTGGGCAAATTTCTTTGTCAAGATGTAGACAGATTTCATATGGGTCACGAGAAGAACTCCAACCTTAACGCTACCACCACCAACAGTCTTACAAGAGCTGTGAACTATTTGGCAAAGGAAACTGGCAGTTTTGTAACCAAAATCCAATTTTGCAGGAGAGTTAGCATTGTGCCTTTTTTTTTGGATACTGTTTTGCTGTTGTGAAAAGCAATACATATGGAGACCCATTAGAGCCTAAGGCTATTGTTGATGCAGTCTTGACTCATTCTTGGCAGTCCTGTACCTTCCTTTGATAGCTCAGCTGGTAGAGCGGAGGACTGTAGGCTGTCTCTGAAAAGTAATCCTTAGGTCGCTAGTTCAACTCCGGCTCAAAGGAAAGATTTTTGAGGTTTGTCTTCAGTTTTGTCTTTCACTTTTTTCCCAGAGTTTACAACTTTGCAGAACATCCCCTTCCAACCACTCTATACCTTGTGAGAAATGTAGTCTATTTTCCTTCTCTGATTCAGATGGTTGTTACCGCTGTGGAGTTGTGACCATTGTCACCTCTTTAGGAACCATTCATTCAGGAGTTGGACTCAGTGATCCTTGTGGGTGCCTTCCTACTCAGAATATTCAGTGAAATCTAGCTAATCAATTGATGGCCATCGTAAGAGATTCTGTTCCTGCAGGGGCTCAAAACCTACAGACCCTCCAGAATTGGAGCAGACACGTGGTGCAGAGCTTGCAAAACCTCTTTTACCTGAGTGGAGTGTGGAAAATGGGGGCAGGTCCAATTATTGGAGCCCCCTTGTTGCTCGTTTCACCCCTTTTCCTATCTCATTCTTTCATCTTGAAGTTCTGAGGCTTTTAGTAGGGCAGTGGGGAGCTAAGAGAGCTGGGGAAGAAAAATGGGAACACTAAGATCATTCAGGTCCTGATACCCACCTGAGACAGTGACTACATATGACAATAATCATTGGCCTCCTGAAAGGGTGGTGAATACCACTGGGCATGCTGTCCTGAGGTATATAATTTCCAAGAACTGTCCATTTCAGTGGAGAATTGTAAAGGTTGGGGCTGGTACAAAGGATATAGTTAAGAAAGAGTGCTAAGAAAGGACACCAGAGGCCAGGTTAAGAAGGCATTTTAAGGACTCATTCATACAGAAACTTTCACAGAACAGAAAACAGGGCACTGCTACCTGTTAAAATTTTGTTTCACACAGGAAACTGACTCACTTTCACAAGACACAATGAGTTCTGAGACGTCTGTAAGAAGCTTTATTAAAGAAAAGATTAGAGGGTTTTATATGTTTACATTAGACGAGATGACATTAGGGATCTAAATCCCAAAGCTCATGCAAAGCTTCTCATGCAAAGCATCTCCTCATGCAAAGTGCAGTGCTAAGCTGAACAAAGGTAGAAGGAGGTGGCAATTTTGTTCAGTTACTTACCTTTCATTGTGCTTAGTAAAAAATATTTGCTAGTAGTTGGAGCCAAATATATTAAAAAACCAGCTAGAATGAATAATCAAGCAATTATATGTAATTCCAATATTCTAAAAGGCCGGGGTTTTTTTTTTTACTAATTAGCGTCAGATCAATGACCATCGATCATAGAAAAACACTGGTTTCCTTTGTCCTTCCAAATCCAGCTGCATTAATTCCCCTTCAGCTTGCAAAGCAGTACAGCCTTACAACCTCATAACCATAATGGGTTTTTCGGCACGGGGAGGCACAGGACAGGAGGAGGCAGTTCTGCCTCTCCTCCCAACAACAAAACTGGCTTGCCAGGCCCTGGGGGTGGGCAGGTTATTCCTTTATTCCTTCATAGGTCCTCCCACAGCGGGATGGGGTTGTAAAAGCAGGGGTGAGAGGCAAGCAGATTCCTTTGCAGTCCTGATAGGACTCCTAGGAAGGAGGATGCACAGCAACATCGTCTGCAGTGAAAATCTGGCAGTCAGTTTATATGAGGAGGCAGAGAGGAGTATATTTGTAGCTAACCTCGATTAGAAATCTGTCCCAAGGCACCTGGGACAGATTCCCTCCTTACAATGTGCCTTTTATGGTCTTGGTGAACAAAGTAGGAACCTTTCCGTGGTTCATGCCTTTAATTGCTACAATAAGCCTGAAAGCTGCCCATAATCATGCCATGTAAATCCTTGTACTCATGTCTGGGAAGAGACCAATGTTTTCCCTGAGACGGGAATGGCAGTGGCTGATGGGCAGTCTGGCTGCCTCACAGGTATTTTGTTGATCTGAAGATCTTTCCCGACGTAATATTTCAGTCTGTTTTCACAATGTATGATTGAAACAGGAATGAAGGGAGAAGGGATTAGTTAGAAGTAAGTTTTCATTGCAAATGGTGTTCCTTTTGTGATAGAAGAGGGCAAGTTCTAGTTCCAGTATGGATTCACCCTCATATTGCTGCACACCAGTGGATAGCTGAGGCCTGTGGAGAATACCACCTGATGTGGTTAGCTTGTTATCCCATGGCTGTTCCATTGCCAGCTATTTCAGCTGCCCCCATACCAATGCAGTGACAACACTGACTCTGTCTCTTTCTCTTCAACCACATTCAGACCAGGTAATTTTATAAAATAAGTTCCAGCAATTGTAGCCATCAAGCCAGAAATGTGAATTTAAATAAAGTCCTGGTGTTTTTCTCACACATGTGTGATGGAAAGCATTTAAATATTGTTTTGTCTTTTTTGATTAGGAGCTTCAGCTTTTCCTTTAATCTTGAACAAGCTTCCCCTCACAGCCAAACACCTCTGATCCATCAGACATTGTGAAGATTGCTGTGTCCTTGTCTGAGGAATGGCACTCCACAGGTCAAACCTCTGAAATAAAGATGTAACCAGCTGGGGACACGATAGACCAGCAGTAGTACACTTCCATCACTCCCATTAGACAAGATAGTGTTTGTTATCAGTGGGATGAGTGGGATTTTCCATTCCTGAACATTCTTCTTTTTGTCTTCTTGTCTCACCTCTTGTCCCTAATCAAAATTTTAACCTATCACCTAGTTTAGAAGCAGCACACCCACACCACGTAGTGAAGAAATTGAAGCTCACACAGTTGGCGTAAACATGTTGCAAAATATCTGCACTTTCTCCCCCAAGGAAAGAGCAATGCTTGTACTCCCTCCCCAGGACAGCTTGGTGAGTTGGGTCCAGTTGTCTGCACCGACAGTTCTTACGTGGGTGTTTTGCACCTTCACTAATCAGCGTTCCACGGTTTGTGACTGGTCTCCTCTGTGCTCATCCTGAAAGTAACATTTTGTTAAAAATTAAAAGGACAGTTTCGGCACTGGCATAACTCCAGGTTCTCAGTTGTACTTGAATTGCATGAATTTGTGTATCTTGAGCTTTGTTTTGATTTTCCAATACAAATGAATCCCAGCTTCTCTCTAGACACCTGTTTTCGCCTGGTTGCACCAAAACTGTGTTGCAGGGATTGCTTATTCAGACACAATGTGAAACTACTGAGCAAAGCAGGGTCTGCCTAGGAAAATTTGATTAACCTTAAAGAAATTTCAGAGGATGCTGGGTAGTCTCCAAATTTTGGATGTGAGCTGCATTCTCTGGTATCAGCTTTCAGCTCAGAAATGTAGTGCTGCATCAGTGATAGGACTGAAGCCTTAATTTCGTACTGAGCCCACTGCTTTCCTTTGAGCACTGTAACATTCTTCTGCTGTCATTGGTCTCTTGTAGCCACCTGTTGCCTCTGGTCATGCAGATTTAGATAAAGCTCTTTGTACAGGGTCATATCTTTGTAAAGTTTTTTATTATGGCAAGGAAAACACAGTCCTAATTTCTGTCTGGAATAATAATATAAATCAATAGCAACAACTGCATGATTCCCTTACAGCTCTAGAGGTAGAATTGTGGCAATTAAAGTAATGTGCAATTAAGGAGAGCTTGAAAAAGCTTTTAAATCCAGGAAGCAAGTCAAGATGCTTTGCTGATGATTTGCTAGTTTGTAGAAATTGCAAGTGGTTGCAAATTGGTTTGCTTTTACCACGAAGTAAAACTCTCCTCCAGTGTGTGTTTAGCTGAATTTATGAAAAGCATCTCATCATGGCTGGAAATGACCAACAGTAGTTGCTGCCTTTACTTGCATCCACCATACCATATAGATTTACAACAAACTAAGCAACTGTTTGCACATTTCTTCAGGCCTTCTTAACCGCCCTCTAACAACCAATTTTTCTTTTTCCTATTGTCGTTGTTATAATCAGGCCTTGATAAGAATTGCTGCCAGAGACACCCAATCAGTCCCATGCTATCATCTGGATATGATTAGAGTTCTCAGGACAGATTGAAACCATTTGATAGCATAGATTACTTCCTTATTTCAGGTTGTGCCATTTCACCATTTACTGATTTAAAATTCTTGCCTCATTTAAGAGGGTACATTTTTTTTACATTGTAAATAACAAAATCTATTTTGTTGTGTGAGTCCAAATAAGCTTTGAAGTTTGTGGCTTTGTAATTTGAAAGTCATCTGGAGACTGTATGCTTTCTTGTCATCTTTAATCAATGCACTATAATCAATTATCATATCAAAGTGTTCAATTACTCCTCAGTGCAGAGGTGCTGTAGCTATTTGGCCTAATTTCCTAGAAGATTCTCAGCATTCTCACTGCAGCACTGGGGTTACTTACCTGACTACTTAAAGATATCTGCTGTGAAAATGAAGCTGGTACTACTTGAACATCAGCCTCCTCATAGAAAGCAGTGCCAGATGATTCTTCAGCACTGAAAACCAATTCTGTCTGTCCGGCTTGTGAGATGGGTGTACTGTGTTGCTGCCAGTTCCTAAGAAGAGAGTCTTTGTCTGTGTATCTGTGCTTTAATGCTAAGAATCCTGCCTCCCTTTTTTTTTTTTCCCTGAATATTGAGAGGTTTCAACATTCCCTTTTCCTGCAGTATACTACTCTTCCATTTCTCAGGAACTGTGGGAGTAAAGTTACTGCTGACTGTTGGGGTCCATGAGTTTCATGTTTATTTGAAGGTTGAAGAAAATAAATTGTGAGGTTTTGGTTTTGTTTGGTGGGGGTTTTTTGTTGGTTTTTTTTGTGTTTTTGTTTTCATGATTGTTTCTAAGTTCCCCAAACCTTACAGAAGCTTGAGACGATCTGTATTTGTGAATTAAGAATCTCTCTAAACTCAGAGTTGAGGTGTTATTCTTCCATATTGCCTCTTTTTTGAGTATGTGGAACTAAAAAATATACTGACAATTTTATGTCAGTATAAGGATTTTTTGGGGAGATCACAATGTTTTGAACTCCACACAAACTTTAGTGTATCTATCCTTACATCCCTGTGACATGAAGAGGTACCTATGTCCTTTATTCATATAACACTGTTAGTCCTTAGGATTGCTGCAGTTGAGTGATGGGTCCTAAACAGCTGCAGTAGAGCAGGAAACGTCACCTGAACTTTCTGAAGATTTGGCTGCTTTGTGTCCTTACCACCCTTCCTTATTTCTCAAGTTCCTAACTCTTGGTAAACCATTGACTAAACTCTCTGAGAAACCAGTACCGAGTTTTACCATTATTTTAGTTAGCAACAGCTTTTCAGACAACATTATCTCCTTGATTCTTTCTCCCAGAAAATTATTGAACTACCAGTGAATGAAACTCTAGGAGTGTATTGCTGTGTTAAATCTTAGAGCATTGATATAACCAGTTTTCCAGCACTGACTCCATGCCAGAAGAGCAGAGTGGTGTGTGGTGGAAGACAATGTTTCTGCTGTCATCTAAAGGGGAAGGAGGAGCGTGGTGTCTAGGGTTACTGGTGCAGGAGCCCTGCTTGGAGAACCATCCATCCATCCATCCATCCATCCATCCATCCTTCCATCCATCCATCCATCCATCCATCCTCTGAGGCATCTGTTGCTTTCCTTTAGGAAGACACCTACACATGGATGGGCCAGTGCTTGGTCCTTGATGAGAAATGAAACAGCACATGCACCTAGGAAAGGACAGTGAAAAAAGCAGAGAGGACACAAAGCTGTGTTTGAGCCTCTTCTCATCAGGCTGAAGGAAGGAGAGCATGAGTGGCTTTGTGGTGAGAAGGTCTGTAAAAACATAGCCATTACCCTCATCTCATCTTACCTTTTTCAGAAATATCAAACTTGTGATGAACCTTGTGACCTGTCAGAGCTTTCAGCTGAACTGCAGCTGAAGAGATTCACTGTAAAAGGATATAGACTGTTTCTTATTGTTGATTTTTAACCATGAGAGTTCCTAAGGGAAATAGCATAGAGTAATAACATTTAATGGTCTTCTGATGAGCATCTGGTAGTGGGTGTTTTTTTCTTTTAAATTGCATTAAAATTAAAACTGCATTATTGAAGAGTCCTCATTTCCTGTTATGAGGCGAATTATGATGCTCTATTGATTGGCAAAGCTGTTTCCCATCCTGCATAAGTGTGGTTAGTGGACAGAATTTAGCTTACAGACACAGACATGCCCTACCAGCCCCCCCCCTTTCTGAAAGTTTTCCCCTCTAAATTATTCAAAGTGAAACCGCTGATTCTCAAAATTTAAAACAGAGGAGAAAAGGTATAAAATACTCTCATGTATGCCTTTGTATTAATTTATGTGCTATCACATTGAATAAAAGGAAATAGCAAGTTAAGCATGTTCAAGAAGCCACATGATGAGTATAATTGATGCATTCAGCCTATAGAACATACATATAATAGTCCATTGTAGTTATGGGATGGGCCAGCCAATATTTTTGCCTTGGAGATCATTACTTAAGCAGATGACTCTTGACCCTTTTCTTTTAGTGCTTCAAGAAGTTTGCCAGAAAGTACCCTTTTGTGCCAATCAGCCTTTAATATCTCCCTCTGAGCAGCCTCAATTTTTCATTTAACTTACTTCTGAATGTTAATCTCCTTTTTATCCCAAGGATCTTTATGAGGAATAAATTGGAGCCTTTTCAGAAACGCAGTTGTAAAAGCTTCTTCCTTACTAGTTCAAAGCTTGCCACAGTGTAGCAGCAATGTATGTGTTGTAAAATGATGTAAAATTTAACAAAAAGAGAAATCAAAAATAAAAAGGCAATGGTGCAATGCTGGACAGACATGCTGGGTGTTTCTGTACGGAAACTCTCCGACCTGTGTATTCCATGGAAGCATAGGAAATGGCAGCTGATAGGAGACCAAAGAAACTTACATTTGAAAAGACAAAGATCTACTTTGGCATAACTTTGCAGTTCCCATTGGTCCTCATCCCCTCCAAGGTGGCCAATGGGCAGAATAAAGAGAAAAGCTCACAGCCTAAATGGCACACCACATTAGAGTAGATGGCTTAAATAGGTTCTGACTCAGGAAAGGAAGAGTGCTACCTGAGATCCTGAAGATTGGAGTAGTGCATGAAACTGGGTGGTTCCTTTTCCATCTTGGTGGGAAAAAGGAAGAAAATAGCAGCAAAGAGAGTGGGCTCCACTGAGGAGACCAGTACACGCTGGCCCCGGGGACAGTTGTTGTGAGAATGCTGATGATACCAAGCTCTTCCCTGTGTGTGCAGGGACTAGAAAGAAAATCTGTCTTTTAATGTGACTTGTATTTCTTTTTCAGGTTGGTTTTTTTTTTTTTTTTTTTTTGACTAGAAAGAAAATCTGTGTTTTAATGTGACTTGTATTTGTTTTTCAGGGTTCTTTTTTTTTTGTTTTGTTTTTTGTCATCAACTACTCTCTTTCAAGGGGAGTGCCAGTAGATGTCTGGAATGAATTATGAGGAAATCCCATATCCTCCTATAAAACAAAAAAAAAGCCTAACGTCAAGGGGAATGATAAGGGATCTTTGGTGATTTGAGAACAAGTGGAACTTGGAGCCCTTTCCCCACACCACAGTAATTACTGGCGAAAAACCCCCTGAAATATGGCTTTTCTAAAGCCAAGGTACCAACAGGTTCCTTTCGATTTGTTTTCTTTATGATGAGGCCTTTGTCTCCTCAGTGCACATGATGATACCCACTTTATTAAAAACCCTACACAATTGATTGCTGCTTTTTCTTTGCTAGGAAAGACAGACCTTGGCAAATAATTACTTCTCGTTCATACTCCTCACATATGTATGACTTATTATTTATAGAGACTATAGTAAAAATGGGAATGATTTTCTTTACCCCGTAAGTTACAGCTTAAACCAATAAAAGAACAAAGGAGAGGTGCATAAGAAGAGGACACAAGAAAGGCTTTTGTTTAAAGACTCACATGCACAGCTAATAGATATAGCTGGAGAAAAGAGATAAAATACCTCAGATTAATAACTGTGACTTTATGCTGCCTTATTGCTTTCTAAAAAGCTTTCCCCTCTGTGGATGCAGAGCTGTATAAAAGATGAAGTAGTTGCACTCCACATTTTAGTCATCCCAGCAATGATGGCAACATCTCTGTTAACAAACGCATGTTCTCCAAGGAAAGGAATCCTCTCTCTAGTATTTCCAAAGGAAAAATTAATCAGATTCACTGCTTTGTGTTGCCTCTATACTTGCTCTTCCATCCTTTGCTTCTCACTGCTTGACCCTTGTTGAATTACTCACGTAAAGCAACAAAATGCTGCTTTAAGTATATAAATCTGGGTCTTCCTGTTTCCTGTGAACAGGTGCTGCTGAGAAAATGAAGAAGCCTGTCAGGATGCCATAACAAGCACTGTATATCAGAAACCTACTGGACAGAAAGCCCAGCTCAAACACTAACTTTGTTTTTGCAAAGCAGGAAACGTTGCTCAAATTCATATAGTAAATATTTATTTGTGCGTCACAGGGAGCTTTCATGTAAACTTAGATTAGCTAGAAATGAGGCCAAGGCCTGAAGTTTTCTCCCTCACTGCTATGAAAGCAATTGTGAGTGGTATTCTTCAAGAAAGTCCCTCAGCTTTTGAGCTAGGCACAAACACATTACATTTGACCTCAACACTGTGTTCTTCAGCAACTAGAGAGGAAGACTTTTAGGCTGTTATTTAAATTTTAGAAAATGTCCCAGAAGGATATAGAGAGAGAGAGATGGGAAAAGACACAGAAGTGGAAAGAACCAACAAATGGAAAAGGTCACACATATGGGAAAGAAGAAGAGGGACAAGGACAAGAGTGGTGTTTATTTCACAGGGGTAAAATCACAATGTGCAAGTACAGCTTGAAAAAAATCAAGAAAAAGGGTTTTTTAACTGCAAAGAAGCTCAAAAGTAGTGTAAAGTGCATTGATTCTACTTCTTGATCTTGCTTTATACCAGTTCTGTTCCAGAAATTACCATTGCATTTGACACCATCAGAAAGACAAGAATCCAGGGAGTCACAGAGACATTCTTAGCCCTGAAGTCTCTTAGGGATGAGGGCTGAAGAACTCAAACAAGGCAGGGGGAGTCTTGCCATTAATCTCTTGGATAGACACAGAGGAATGTGCTACCATTCACCTACGCCTTTTTCCGGGGCCCTGCATCACAGCACTCGTCCCACATGTTTTGCAAGTGCACAGACCAAGTTTTCCCAGAAATAACCTGGTGTGGGTCTGCATTGTCCCCCCTCTTCCCCTTCCACATATCTGGCAGCTCCTCCAGGACCTAGAGCCTGAAGGATAAATGCCTCACGGGTGGTGGTGGATTGCTTCAGCCAACAAGCCTGGCAATCTTCAGCTTTTATGAACACTAAGCTCACCTTGGATATTGAAAGCAAAAAAAATGCATTAACTGCATGTTGGGAAGCGTGTTGGGTTTCTTCCAAGGCACACTAGTATGTTGCTGTGCACACCAGCATGGAAACAATTTGCAGGCTGGAGGGCTGCAAATAAGTAAGCTCTCTCTCAAGGAGCTGTGCCACATGCTCTTCTCTCCCTTCACCTCCAGAGAAATTCCTTATTCAATCTCTTTTGCTTCAGTTTCACCATCTGAGCTTAAATATGGCCTTCTGACACAAAGAATCTGGGTGAGTAGAGCCACATTAGCTGTAAAATCCCTAGCCAATCTTATTTTTTGGCATGAAGATGGCTGTTACAGCATTGTTTTTATTATTCATCAAAAGGAAACTTTTCAAAGTAAATACATCAAATACCACATAACATAAGCTCTTCCCAACCACTGCTTCCTCTACTTTTTTCTCTTCCCCTACCTCCTATTTTTATAAGTAATCAAGTTGTTACTCTAGAGTCAATTCCAGGTCATCTTTCATTTGCTCAAAATATATCCTTATTGGCAAGCTATTTTCCCATTATTCAGGAACACACATATTGTTTTACTTACAGCTGTGTGCTGTATTTTATGTTCTCATATAAATGTTATGCCTGGATTATCATAACTAGAGCAAACTGGTTTTAGGGTTTGTTGTTGTTGTTATTTTTAGGTTCCTTCCCCTGCATCCAAAACAGGAGAGAAATATTATTGTATCTATTTTTCACTATTTTTCTTTAGTTCTTGAAGTGACTCAGCTTTCCACATTTCTCTCTGCAGAAGGCAGATTTCCTTCCCTGGCTGTGCAAGTTTCCTTACTTTGGGGAATGATGATAGCTGAGGTTTGGGAAAGATTAACAGATAAGCAGCATTGCTTCTATCCTATGAGAGGCAGGAAAGAAGACAAGGCAGGGACATATTCCAGAAATTCATTACCTGGTGTTTAAAAAACCTAGTTTTTCTTCTCTGTTTTAAACTTAAAGGTTTCAATGGGTGCCCCTGTTTCTAGTGTGGTGGAATCTGGTGAAATCTGGTGAATTCTGCATTTGCTTACTATTTTCTTGATTTTAGGAGCTTATAAAATAAAAGCTCATATTTACATCTGGAGGGTCTATCGAGGCAAAGTACCCAAGTCCTGTTGTTTTCAGGATGTTCTTAAATATTTGCTGAAGTGATTAACTTACTTGAGGTCTTGATGCAAAAGGATGCATTCTAGCAGCAAATACATATTGTTATTATTAATCTTATAGTGTATTTCATGCCTGTATGTGCTAATGTTTGTTGTGTTATAGAGACACACAGCATACAGAAGAGATGGATTTTCTTTGTGGATGAAAAAAGAAAATACAGAATTTTCCCCTTATTTTTAAGACATCTGGTAAAGTAGAAGACCCCCAAAGGAAAGTGTGCTGCAGCCTTGTTGTTTGGGTTTGGTTTTTTTGCATAGTTTTTTAATGCAGAAAGTCAGGGTTCTTCCCCCCAACCCCCATGAGGGTGAGCCACATGCACCTTTAAGTCACTCAGTTTATTCATACTATGTGCTTGTTAATTTGTGAATGACTTTAAGGCACTCCGAGGATTAAAAGAAGTCTCCTCCTGGAGGTTTTTAAAAGAGGATTCTTGGATTTTTTGAAGTTAACGTATTTGTAGTTTGCGTGGGCTTGTTTTTTCTGAGTAAATGTGTGTTAAATGCTAATTCTTGCATTATAACTGGGTATCTTATAGTAAGTATGATGTTTAACTGGCATCCAAGAACAGAGCATTTGATGCACATTAGGTGAACTGTTCAAAAAATTCTGGTCTCTTTCATTATTTTAACCTCCAAAGAAGAAATCCCCTATAGGATAAATGTTTAAACATTAAGGCAAATGGACAAACAAAACAACCTTTTATCATTGTTGGTGGGAAAAGTGTACCTTATACTTCATACAACTCACAAGGAACAGCTGGCACAGTTCTGGTTGCAAGTGATTTTTTGGTTATTTCACGTTTTCAGGAGGAGAGAGAAGAGCTTGTAGCTGAGTGGTTTCTCTGACAGCTTCTTGGCTTGAACTTCAGGATGAATGTCAAGTGAAAATGCCAGTGAATGACAATGATCAGGACATGTTTGTGTGACACTTCTCTTCCCCAGACTAATTTAATTATGCCCTGTTCCACAACAGTTCTCAAGTTATTCTTGAAATAGTAGAGAATCCCAGAGGGACCAGGTTTGCTCTTTGCCCACCTTGGCCTATTCACCTTCCCTACTGCCTGGGAGCCTTTGCTGCTGTGCCAATTACAGCTGTGATTGGGGCTGTCTTTAGTGGATATTGATATCTGAACAAACAAACCAAAATCTGGTCTTGATTGCTGATGTCTTTGCAATTTGGTTTCCTGTGGTGTGTTTGTACAGATGTCATGGCTGGTATTCCCCTGCTTTTCAATAATCACGACCATATTGGGGGGCGGGAGGACAGGACCCATTTGCTGTGAGTTTGCTCACACCCCGTTCCTGCGGCTGTGCTTCTGTTCAAGCCTCGCTGCCTAAACCCCTGCTTGAGCTGGTGGCTTCTCTTTGCACCTGTCCCTCTGCAGAAGGGCCTTGTTATCCCTCACTCTCAGTCTAGAATTGTCATTACAGTGACAGTGGTCATGTGGTCACATCTTGTCTGCAGATTGGGTGAGGGCTTAGGGGCGCACAGAAAACACCTCAAAGGACAAGGACAATGGAGGGCCTAGATAAATTACCACGATCTCAGTGGATCCTTTGTACAGGACACATGTCCTGGATACCCCTCCTTTCCTGAAGACAATGTTCTGTGTATCCTGATGAGTCCTTGCTGCTATGTTTGTCCAGAGCTGGTGCAGTACAGCCCAGCCATGGCCCCCTCTGATCTGCACGGCAGGAGCAGCCAACAAGCAGCTCCAAGGGAAAGGAGCTGGAAAGACAGATTTGGACTCTTTGCTCACCCCGCTGTGTGCTTGATCATAGACAATAATTTCAGTCACACCTTGATTCCTGTTTGACCAAGCTGTGTTACCTATGTAAAACAATTTGCTTTGCAGTCAAATGATACTATGAGTTCCTCTATCGCTCTATCCTTTCTGCTCCAGGCAATACCTTCGCTCTTATTCCAAGATTTTTTCACTACATGTCTGACATGTTCAGGGGTGGAGTTGGGAGCATTTAAATCCTCTGACTTTTTGTGGCCAGCAGGACTGTAGGAGCAGTGTGCTCCAAGCAGAACTTCCCCTCAGACTACTTGCAGTCATATCCAAATGGCAGTGGAGTGGGGAAGAAAGAGAGGCTGATTGTATGCTCTCCAATTTTCTCTATTAGGAAGATCAAAAGAATTGCTGCCTTTACTGGCAAATCTCAAGGATGAGTTGTGGCAGCCAGACCAGTACTGGTCTGTGTTGAACTGTAGTCACCCAGAATAAATCAGCACTAATTGCAGTCTAGGGCTGTGATTCCAGAGGGGCTGCTTAAGCACCACACAGTGACCCCCCTGACTGCCTGGTTGTTAAAGCCAGCAGCAAGAATCCCAAGGACATCAGGAGACACAGGGCTGAGGCTGCACTGTTATGTGCTTTAAAGCCAAATACCTTGCTGCCTCTCTGAGGAAGCAAGACTGATAAAGTGATGTGGTGAGCATTGTGACGCCACCTTTGGCAATGTAGCTGCCCCAGTATTGTGGGATCCAGAGGAAAGGTGATACTTTGGTTTTCTGTCCACTCCAGGAGAGTTGCACAAAGTTGCTCTGGCAGCCTTGGAGAAGATGGGGTGGCTGCAGGTTCTCGTTTTTTCCCAGGTTTACTCATGGCAAGATCTACCACCCACTGTGACAGGGCTATCTCCTGGCCCCATGGTTGGCTGTGGCACCATCCAGACTGACCATTTCTTCTGTGGCCCAGTAAATTGTTGTTCTTTCATTGTTCTCACCTCAAATGATTCCTCTTCTTTTGTCTCCTGAGGCAGCGGTTGCTGCCACATGGGTGATATAATGTTATCCTGGCTTAGTAATTTTTGTCACAAGAGTGCAGATGGATCAGCAAAATATTTCCACAATGCAAAAATATTTCTATGGTATCAAATTTTATTTTAATTTCCTTCCCGCTGAAACTATATTTGAAACTTATGCAGTTTTAAATATAAATGAAATATGCATGGTATAAATTTCAGATTTTCCTTATAAAGGACAGACAGGAAAATGAATTCAACTCTGTTTAGAAGCCCAATTAGACCGAAGATGTGAGTGCCGGACAATTTCAAAGAACATTTCTTAGCTGCTATAAAGGGAATAACTTTTCCTTCAATAAAACAAGGTAGAGATTGGGAACAACATTAGTGCAAAGGCACGAATGTGGTCTGCAAGAAAGCAAGGGGGATGGCCCACCTTCCTGCCACTTGTCCCTGGGGAAAATGCTAACAAGAACTGCAGGTAGGAATGGAACTGAAATGGCTGTGGTGGGAACATGGCTTGAGCCATGGGAGGTGGTGAGGACTGGGGAGAGAAAACCCAAATGCTCCTTCCCCTGTGTACATCAGTCCCACCAGGCTCAGGGGGAAAGTCATCCCCCTGCATTAAATAAGGGGCCAGAAAATTGAGCAAGCACAGGGTGAGGTGGGGTACAGTGGGGCTAAGCTGGAAGTGGGTGTTCTCTGCTGGGGCTGTGCTGCCTCTTGCCATCATCTGTCTAGGTGATGCCTCCTGCACCACAGGGGATGGCAGCACAGGGCCAAGGCTTGCCCATGCAAGCTGAAGGATGGACACCTGGTCCCATTTGTTCAGTTATTAAGAGAAATTAAAAGTAACCCTTGGTCGACTGTTAACCGTAGTGCTGCGAAGCTGACACCAGTCACTCCCACACTTGACCTCTTCAGGGCAATTTATAAACATTGGCTAACTAATCTTCCCTGTGTGGCTGGGATTTTTCACCTCTTCTCTCCCACCTCCATTTTGTACAGATTTGATGTGAGATAGTTTCCTGTACCTGTTTTCTCCAGGTGACAGTGGCCAGGAGCGGGCCTGGCTATGTCAGTGTGATGGGATGGGGCAACACAGCCAAGCTGGACACAGGTGAGGACCACAACCTTGGCTCAGGAGAGAGATTTATAAGTAGCACACCACATTGCTCTTCTTTTTATAAACAATCGGAAATGTCTTGATGCCAGATGCTCAGCTGGTGTAAATCAGCAGAGTACCACAGATTTATACCAGCTGGAGCGCTGGCCCCCGTGCCCCAGTGGGAAGGGGATGGGGAAAGGGAAAGAGGCTGTTTCTGCTAACCGCTCCACCGACCTTCCTTCTGGGTAAATATCTCCATATGTTAACAAATGCTAATTAAAACCAAAAGCACAGACGAGCTCTCAGGATGTGTGTGTAACAGGAGCACCCCAGGATCCTGCACTGCTGTAATCTTTCTCCTCCCACTGGATCTCACCTTTTATTTGGTGTTGCACCTTCCTGACTGATATTTAACCTTGTTCCTGGTGCTCTTTGTTGGAGTTTTGCCATGCATACAATATTGATCTGATGGGTGTAGGGCTGGTGTCTGCAGACACCCGGGGACAAGCCCAGGTGTTTCACTGGTCAAGGGGGAAAAGATGTTTGGTTGCAGCATGCCTTGCAGTCCTGTAAGTAACTGTGCTCATCAATCAGGAATTTCAGGGGAAGGGACTCTGGAAATATCCTGTCTGCTTTGGCTTCCAGTGACCACCCTCTCTGTGGACTGGGATAACTCTGAGCATGATCATTTCTAGGGCACAAAGGTGTCATGGTTTAAAAAAAAAAAGAAAGAAAAAGAAAATTATTACAGTCTGTAATACTCTAAAGACAATAATAAAGAAACATCAGTTTGCCTTGAGGTGAAGTGGCATTTTCTGAAGTGGGTTTTCGAAATACCTGTTTGTACAAGGGCTAGAGTGTCTCCAGGGGAGGCTGTGCATTGGAGCTGTGGTGCTAGTATTAGAGTGACATTTTGAAAGTGATGGATAGGATTTAGTATCCGATTACTGAGCTGCCAATAATGGCAGTTGCACTGTTGTAAGGTGTAGGGATAAATATGTTACGTATTCTCAATGTGTCATATAACCAAAACCTTTCGGGGAAAATTGAAGTATTCATGATGAGTTTCTGGAGACACCCTAGCATTTCACAAGGGGGTGCATGCATTAATTAGCAAATCACTGATGTGCTCTCTTTTATTCAAACACCTAAGGATTTATTAGGCTTTTTTAATTGTCATTGTTTGCAGTTGATAGTTCTGGCTTAGGTGTTTGTATTAGAAATAGACCCAGGAGACTTGCAACAATTTATGCTGCTGGTGTAACAGAGGTACATGCGCCCAAATATATCGTAGGTCTTTGTATATGAGTATGAGTGTCTTCCCACTGTCTCTTAGTCAGTGGTGAAAATCTTGTTCATTTCTTGTGGGTCAGAGGCAGGTACAAAGTACTGTTTCCCCACCCTATCAAGGCAGTCTAGTATTTTTGCAGTAGTAGAAAGGCAGTATATGCAAGAAAATAGGCATGACTTGTAAAGCAGCAGTCTATCATTTGGGCTGTGCATAAAATGACTGTCGTCTAGGTACCCCAAAGAATACGAAGAGAAAAGATCCTGAATATACCTTGACTCAACAGAAATGACACCCAAACTTCGTGTTTTCTGACCAGTTTTCACAGCCTTTCAGTGTTGCTGAAGTATTTTGTTTGGATGCATTTATGGAGATTGCCATCTATTACTCCAGGTCTAGCTAGCTTTTGTCTCAAGTGACACTTACTGTGAGCAAATTAGCACTGAAGCCAAATTTGTTTTGTTGTGATGCCTCTGCAGCAGGCACAGCTTTTATAAACAGATGCTGTAAGAGAGGTAGGTTTTTTGCATCACTCCAGGTCTCTTGAGAACTAAAGTGTTCAGGTGAATTACTGGTTGAGAGACAAAAGAAATACCTTTAACTGAGAAGTATTCTCATACTGTCTCTTCTTACAAATTCATTATTTATAGTCTCTGTCACTTTTCTAGAAATTTTGGCTGGAAGTATACCACAGTAATTCCTCTTCTTTATGCTTAGTTGAAATCCATTTCATCCACACCATATGCAACTGAAATGGCTAACAGGTACTGCACAACCAACTTTTTAACTTTTACAATCATAGGCAAGTGTCAGTGGAATTTTAAAAGTATATTTTGTTTGTTTTTCATGCACTTCTGCCAACTATTTGGTAGTGATGTTTCATTTTTGAAAATAATGTGAGCCTGATCTACACCCCTGCCAAAGCTCTTCCAGGAGCTGAAAGACCCATTGAAGATGTACACTTGCTAGCATTTCCTTAGTCTCCTGCAGCATAGTCCAGTTTCTTTTGTCTAACCTTCATTCTGCTGCTGAAGGACTATCTAGTTTCCTTCATCACCTGCTGCTACATGTTCTGTAATATGGGTGTTCCTTATTAAATCTCTGTGAAATTCGATGATCTGTGAATAGTGTAACCTAACTTTTTTGGCCTGTTGTATATAGTCTCTCTGCTGCTGTCATCTGGATGGCTCTTTAGCACACACATAGTACTTCCTTGGGCTGGTTAAAACTTACAAGAATTGTATTTCACTACAGCATCTCACTTTGCTATGGACACTATTTTTCCTATTGTATTTTTTTCAGTAGTGCATTACAGGGCTGCAGATCAGCCTTCTGCCAGGATCAGTGAAATCTGTGGGTACATTATTCCATACCCCAGCCCTACCATTTCTATCCAGACTCCAATGAACTTCAGCATCATTGTAAGGTGGATTGGGGTCTGACAGTAGGCAGCTTGCACCTTGTTTTGTGTTTTGTCCAGTTTTGTTGGCCTCACATTCCCAGAGCTGAGAGACTGACATTGCCTATCCAGCTGAAACACTTTAATGCTTCTTGCTGTAGTTGCTTTGAAGGCCTGTAAAGAAGCAAAGAGGAAATATTCACATCACAGATACTGTCAGCTCTACAAGTCTAAGCACCCAGGACTTAAAAAACACACCTACAGGCACAATGGAAATGATGCTGACATCAAACCAGTCATGGGTGCAATTCTAGCTTTGGGCTGGCACTGGCTGCACCACCCTGTGATCTCTGGCACAGGGATAGAAATCGCCACCAAACTGTGTGCTCTCTTTTGCTTCGAGGTGTTATCCTGGCAGGAGGTAAACAATCCCCCAGATGCACCATGAGCTGTGCAGCAGCACAGTCTGTTATGCCCCCTGTCAGCATTAACACTGTATCAGTGTTGAAAAACTGATGAGCTAGCATTTGCATTCTCTCCATACTGTGTCTCTCCTGGTTGTGTGCAAGATCTTGTTTTGGGATCCTACCTGCTCCTGATCGCTTCAGCTACCACAGAGCTGGCACAAGCAGTGAAGAAAGGGGATTATTTGAAGCAAATAGCCTACATCTAATCTGTGGACAAAATCTTCCTACACTGAGCTGTGACTGATAGAAATGGGCAGCAAATGCTGATGTAGTCTTTGTCAACAAAATTTTGGTGGACAACTGGTAATGGACTTCACCCTAGGCTTGCATCCTAAGCCAATTGCTGTGCAGATAAAAGCAGCCCTTTCAAGCCATTACATTGGGGTTTAGAAACAAAACTGAGAAGGCTTCACTAGGGAACTTGATCTCTTGTAGTGTTTATTCTCACAAACCAAGAGCAGCAATTAATATCTCTTTCAGATGGTGAGAATCTCTTTCAGATGGTGAGAATAAACAGTCTTGTAGACATGCAGAGGAAATGGAAATGACACACGAATTTTAATTAACCTACTTCTCCTCAGCTTTGCTGCATAGTGCCAAAATATAGCTATATGGATCCTCTGGGTACATACCCTGGCATCTTCCTGAGCTGCTGGCTTTAGTTGAAAGCAGGTGGTTTCACATGTGTACCCAAGACCTTTGTGTTCCTTGTGGGTTGATTACCAGAAAAGTGTTCGAACCCTTGGTGCTTTTGCTCCATCTGCATATACCCAGGTATTTTGAAGATATCCCTATTTTTAAACACAACCATAAGATCAAGAAATCTCTGAGTGATGTAATTTGTTGTGATAATGTCGACCATTGCTCTGATTGCAGTCTCAAGCAGTGCTTAGTCTTCCCTGGATGCTTCATATATGCTGATATAAAACAGTATGGCAGAAAATCTGATGTCATCTGCAGCTGCCACGTGGTATTTCAAAGGACAAGGCATTAACCCTTTCTAGAAAAATCTCTCCTGTGAAGGGCAGATGTCCTCTTGGTTGAACAGCTTACTCAGCCTAATTATTCATGTCTGTACCTGGTTGCCAACCCCACTTTTCATTGAGGTAAACTGGCACTGCTCCATGAAGGTTGGAGAAGCAGTAATTGTCACTGCTGGCAGCAGATAATTTTGACCCTTTTTCTTGGTCTGTGCTTTATTTTATCAACTTCATGTTCTTCAACATCTGGTGCCATAAAAGTATTGAGCCACAGCAATGGGGTTTCTATAAATACATTTCTTCCACACGGAGATTGACAGCATTCAAGCTGCAAAGTGTTTCGAAGCCATGTGGGAGGAGGGAGGAACAAGGTGAAGGGGGAGGCAAGGTGTCTTATTTCCCCTCTCACCTCCTTCATCTCAAGCCCTGATGTCCTTCAGGATGTGTTTTTAGTGTTAATGGCAGAGGTGCTCCAAAGCAGCAGTAAATGTGGGCCCCAGATGTGCTAATTCAGTCTGGGTGAGGCAGGGGAAATGCATGTATTATCTCACTCACCAGGATGTAGCTCTGACAGCTCCAGTTTAGGCTAAATCTCTGCTCCTGTATTTCTGCCCTCACGCCCCTGCCCTGGCCGGGCATCCTCCCTCTGGCTCTTTGGCATGGGCACAGCTTGCCCCTTGCAGCTCTGAGCTGCGGGAGCATCTGTGACTCATCTGCCCCCTGAGCACTCCAGGCAGCCTTGAGCCAGGTCTGGTCACTGCTGCACGGGGAGGAGACCAGGGGAGCTGGAATGTGAAGCAAGAATGCACTGGTGTAGGCAGCCTTTAACAGAGTCCTGCATTTAACCTGCTTGGAAGGTTGTGTAATTCAAAGCAAAAAATTGCTACCCCTTCCCATGTAGACAGATGGCCTTATGGGTGACTAGAGGTACCAAAAATGTCACAGTTTGAAAGGTGTAGGTATATATAACATGCATCACTGTCTTAGAAGATGAGGAGGTTGCCCTCTCTTTTGTTCTGCAAAACACAGCCCTTGTGATTTGCAGCATGTGCTACTGCACTATTGATTTACTGCTTGATTATAATGACATTTCATAACACAAGTGTTATTAAAGACTTGTTAATCTTCCTTAAGGATCATATTCCTCAAAATGTTTGAGCAAAATGCTTTGCGTTTATCTTTAAGTAGCTATTTAAATAAACTCAAATGACTTGCTGTATCAAGGTTTTAATTACCAGTCACACTCCTTAGAAGCTTGTGGCTTCTTCCATGTCCTTACAGGATTTCTGAGGTTTTACCCAGGCCCTGCTAGACTTCCAGTATTTCTGTCACCCCTTCCCTTGTATCTCTCGCAATCCCAATGCAGAGAGGACAAATACTTTCTGAAATATGCCTGACTCCAAGCTAAGTGGATTTTGCTGAGGTTTGTAAGGGATGGTGGATTAACAGCCATCACTGTGAATTAGCACAGAAATATTTTTCAGCATAGGGGACATTGATGAATGAGTGCTTTGTGCACCAGGCACGTGGCAATAAACATCTACATTGTGCCAGTGCCTTGAGTGTCCAGGGGAATTTGCCAACCTCAAGAACATCTCCAGTCCAGAGCAGACATTACATCTTCAGCAGCATGGTCTACTAAATTTTTTGTGTTGTGTTGTTTTCCTGACGTGCACTGTGGGACTTGTTTTTAAATGACAATGCATCTTGAGATACATCATGAGGATATGAAATTATTTATTTCTGCTGTGACCATCTGCCAGTGCTTACTTGCAGAAGGAGGTGTAGAACTCAGGTTTTCTACCTGTAGTGCCCCATAACTGTGAGCAGCAGTGAGTCTTAACAGCCTTACACAAAACTCTTTGATGCGACTGGAAAGTTTCCTACAACCTAGTGCCATAAGGGACTGAGGCCTTGGCTGTGCTTTTAGTCTTTAAGTTTAACTTAGTTCAAACCCTGATATTAGCTCAAATACAAACAGCCTTGTAAGTGATCTTTTCTGTTAAATCTAGCCCTGTGTTTGGATTAAGTTTGTAGTCCAGACACAGGAGTGGAAGAACAAGGCTGCCCAGAGATGTAGTGGAGCCACCATCCCTGGAGAAATGTAAAAGACATTTTGATGTGGTTCTTAAGGACATAGTTTAATGGTGGACTTGGCAGTTGTGGGTTAGTTGTTGATCTTAGAAGTCTTTTCCAACCTAAATGATTCTATAATTTTACAGAGCACAACATATCCTTTAACTATGACTTTACCTTTTTCAAGAACTGTAGAAAATTGCATGAGAAACTCTGAAAAAGGCTAAAGTTCCCCCTCTCCTTGTAATGTTTGAAATAGGCTTTCTGTCTTTCTTGAAATGTTCACAAAGTCTTTTCATGTCAGGATCATATGCTTCTTACAGAATATTAGTAATAAAGTTAAGGAAAAGTAGTTGGTGAAAAGCATACAGGCAATTCTTATTTTTGCATGGTTCTCTGTTTCTTGTGATGGTTAACAAGAAATTATTGTTTTTTCAGGGTCCTTAGACAGTTTATGTATCTGTTTTCCTCTGGAGAGGTGAGAGATAGTGGAAGAAGGAAAAGCTGCTTCATGTCTACAAGGATGAAAGCCTGCATGCCAGCCATGGCCCTATGGAGAGAGGCTGAGAAGATGTGCAGCGTGGAGAAGATAAGGTTTTGTGGAGACCCCATAACAGCCTTCCGGTATTTGAAGTGGATCTACAGGGAAGCCAAAGAGGGACTCTTTGTCAGGAACTGTAGTTATAGGACAAGGACTAATGGGTACAAATTGAAAGAGAGGAAATTTAGGTTAGAGGTTAGAAAGAAATTCCTTATTGTGAGGATGATGAGACACTGGAACAGGTTGCCCAGGGAGGGTGAGGATCCTGACAGTGTTCAATGCCAGGTTGGATAAGAAGCATCCTGGTCTAGTGGGAGGTGTCCCTGCCCATGGCAGGGGGGGCTGGGACTAGATTATATTTAAGGTGCCTTTTAATTCCTTAACATTCCATGATTCTCTGTGCTCTACATTTACACCTTCATGTGTGAATTTCACAAGCTGTTTTGTGGCATCTTGTTGCCATGTTTATTTCTGCCCATAACCAGATATGGATTTTTTTAAAAAAAAATTTTTCATTTTTGTTACAGTGGTGTGAAAATGTACATTGATTTTTATTTTTTTTCCCAGTCGAGGAGGGGAGGAATTGGTTCTATTAAGCCAGCACAAACCTGTTGGCTGTATATAAACAGGATTTCTTGAAACCTAGTGTTGGAGTGATTTAACCTTCAGTGTAGAATTTCTCAGCTGAGTTAGGCTGAAGCAGCTTTATGAACAGAAGTCCTGCACTGCCTCAAACCTGCCACAGGCAAGTTTGGTCGTGCAGTGTGTGCCAGCAGTGCCCCCTCAGTGGCTTAGAGCAAGCAGCCCAATTAAATGAGGACTAGTTGTGAATGGAAGAGGCCTGGGAAGGAGAGGAGAACCACGAGGACGGCAAGAGACTATTCATGGTACTGAAATGAAGTGCTTTGCATTCGGCTGTAAATTGTGAAGCCAGGAGTGGGTATCAGAGAACCTGCAGGTGCAGGCAGTGGCAGCTTGCATTGCTGGGCTTTATTAGTACTCTCTCAACTTGCCATTCATTTAGCAGGGCAGTCGGAATAGCCACAGGGGGTTTTTACTGCTTCTGGGTAGCAGAGGTATGAACATCTGTCATATTTAAGCTAGGGAATTCCTCCTGTTACTTTCCACTGGTGGAAACTTCCTGATGAGTGAGTTCCCTCTTTTGCATCCTTTACTTTCAGGGTTTGGAAATCACACACTCTCTTTCCTCTGAGTTTCTTTCTGTCTCACGGTGCCAATATGAAAATATTTTATTCCCCACCACAGGGTGTTTTTTGTTGTTGTCATTGATGATTGTTTTCATTTTTGGTGTTTTCTTTTATGGTTTTGAGTCAGCTGTCTTAAAAGAGGAAGGCTTGACCATCTGGTTCTGGGAACACTCAGCATCTAACAGTCGTGGCTGGTTTGCACATCATCCCAGGTCGGGTTAAAATAAACACAACAATCGTTCTTGGAAAATAAGATGCACCAGGTGTTAAACAACCTCTGTGAGCTCCGGGAAGGCAGGATGAAATTTATGCAGCACTTGAGAGAGATCTAGGGATTAATGGAGGGGTGTTACAAAATGAAATCTTGGTTTCCTTTGCGTCTGATGCTTTATTTTGAAAGGAAAAGGGTGGAATAAATAAAACCCAGTTAAGAACCCAAGAGACAACAGTAAGCCTGAAAACTGTGGGCTTCTCATCAGAGGAGCTTGCTTTCTTTTTTTTTAATATAACTTTTTTCCCCAATACGTTGACTCTCTAGGTGTGGTATACTAATCACCCTTGTGACAAGGAATGAGGACGTTCTCAGAACTGGCCATGAATTGCCATACACAGGAACGTGTAATTAGAGAGAGCCATCAGAAAGACCTGCACAGCCCCTTTCTGCGGGGGTGCAAGGGCAGGAATGCTGTGCTTTCAGCCGGCATTGTTCCCCTCACCATTCAGATGGAGTGGTAGACTGTTAAAATTTCTCCCGTCCCCAGCCTGCTGGTGCTGCTCATTCCTGCTCTATCAGGGGATGTAGCTTTGTTTCTGCCTTTTTTTTAATGTATATTTTTTAAGGTCAATATATCTTTCAGAGTCTCTGAAAACCTGTGGGCTCCTGTACTTAACATTTTTTTTCTTTCTTCCTTTCTCTCTTTCTTTCCTTCTTTCACAAACATTAACCCTTCTTTTTACCCTCTTTCTTTCCTTCCAAGTAGCCTTTACCCTGCTTGTATGAGCAGCTGACAAAGAGAATAAGTAATTTCTTAGCCTTTCAGTGTTGAACTGCTTCTGTTTTTGTGAGTGGCCTTTGCACCTGTTGTGATAAGCAGAGCTCCCTTCACAGCAGCACTGAAAGGGTGGCAGTCTCTTTCCTCCCCCTCCTTTAAACTTACTCTTTCTTTCTGTGAATACCAATAATTAAGGAAAGCGCTTGAGTCTGCACTGGATTCTTTAGCCTGACAAAACCTAGTATTTATATAGATTAAAATGAACAGAGAATGAACCAGGGCACATTTCTCATCAGCTTGGTGAAAACCCTCTGGAGTAGGCTTATTGTACAAGCAAAACAGGATGACCAGTTCACTTAACTAAATTTGGCTTTACCCCACCCAGCCTTGTCTGTCCTGTTTATACCTCCAAACCTCCTTGTGTGAACTTGCCCCATCGTGTGCGACAAAGCATACAAAGCAATGTGCGTCGTTGAGAAAAAACCATAAATCACTGCTAGTTAGCATTTTTAAAAATGTGCTTCTCGGTGTGCTTTCTGATATGTCCCTTCTTGCTTTAATTTGTGAAATGCTTGTAGCTGTGCGGCTTTATTTGCTGAAGTTTGGTCTCCTGGGGTCTTCACTCAGATGCTTTGGGCCTCCCCCTCTGCCTGTGACTGGTGTGCCAACTCCAAGGCAGGGGGACCCTTGACACTTGAGGAAAGGTGACAAATATCTTCAGTGACCAACCCTCAGCACAGGTCTCAAAAAAGGGCACCGTGGACCAAAAAAAGAGAGTGGAAAGGCTACCCAGCTGCTCACACAATACAAGAGAGGGCCTTGGCTGCTGTTCAAAGCTGTTCTGAGTGAGTGTTTCAATTTAATTCTAAATTAAAAGCAGCCAGTGTTGTATAGCACAGGGAAAAGATTATGTATTAATGCTTTTTCCCCCTGACATAATCCTAATGATCGCACTAAAATAAATAAAAGTTAAGCCTTCTTCCTCTCTTTCCCCCGTTGCTATATTATGCTGTGGCCAGCAGCCAGGTTTTCGTAGGTGAAAAGAAGACGAGAGAGATCCCAAAACTGCCAGACTGAGAGGGGAATTGTGTACCACCAAGCTTTACTTCGACCTCCTCCCTCCTCCTTTGCCATTGACACACTTTGCTTCAGGCTCCCATGGAACAATAAGCAAGAGAAGAAGCTCTTTAGCAAAAACTCTGAGGAAAATTGTAGTCGCCAACAGAATAAAACAGAGGCTGGTGAGGTGGTGACTTACTAATGTGTGTGTGGGGACACATGTCTGATGGCTCCTCCAGGAACCCTGGTGTTTGCTCTTGTGGGAGCAGGGAAGTGATGCATTGTTGGAAAATGTCTGTCTTCTTAAGAGCCTGTGGTGATAAGTGACACTTCTTGGGACGCTCTGTGGTCATGTTTCAGCGGGCTGAGGGGATCCATCCCCTCTGGTGGAGGCAAAATGAGATTGGAACACGGCATGCTGCAGCACAGGGCAGGCAGCCCTCTGGCAGTCATGCTCTGCTGGAGGAGGTTATGGGGTGTGCCGTGTCAGCTCTCCATCAGCCCATATGGTACCTGAAGAGCAGTGAACACACCCATGCAGTGCAAATCCACACTCCAGGTGCAGTGCCATTTAGGACAGGTGTGGTGGTTTAAAAAGACAGCTGGGAATTAAACCCCAAATCAGTCACTGCCTGTTTCGTCCCGCCTCCCTCTGGTGAGAGAGGAACAAAGGCAGGGTTGAGGTAAGAATTTACTGAAAGCAAACAGCAATAGCATAAGAAATGCACAGCAACAATATTAGCAACAGAAGTACACAAAAAGAAAAGGTGGTTTACACATAGAAGGTGTTCAACTCAGTCCCCTGTGGCTGCCAAAACAAAAAGAAGATGGCAGATAATCCTGCTTCTTGGCAGCAACACTCTCAGGTTATTCCCAACACAAAGACAAGATGCCTGATAGAATTAAAGAAGCATTTGGACAATATTCTCGGGCACATGGTGTGACTCTTGGGGATGGTGCTGTGCAGGGCTGGGAGCTCAGCTCAATGATCCTTGTGGGTCCCTTCCAACTCAGCTGATTCTGTGAAGCTGGCAGGTGCTCTCTGTCACTGGTGTTCCCTGTCCCCAGGTCTGAGACAACAAAAACAATGGTGGACAACCCTACAAGAGATAGATCATCCAGATAAAACTGTGTTGTTGTGCTGAGTGTTTGTGCTTCCTTGTTGTGTGCCTGCAGTATCCCAAATTCCTGCAACTCCCACCCAACAGGCCGAGTCTTTCTCCTGATGGCCATGCAGGAGTAACTCAGCATGGAGGACTGCTCAGGCTGGGAGGTCGCCACTGAGTGCTTGCTGTCATGCAGTGGGTGAGGGATGCTCCTTTCTGCTTTGGCAACACCAGTGGTGCTTCTGGTGGAGACTCCTCAGCTGCTGTGAAGCTGGAACATCAGGGCATCAATGTGTGGATTAAGAGGATCTAAGCCAGCAGGGAAATGGGAAAGATAGTTAAAATTGTGCTTGAGTTGTGTTCCTCCCACTCCTCTTACAGAGCTGTAAATTTGGAGAAGAATTGAAGTTTAGTGGCTGTTTGTTTCACAAATTTCTGTTTTCTTGCCTCTTCCCCCTTTCCTGATTTGATATGCCAGGGCTCAACATTAAGTGCTTGTCCATCTGTGCCTGCCATGTCCTCTGGGAGATGTGATTGAAATTTTTGAATTGACAAATGCTTTGTTCAAATAGTAGCTGTAATGGAAATGCCTCTGGAAATGAAGTGCTGCACATGTTCCTCCTACCAGCTCCAGAGTCTTCTGGGCATCCAGCCCTTGTCCCACACTGCAGCTTCATATAGGTCCCACTCTGCATGTCTGAGCACCTCCTCCCTGCCACCTCTCAGCTCAACTGGCAGTGTCCTTCTGGAATAACTGGAATATACTGAAGTAGGAAGCATACTGGGAAATTACATAGTAAGGTTATAGCAAGAACAGAAAATTATGTTTCCTTGCTCCTGATATTACCCTATAAATAACAAACTTTCACTCTTTTAAGCATGTGTCAATGGTGACCTTCATGAATTGCTCACGCATTTGCTGGCTATGGCTCAAGGAGAAATAAGTACTAGTTGTTGACCATGGACACACCACGTTAGAAGCATTTTATTTGGGAGAAACTTCCTGCCAGTCCAAATGCAGGGCAAATCCTGCAAAAAACCCCATGTGCACAGACATGCTTGCCTGAATATATGGGAAAGGGGGGTCCAACTGTGCAGCTCTCTTGGATGATCCAGACCTTAAAATAGAAAGTTTATCCCTGAAAACTTAATGAGGATTCATAAAACCTGGGTATATATTTAGAAAGCGTAGTGAACTTGTTTTCAACTTGAAACAAGGAGATAACATATAAACCCTAGAATATTTCTGCAGCTTGTACTAGAATGAGAAAATAAAGGCCAAAATGATACAAAAGAGGAAAAATGCTCGTATTGCAGATGAGGCTCTTCTTGGCAGGTCTGAGGACTGGTGGTTCTGCTTTCTGTCATGCAGGACTCTCTGTGATGTGCATTTGATTAAAGCTCAGCGAGCGTTTACACGCAGAGTCCTACAAGCATATTTCTGAGGCCGCTGAGCCTTGATCAGTGTCAAGTGAAACACACTGCAGAATCAGGGTAACCAGGAGCCTGAATTCCTGGGGAAGCTTCTGAGGGTCCTGTCCTCAGTGGCACAATGAAGCACAGGAAGGTGACTGCTTTAGTTGAGAATGGAGAGATAAGAGACACTAATTCTGACAACAAAGACATGGAGACATTTAGTTTGGTGGGGGAGGGATGGGAAGGAGAGAATAAATTCCATCCCTTCCTTCCTGCCCACCTTATCTTTAATTTAAGGCTGATGGATTGATTACCATTTGTTATGATAAGTCCATATGTGTACAGATCCAACGTAAGGATTAGGTTCCTCCTCCTTTGTTATTTGAAGTCAATTGCAGTTCATTAAATCTCCCTCATCAGTTCCACCACCTGCTCCTCTTCCTTCCCTGACCCAAAGTCATATGCCCATTTACCCTCTTCCCTTTGTTTTCTGTTTGTTTCTCTTTTAATTACATCTCTTGATCTTTTCCCCATCAATTATTTTGAGGAGAGAATTGGTCGGGAAACATCAATGCAAATGAAATTGTGGTTAAGAATAGAAACAAAGATGTTCAAGGGAGCTTTAGTTTTCATTTTCTAAACAGCTCTGGACTTGTGCTTGAGATCCTGACATACCCTTTTCCCAGGGCGTGAAGCTGGGTGTCTGCAGCACAGGAACATGGTCCATTCTTCTTCATTCACCCCTGCCTATGTTCAGTGGAGGTTTTAACAGGCTTGTGCAGGGCTTGGTAGAAGTTTTTAGCTTCTTTTGTCATCCTGAAAAATCTCACACTTGGCAGTGTTATACCACAGTGACATGCAGGTGGAAATCCCATGACCAGCAAAAAATTAAACATAGATGGAGACCCAGTTCTTGGCTTCCTGTGCATGGCCAGGCAGCTGGATGGCAGGACAGAGCTGCTTCCAGGACAGCTCTTGCCCCTGCTTGTAGCTGAGTGAAATAGCTTGATGGATTTAATCAACAGGGTTTATGATTAATAGGTATTGCAGCCTCTTCTCAGGATCCCAGCCAAGGTGAAGGCAGTGGTGGGTTGGCGCCGTGCCGAGATGGGCTCAACAACCCCACCGCAGGTTGCACCGCAATGGGTGAGCAGTGTGTACAGGCCCAGGGGGATGGGAGTAGCCAGCAGCAGCTGAAAAAAAGGAGTGGTAACATATTAAAAGCATTTGAGCACTTGTCTGACCAGGCGCCTGTACCTCTCTCCAAAGCCAGTGTTTATAAACACATTGGTTTTTCACTCAGGTGAGGAGACAAATCTTGGTCTTGCTGCATGGAACAGCGTATTGCCTGTGGTATTGAGGGAACTGTGCAAAAACAAAGGCAGACAGAGGAGAAAGTGCTTTTTCTGCTGTTGGTAGACAAGCCTCAAAACAGTCTTAAACTGAGCTATGAAGTTTAACCAGCTGTTTGGCAGGCCCAAACTCATCCCTTTATTTCTTTTCCCCTAGGTCACTAGAAATCCTCTTTCTCACACCTCTCTCCTTGCTTTGCAACTGTCTTTGCTCCCTATTTGCAACATAAAAATATGTGCACAGAGTTTGGATGTTGTTTAATCCCTAAATGGAGAAATAATCACAGAAACCAGGTGGCGGCTTTCTAGTCTGATGCCCCTTCTCTGGGGTCAAGACATAAAGAAATCCATATGTTCATATTCATAGGTGCACATGGGCAAGTAAACCTTGTGTCTCATTAACTGCCCACTTCCGTTTCTCTTAAGTGCCATTCCTGACTAGTCAAAGGGCTGTAACCCATCCATGTGCTGGGGTCACTGGGTTGTCTTGATCTGTGTGTTTTTGTCATGCTTTAAAAAGTTTTTTGAAAAGTTCATCCAGCATTGCAGTGCCATCAAAAGGGTTAATGCTACTTGAGGCATTTCAGATGCTGACAGAGCTTAACCTGGGAAGCACAGAGAGGGATCAGGTGACTCTTAAATGGACAAAAGTCCAGCAATTGAGTTCATTTTGGACAAGCAGTTGTTGGCCTGCATGCTTCAGCTGAATTTTATTCAAACCTCATAAATGTGCACATAGCTGGAAAGCCAGGAAGGAGTCTGTTTTCCAGAGGCCTTGATGTGTGTTGCCTTTCCCCCATGTGTCATGTGGGATCAACTTTTTCCTCCCATTTCAGTGCTCTTGATTTTGTCCCTGATGGCAACTTTGCAGAGCATGTCAGTCCAAGAGAAGCAGACTTGAAACCGAAACCTGCACTCTGTCCAGAAGGGAGGGAAGGAGAGGAGGTGCAGGTCTGACAGCCTTGTCTTCCCACACCAACCAAAATATAGAGATGGGGAAGATGGAAGGGGAGTGGTAGACGTGGTTTTTCTAAATAGACTCTGGAAAAACAGTTGATGGTGGAGGAAGAGAGCCCACCTCTTCTAGGATGATGATTTTCAAAAGGAGCATCACCTTCCTGAGCTTAATTTTGGGCAGGGAAATGCTCCCTTACTGTACAGCTGGCAGGCTGGAGCTGCTGCATCAGATAATTTATAAGCAACTTTTTGTTATTTTCCTTTCAGTTTGAGTCTCAAAACACATTTGTGATTGTTGCCATGAGTTTAACTTTAGGTTAGACTGGTGATGGAATTTACCTGTGGTGTGACCCCTGCTGGGAACAGGACCAATAAAGGTCTTTATACTCCTGTCCAGACACCAAAGATCTCCTGCAGTTTGTGTGCCAAAAAGGTTTCACCTCCTGTCATGGCTTGCAATTCAGTGATGCTCAAAGTTGCCCATTCAGCAGAGCTCCCCAAAAGCCAGGTTGGCTGGGCTGGGCTGGGCTGTGGATGGGGTTAATCTTTCCCAGGCACAGATTAGGTGACTAGGTGACTAGCCAATATATTGCATGGTTACACATAGGTGTAACTATGTAAGATATTGGCTTTCATACAAAGCTAATAATTTTGTAGACTTTAATTTAAGGGGCCTGTTTGTTTTCAGAAACTTGTACTTGATTTCCTTTTTGCCCAAAGATGGGAGAGTCTTTTTCAGGGGTCCATGAGGCAGTAAAGTAAGGGTGTGTGCATAAAATGACCAGAGAATCTTGCTGGCTGAGTTCAGAGCCTTCCTGCATTCCCTGCTGTGGGAAAACCAGAAAAATACCTTCATTCAGCTGCAGAGGTTATTGCAAAGTGCCACGTTTTTTTTTAAAGATTGTGTTTTACCTGGGGTTCACAGTGGCCCAGATGCACTCTCTTTTTGCTTGTGCTTTGGTTAAGGCTGCAATATTTTATTTATGTCTCTCTTAAATGAATCCAAGCCTTCAAACCCCAAGATCCACCACCACCTTTGTCCTCCTGCCTGACTGTTTGGCTGTTCTGGGTGAGTAACAATGTGTTGTACCAGGTGCCAGGATGACAATGCAGCTGGGACAAGCCCGCCTGTAGGCTGAAGATCTGAATCCAAACTTGAAAAGCTGGTTTTATGACCAAGTAAGGTCTTCAGCTCCCAGTCTAGCTTTGGGTCAGGTTTGCTTCTTGCTGGAGCCAAGCAAAACGTCCCTGTGGACATGTGAATATGTCAGTGGGGAGCAGGACAATCCCAGCCTGTAAGATACTGGTGCATCAGCATTTTACATGTGTATCAATTTGAAGGAAGTATATGACTGTGACATGTTTTGCAGGTAATATAAAGAAAAGAAAACATTTGGGCAAACCCCCTCATGCCTGAAATCTACCACATTTTAAGTGAGTCATGAATTCTTGAAAAAAAAATCTCCCCTTTAAACTCCTAATCAGTCTCAAGAAACCCCACAGAGATGTAGTCTGGCAAAAAAGCAATATGTCTTTCAGTCTCTGCCAAAACAAAAACTCTTACTGCTTTCTATCCCTGGCCAAGCATAACTGCCACAACAGTGTTCTTGTAGTTTCTTTAAATCCTAGGTGAAGGTTTCAATGCACAAAATAAATGTGAAGGAGTTTTAAGGGTCTTTTTTCCCCCACCATTATTAATTCCATCAAAATCCTAGAAGAGGAATACAGAAGGGGAAAAAATTATATTTGTAGCAGTAGGAACCCAGCCTTGACTGCTTTGGGTACATGTGTAGAGGCACTGAATATAATGAGGTTATTCATGTGCATAGAGGTTGTCGGATCAGACCCTATCTTTGTAAAATATTTAATTACATACCATCAGAATCATGTCAACTATGAAAAAGCAATAAAAATACTAAAGTGTGTCAGTGAGCAGTAGTAGTAACTGTAGTGATATAAATGCATTAAGCTTTTAGGCACAACTCACATACACTGGAGACAGCAAGTCAATGCTGGTTAATAATTTGCAAACAATACACCAGCATCATAGTGCATGTTCAAGCAAATTATTATGCCTGTTTTGCCAATTAGTACTCAAATTATGCTACGTGACACCTTACTCCATGCTTTGGATGGGGAAGGGAAGCCACAGGCCCATCATCTGCTACTCATCTCTTCAGTCAATGCTCAGGCATTGTCTTCCTCGCTATGAGAGTGAAGTTTTTATTGTTTTACTTTGATGGGTGAGAGGCAAAAGGACCTCGATGCTAAAAACAGGAGCAAGGCAAAGCACTTCAGTTTGACAGTGAAGTCACATGCGTGACGAAGGAAAAGCACATTGTCAGTAATGACTCTGCCTGGGAACATTTGGTGAGAGGGCACAACCAGAACCACAGACTGGGAAGATGTGAGCTACACAGTGATGCCAGGTCAGGCAGGCAAAGGCGAAAACAAGAGTCAAGACGACAGCAAGCAGGGCATCCTCATCCCACGCACTCCGGGGGAGTAATTGCAGCTCTCTGAGGGGTTGCATCAGTGCTTGGTACACCACTTTCCAGGGTTGCATCAGCTCCTACCTGCTTTGTTTGCGGTGTAGGTAGAGACTGGAGTATTAATAACTCATTCCATGGGGAGGCAACCCACAGTGGAAAGCAGAAACTGAGATGGGAAATACCCAGAACATCTTGGAGCAAATGTGAACCATGGGGAGGGAGTGTGACAACAAGTGCAACTCAGTGCCAATCTGTAGCTGGCTTTGGCTGCGTGGGTGGGGTGAAGTGGGTGTGGAGCAGGTTGTGATTTCACTTGAGGTCTGTAAATACAGAGTGGGTAGGAACAGGTAGCTAGAATAGCACTTCCTGCCTCTGAGTCAGTGAAGCTGCACAAGGGAGAAGCTGGCAATCAGAGGTCATGATTGAATTACATTTCCATGGCAGGTTTATTTTGTGCTGCTCTTCTGCATAACTTCTGTATTTGTGCTCTGTGCAATTGGTCAAAAGCAAAATATTATTTTCTATGCATGTGTGCACAAACATGTTGCACTGCAAGTTCCTTATTTGAATCTTTGTTCAGCACACCATGCTGGCCTTCAATTGCTTTCCTGCTCTTTTTTTTTTTCCCTTTTATTATTACTTCTAGTTCCCTTTTTCTCCCCCTTCAGCTGAGTGACTGTAATCTGTACCAAGTACATGCTGTAAATAACATAGATTATATTTGGTGGACAGCAGGGTGCAGGACTCAAGAGGCATTTCAAGAACCAGCAAAAGTGCCATGGTCGGCTTTGTAGCTTTTAGGTTGGATCATCTCCTCCTTCTTGCCGTCCCTTCCCCCAGGATTTTCTGATGGCTGTTTCTAAATGGATTTTTATCAGGGGGGAAAAGCAAAGTGGATGACAGCAGATGTGTTCCCTTAACAGGGTCTTTCCCTCAATGGCTCTGCTAATCATTATGTTTTGCTCCATAGGACTTTTTATTCATTTAACAGGTTTATTTCCAGATTACATATTTGTTTTTATACTGTTTCCTCATAAATACAGGCACTGTAGAAAAAGCTGGCCCTACCATATTTCATGCAGTATTTGTTTATAGTAAGTGGGCCTCACTGAACCTGCATATACAATAAATACCCTTTCAGGATTCCTAGGCAGGAGTGGAGGGAACAGATGGCAAAACAGACCCAGGATTCCCGTTTACAAGGGGATCTTCAAATAACACAGGAGGAATGATAGCCATTAAAAAGCCTGCCTTCCAATGCCTTAATTTTTGGCCAGAAAAATTGGATACATTAGCGGCTTTTTATTACTGGGTTTTTTTTTGGATTTTTAGTCAGTTTTTTAATGTTCAATAACAGTCTTTCAGGGATTTGAAGTAAACCAAGGAGCAGGCACCTCCTTTGTCAAGGTCATCTGTTTGATCCATCTTCTCCGTCACCCCTCTTTGTAGCAAGTCAGACTTAAAAGCTAACTAGACAAGACTCAAAACCATGTCTCAGACCCGTGGTCTCTGAGAGGTGCTTGAAATATGAACCGTGGTCCAGGGGGAAACTTTGCAAACAGCTGCTAAACCTCACACCCCAGTGGCAGGACTGTGCCTCACAAACACCAGAGGACTGGGAGAAATGCTTTGTACTGGAGATCTCTCTCATTCACTCTTTGGTGAGGGAGAGTAATTTGAATTTTATTTTTGCTTTAAAGGATCAAGAAGGAGAATAAGGGAAGGCTGTTCACGTGTTGTTTTTCTGTGCTGTGAAAAGTTTGTATCTGAGTGTAGCCAGGGGAGAAAAAAGTACAAGAAAGCTGCAAGTTATGGTAATAGTACAGGACTCTTAATTATCCCAGTGTTTAAAGTCTGCCTGGTTATTTGGCAGTGCCTCTGCTTATACCTGCTAAGACACATAATCTGCCTGCTCGGCTCAGTGCTCCTCCCAGTTTTGACCTCCTCTCTTTGCAGAGAAGGTGTCTCAGTAGTGGAGGTTTTTCATGGGTGTTTTAAGGGACTGCCAGGGCACCCCAGAGATCTCCCCATCCAGAGTCTCCTACTTCCCACCAGCTCTTGATCAGGGAAAGGTAGTGGCCAGTGTAGGTACAACTGCCTGGCCTGGATGAACAGCTGCAAGAGATACAACCCCATGCCCTGCTCTCCACTCAAATCTACTGCTTGTGCAGCATCTTCATGCACTTCCCTGAGCTGTGAGCAGAGCAAGGAGTGCTGCATTGGGAAAGGTGTTTGCAGTCTGCAGTCAGTATTTTTTTTTTAAGCCTAGAAAAAGTCAACAGACCTTAAGTTAGGTGGTTGTCAGATGAGTGCAGTGCATTACTGAATAATTAGGGTGTTTCCAGTAACACAGGATGGCAATCACAAGCCTGGAAACCTGCCAGCTGCTTGGACCCCACTGGCTGCCATGCAGGCTTCCATTCTGGTGCTCAGAGTATCCTAAAAGTCATGGGCAAAATTAAGTAGAGGGTGTTGGAAGAGACTGTCATGGCTGGAAGAGGAACCAGCTCCCATGTACACAGGAGCACTGGCAAGAGCGCTCATGAAAGCCATCAGTCCAGCAGTGAAGGAAACCTGGGGTTCATGTGCCAAATCTGGGCTGGCACGGCATGGGCGAGAGGCTTGGGCTGAGCCTGGAGTCAAGTCACACATCGCTAAATGGTGGCTGTCATCATTATGCTGTTACATGGAAAATCACAGCTTAAGGACTAGGACCTACTCAAGAACTATTTTTTGGAGGCTGAGGCAGAGGATGACAATGAGGGCCACAGTACCTTGTGAGGTGAGTGCAGCTCAGCAGCATGGAAGCCACCAACAAGGCACCCCCTGCAACACAGGCAGGCCTTGTGGTGTATTCTCCTACTGTACACCTTCTCTGTGGGTCCTGTGATCCTCCTCCTCTCAGAAACCCAGCTGCTGCAGACCCACTGATGTCAGGATCCCTCTTCTGATAGGTAGAAGCCTATTTCTTCCTCATATTGCATCAGCCAAGTGCTTCGTAGCCAGGGGTTTTCCCTCAGAATCTCAAATCCTGTTCCAGCTAAATGTAGCCACCAGCCTCATTGTTAGCTGTTGCCTCTTTTTCTAAAAAGTTTTGGTTGGAGGGAGGAGATGGGAGAGGTGAAAGTGAACTCTCTCTATTAGGCTATTAAATTTCTGGATTCTGACTAGCATGTTTGTAGGTGTGGTCTTGGATCTTTACCAAAGTGCAGAAATTTTGCTGATTTCGTGCTTGCTGGGACACAATACATGCTGTTTTGGAAGGACAGAGTTCTGTGCAAGGAAAAAAACAAGGTAAGATCCTGTGATGCATGACTACAGCTACCCTAAGGCAATGAGAGAAGTGCTACCAGAGGCAACACTGAAAGTGAGCAGGAGATCATGGTCTGGGGATGGGGAATTCAGTCACCCTGCCAGCCTGTGCCTTGGCAGCATCCTGGGAAACACGGATTCACAGAGCCCCCTGTGTTTCTACACACTGTCAGTAGAGCACTTGCTGTTTTGTTTCCAAATGGCTTCAACTAAAGTCCCTTCCTAAGGGCAGAAAATGCTCCAAGGGCAGAGACTGCAGCTTTCCTTAGTCATTGCCTTTATGTTCTGCTGGCAAATGTGCTAATTCTGAAGTGGGAAATAATGGGCCTACCAGGGTAGGGGTGGGAAGAAAACCAAGGAGTAAATTGAGATATGTCCTTATGCCTAAACAAATCTGATGCCTCTCCTCCCCCCCTTTCCCCCTTCCCCGCCTCCCAGCAATATTCAAGCTCAATTTGCAGCAAGCCTGCATTCTGTACAGCCAGACAATGCCAAGTTTTATCATCCCCTGCCTCCTGCCTGGGAGGCAGCGGTAGGCTGGTTGAATCCTGCAAGATTGCACAGGATGGCAGCGAGCGAGCCCTGGATTCCACTCTGTAGGTCCCTGTCTGGGAAATGCACCTAAATGCATGCAAATATGGTTATATCAGCTGAGCTCTCCCAGCACAAAACGGTGTGATTTACACTTCCTGAATCATGGGAATTTATTGCAGGAGGTGACAGCCTGCCCTGAGCTGCTGTGGTTGCAGTTCTTGTCAGTGGGGTTTATAAAGGGGGTTACCGCGGCGAGTGAAGTGGGCAAGGTATGAATAGATTCATGAAGGTCTCTAGGGAATAAGGAAAGGTTTTTCCAGCCTGCTGTTACCTGATCTAGCCAATTTGACATGGCCCCTCATCTCGGCAGATCTG
The DNA here is from genome assembly GCF_014805655.1 of Passer montanus. Lineage (NCBI taxonomy): Eukaryota > Metazoa > Chordata > Aves > Passeriformes > Passeridae > Passer > Passer montanus. The sequence goes on from NW_024367261.1 coordinate 5,393,980, forward strand.
AGCAATGCTCAGCATTTGGAAATAGAAATAGCAATAAACCTCTTCCTTTTCTTCCTGCTCAGTTCACAGGAAAAATATTTTGACTGGTTTGAAGGCTGGGATTTTAGTTATTTTTTCCAAATCTGTTTAGATAAGTGAATGAGTAAGTGAGTGTGTGTGTGTGTGTGTGTGTATGTATAAGAGAGAGGAACAGAAGTTGCTGAAAGTTGATTTGAAGAAATTAATTTTGTATTTGCTTCATATGAGGCTGAATTCTATTATTAACTTCACAAATTTAACATGAAACTTTTGCACTGTCTTCAATGAAACATATACATTCAACCTGGAAGTCTACTGTAGCCACTACTTTTAATGAAAACAATTTATTTTTTTTAAATAACAATCTTGCATTGGAAATTCAAGACATGTTACTCTAGTTGCCAGGCCTGTGCCTTACTGGCCACCAGCTGAAGTGACCGTGTGCTCCACTTGCATTTGATAGATGTGATCTGCAGCAGGCTGCCTTCATGCCAAACCTGTCTGGATGGTCCATGGTTGGTGACAACAGAGACTTGGAGACTTTGCATCATGAGGAGCGGTGTGCACTGGCTGTTGCCTTGAAGTCTGGTTATTCTGAAGACTTAAAGCCGTATATATGAAGCAAGTTAGTACTAAATTGACTACTGTACCTCTCATTAGATCTATTATCCACCTAGAGGCTATTTTCACTTTGAAGTGGCATTTGCTCCATAATAAGTAATGTCTCAAAATGCTGTTAATTAAAGTTTCATCTGTTTAGAGGATTTTCTTCTTCTTCCTCCCCCTCTCCTCTTTTCTTTTCTTTTCAGAAGCTAGTAATTAGTCCAATAATGTGGAGACATTGTTACTGCAGCTCATTAAATTTGGCAATACTCACTTGGACCTTTGAGTGCTGGTGATGTCAAGTTGACCTGAAATGCAAGGATTCCATCTGTCAGGAATTACTGATGAATTGGCAATTAAATATAAATATATATATATATATATATTTAACTCATTACTTGTGCTGGATTGACAGTACTGCAAGTGCTATCATTTTAAGTTCATCGACAGACTAATAAAGCTTCCCCTGGGCTCCCTTCCTTGTGTGGAGGGACTGGTGGCAGAGATGAGAGTCAGATCCTGCAGGGATTCAATTTTTGTTCTGTCTGTAGACTACACTGATGAGAGTGTCAGTCTGGGCTGGGGTGAAGTGAATATCTGGGCTAACAGAGACAACTGATGCCATGTGGATAACCAGACAGCCCTGTGATTATGCTGGTTCTCAGCTGTTATTGCCTCTTGTTTAACTGGTGGCGTAGAAATGGATCTCTGTTTCCAAGCAGCATCCAGTCATGGGCAGTGAATTTTCTGTAAATGTGTTCACCATTGTTTAAGACATTTTATTCTTTTCCAGCAGAAATTGGAGGGAGGTAGCCATCCCTTATGTTTGCTGGGAAGTGTCATCCGGGACATAGAGGAGGTGAGGAACACAGGTTCTCTCCATCCGGGATTATGCTACCAGAGTCATTCAATGGTGATCACAGGATCGCAGAATCATTTATGTTGGAAAAGACCTCTGAGGTAGTCGAGACTAAACTTTGATCACACCTTGCCAAGTAGACCACTAAGTGCCAGTTTTTTCTTGAACACCTCCAGGGATGGTGATTCCACCACCTCCCTGGGCAGTCCCTTCCAAAGTTTAGCAACCATTTCCATGAAGAAAGTCCTCCTGATGTCCATCCTGAACTTCTCTTGGCACGGCATGAGGCCATGTCCTCTTGACCTGTCGCAGATTGCCTGGGAGAAGAGACTGACCTCCACCTGGCTCCACCCTCCTTTCAGGCAGTTGCAGAGAGTGATACGGTCCCCCCTGAGCCTCCTTTTCTCCAGGCTAAACAGCCTCAGCTCCCTCAGCCACTCCTCACCAGACTTGTGCTCCTGACCCTTCACCAGCTCCACTTCCATCCTCTGGACACACTCCAGCACCTCAGTGGCTTTCTTGGAGTGGCCCAAAATGGAACACAGGATCTGAGGTGTGACCTCACTAATGCCAAGTACAGGGGACAATCCCTGCCCTGCTCCTGCTGGCCACACTGTTCCTGATACACACCCTCCATGTAGGCATTGAGATGTGCCATCCCACTGCTGGTTGGGTGAGTTGCTACTGCAGCAGGGAAGAGAGAAACTTTAGTACATGTTGACTCCCACAGGCATCAGGTGAATTTGGGATCTCAGTGTTAGTTCCCTTCCCTGCATCTTCAGCGAGCATCAGGCCTCAGTGCTGTGAAACATGAACCCAGCTTGTGGGCATGTATTGGCCTGAGGGCATCTGATGGCTCAAAATCAAATGGTTCAGCCTGTACCAATAACTTACACTCTAGCATCGCTCATAATTTATTATGGCAAGAGGAGTCTGAGGAAAACAAAAAAAACCCAAAAACCAAAAAAACCCAAACAAAACAAAACAAAAAAAAAAACCCAAAAACCAAACAACCCAAAACTGTGAAGGGAGAATAAAATAACTGAGAGCCTAGCTTCAAAGCTGTCCAAACTGCTCCTGGGAACACGAAGCCACCCAAGCATAGGCTCTCTCCAAACTGTCCTCTGCTCAGATGGTGCCCTCTTGCCAAGTCTTTTGCAGAATTGGTCATTTTATCCACCAGCCAAGTGTGGCCCTCCAGCCCAAGAGAGAGACATCTCTGGATAGGCCACCCCTTAAATACAGAGCTGGAAGTTTTGCCAAAAGGAGTCTTTAAATCCTGTGTCTTCAGACCCCTGCTGTTTCATCAAAGCCCCGCTGAGTATCTAGCCCTAGATCTACCTTTAGAAACAGGAATTACTGGATCCATGCATAGGGAGACAAAACACAGCAGATGAAATGGCTAAATATTTAATAATAAAGATTGTTCACACATTTCCAGATTAATGTTACTGGCCAAGGAAAGCTGGATGTTTCACATCAGGTTAGCAGGATATTGCAATATTTTGGCTGCTTATCTGAAGTGGAATGAATGGAACTGCCAAAGCTTTTGAAGTTCACTCATGAGATAATATTTTATTAATTTTCTGAGCTGAGGGCACTTTAGCATCTCCTGTAAGTCTTCTGAATATTAAATGCATTAAGCTCTATAGGCAGGAGTCTTTCAACATTCTCTCATTCAGTGTTTAAAAGCGCTCGTTTCCCATAAATTGAGAGCAGTCTCCTTGGTTTTCCAAGAGTTATCTTCTCTCCAATAAATTAGAAAGTATATCAATTTCCTACTTATGCCCTTTGAATTCAAAGCAGGGGCTACTTAAGTGCAAGAAGAGACACAGTCTGTGTTTGCCTTGTTTGTCTATCTGCTCGATAGAAAATACAGTTTAAGTCAGAATGAGCCACTGTGCTTCAACTCCAGCTGCAAAAATAATTTTATTTCATGAAAGCACCCAGTCTTTTAGTCCTGCTCTGAGCTACTCTGGGTTTCAGCTAGAGCAGAGCAGAGGCGGGAGGTGTAAGACCTGGCCGCTGCTGCGTGTGGCACTGGCAGGAGCAGCCAGCCTGGTCACATCCCAGCTCCAATGCCTGCTAAGCTGAGACTCGGCTCCTCCAGCTCCGACTGCACAGCAAGACATCTGCCCACCTAGCTGCACTGTCCTGGGGAGGGTGACAGGTACCTGTGGGGTGATTTTGATCTTTGGATGCATCCATTCAACATTGAAAAGTGCTAACTTGTACAGTGGAGATGTTGAGCTCTCATCTGCCGTGGTTTCCCACTCCCAGCCACAGCTGGGTGAAAGCAGGGGAATTCAGGAGAGCACGTGCCAGCCAGAAAAGCTCTTGCTGTGCTAGACTCAGAAAATCCTCTCAAGTGTGCAAGGCTAGGCAGAGCTGCCAGCATGGACTTCTGCATCAAAAAGGACAGAGAGTTCCTAGATCTAGTGTCTGGTGCTTTATAAATAGGTTTAGATGACAGGGAAAAGTAAAGAGAGTACCAAAAAAGAAATAAAATGACAGCCTTTGTCCAAAAATATGCTAGCTACATTGTTTCTTTTCACTAAAAAAAGAAAGAAAAAAAAAAGGTTGCTTTTTCTGCATTAAGCTTGTCATAACTGGATGATTATAGTAACACCATGAGAAGAGCCAGCCAGGATGTGACACTTTAGTTTTCAAAATAGCTCTTCCTAAAATAAACTCTTTCCTCACAGACCGCTACTGTGATACTTATGGGAAAATGTGAACAGACCACTCGTTCTCCCATCTTTCCTTGGAGATTGAGGAACTTTCCATCAGTTTATGTGCTCTAAAATCCTGTCCCTCAGATGGGGAGGCCAAAACCACAGGAAAATGGGGGGAGTATAATTTAATACATTTCACCAATTTGCCTTAATGGCACTTTGGAAGCCTCCAAGTTTAATTAGATTTACTCTGTGCCCACAGAGGATAAACAGATATATCTGCCATTTCCATCAAGCCTGTGCTATTTGCAGGGATTCAGTAACATGGAGCAGGGCTGAGCATACCCTGTTGCAGTAAGGCTGCGCTGTGGCCTTGAGCACTCACGTTGTGGCACATCAAACCAGATGTGAGCTGTGGGCATCTGTCCTCTTTGGGTGCCATAGAGGCTGCACTGTCCACCTGCACCACCCTGTGCAGCCTGTCCTTTCTCCTATGCAGAGCTTTTCCCCCTCTTGGCTCAGTGTGCTGACTCCCAAAATGCACATCAGACAGAATCAGCTGGGCTGGTGAAAACCTCTCCCTGGAAAGGAATCCCAGACTTTTTGGTCAGCATGGCTGCACCAGGAGGAAGCTACAGCCCCATGGCTTCAGATGTGTGAGGCTCGTGCTGACTTTCCATTCATTCCATAAGGGGAACATCAGTAAAATCACTGATGTGCTGGCCATGAGCACGTGACACCTCACACAGCATTGCTGGTATTGCTGAAACATTTATTTCCTTAATTTAAGTTTTTTGTAAACTTGCAGATGGTTCCCCCCATCTTGGCAGTAAAGGGGAAGCAGCGATAGCTGAGTTCCCACACACACTGCATGGGAGCTTGGCTTGAGAATGGAGAAAGATGTGAGTCCCCATGTGGGGACATTCCAGTTCAGATCAGAACAACATGCCTTCTGCTCCGTTGTTTTCCAGTGCTGTGAGCTCTCCGAATGAAGTCAACAAAGAGCAGGGTCTGGTCAGATTCTACCAATGCTTACTTATTCTTCAACTAATGAAATTTAGTGACTTGTGTAAATTATCATCCCAACTACTCCCCTCAAGGTATCATGTTGAGGGAGTACAAGGCTCATTTTCCAATTCTTCCTTGCTGCCTTGGTAGGTGATTTCTTGCTCCACTACCCATTGCATCCCTGCAAAATGAAATGTATCATTATTGCTGGATTGTCACCTTTGCCTTCTCCTAGCAGGTACTGGACAGGTTCATTGCTAGCTACACACTTAATAGTGAAACTGAGTAAGTGGGCATATTGTAAGAATGGAGCTTCTTGAAAGGAGACGTAAAACAAAGCTGCTAACAGAAAGACTAAAGAAATACAGAGGAGATTTCAACTTTGGTTAGACTGGATTTCTCCTCACTGAAGCAAGCAGAAGCTTTCTTTTTTTTAATAGAGAAATAAATCTGATGATCTCTGAGCTGGGGAAGTTCAGCTTTCAATGCACTCTTCCTCCAGACTGAATCACTGTGAGATATATTGTGAAATCCATGGGATTGGACTGCGCTCGTGCCATGCAGCAGAGCATCCCAAACAGGACGCTTACAAATTGGGGTAAATTGAGAAGCTTCCATATCTGATTAGATGGTATGGCTTTACATTCTCATGATTGCTTTATCTTGTCGGGGCAGGAGAGAAGATTCTTCTGCTCTCTTCCACAACCCAGGAAAACAGGCCTCATTTTCCCAGAGATTTAGTCAAGTCTAAATGTCCTGAATTTTTGTGTATTACAGAAGGAAATGTTCATCTACATGCATATTTTACTTGCTCTTTTTCCCTTCCTGACTCTCTATGGAGCAGCCATGGTTGCAGCATTCTGCTTGGTGTTTGGAAATCAGGCTGCACTGGCCATCTGCTCCCCTGCTTCCTATCTGGATGTGCCAAAGTCCTCTGGATTCTTTTCTTCTCAAAGGATGATGGCACATCCCTCCTTTTCGCTGACAAAGATGGCCTAGAAATAAAATTCAGGTTGATCCCAGGCTAAGGGAAGTCAGGAATGCCATGGAATCTGTGGCAGGGAGATAGTTAACATCCTCTCCCTCTTCGGGGAGAGGTTGCAGCTGCCTATCCAGCCTGCCAAACTGAAAGGGGATCCAGCCCTCGGGGAAATGTGTCTGGAGTTATTTAATCCCAAAAGGATTATAAAGAGAGTATGCTGTAGGGAATCTCTCAAGCCCTATCCCTGTTAAAGTAAAATAAAACCAAACCCCAAAACCAAAAATCCTTCTCCCGTGATGGCTTGCAGCAAAAGATACCCCTGAACTTTCACTGAAAAATGTGCCCAGTCGAGACAGTCAGTGCTGCTCCTCTGGAAAACTTCTTCTGCTTTGGCTTCCATGGTGCTATCATTTCCTGCCTCTCCTCCTACCTCTTTAATCTCCTTCAGCACGTCCTTTGGAGGACCTTCTTATCTTCCTCCAACTTATGTATGGGTTTCATTGGGCTGAGTCTTTTATCCCCACTTCTTCCTCTATTGTATCTTATCCCTGGTTAATCTCAGCTGTGCTCCCTACTTAGTCTGTTCATCTGTTCTCGTTTTGACTTGTGTTTAGACTGTAAACTCCTTGAGATAGGGCCTGTCTTTTTATTTTATACTTTTACAGTACCTCCAGGAACATGAAATTGCAGGCTGGACTAAGTCATCAAACAGAATTAAAACATTAAAAGAAAGTTAGTCTAAGAGGTTGAGTGGAAATATCTTCCTCATTTTCGGCAGCAATCCAAGGCAATGCAGCTTTCATTTGTATAAACACATAAGCATTGCTCTCCTATGCAGCACAGCAGGGTTGAGTAAAGGACTGGTTCACCCTCTAGTAAGTCACCCACTGCCTTCCCAACAGCAGGCATCAATTTACTGGTGAGCAGGAAGAAGAGGCCCTGTTCCTTCTGTGAGCAGCACCAGGATGATTTGGTTTCCCTGGCTGCATGGGAGATCAGCGTGGTTAAGATGGTGTCCAATTGCTGCCATGCCCACCACAGTTAGCTGCATCATGCAAGAGATGTTTTTAGGGAGCCATGGTAGCAGGGTTTTTTTTCTGCTTACTACTTTGAAGGCTCCTTAGAAGAGCTAAATGTTCTCCAAAAGAAGAACAATCTGGGTGTGTTGAATAGCACACATTTTATATGCCAGTGGGCTCTTGTCAGCACTTTTTTCTTGAGTCCATTGAGATCTTCAGTGAAGTTTCTTGTTCATGTCTATTCCTCCCTGCTTTACATGGTCTCATTCAGAAGACAAAACACTGTTTTGATTTTTTGGGTTTTTTTTAAGCAATTCCATCATTTTCTGCAACCTTTTCTTTAAAAAACTGTAGAAGCTAATAAATGCCTCATTGATTTGAAACAGGCATGTCCATGTAACCACTCATCTCTGATAGCCACAGTTAACCTCTAGTCAGCATGTGCTCACTTTGGTGTTTGGCTCTTTGATTCTTGTGGTGCTTCCCAATGATGCAGGAAAGCGCCAGGATCTTCTTGGAGCTCACCCATGCCATACGGGCTGGGCTCCAAACACTTATGCCTTTAGTATTTAAACCAGCTACCTGCAGAACCAACATGGCACTCATCTGTCTGAGCTCTCCCACATTTTAAGTGCAGCTGACCCTGGATGGTGACCCAACTTTACCATCTCCTCCTCTATGTCCCAGACCTTCAAGCATAAGTAGCTTTTTTTGTGAATTTTGTCACTGATGAGGGAATTTGACCCTCTAGGCATCTCTGAAGCTTTCCCCGCGACATATATGAGGAAGTAGCAGATGATTTATTAACATCAAGTAAACCATTAATTTGCTCATTCAGTATGATTACCTGTTTGTAATAGTAATTGTGCATTACCCAATCACCTTATATTTCATGAAGAAAGACAAATGATAAATGGATCAATAGAAGAAAAGAACTTTCAGGGTAAATGACACATGGCTGTATTTGTGCAGGAAACAGCTAGAGAGAGGCAACAATCTGAATGGGGAGCACTGGACCAGCATCTGGTATGGTATGGAGCTGTGGATCTACTCCTTGCACACTATTAGCAAATTTGGCTTGATGCCTCCTAATGCTGCACTTCAGGGCCACTGCTGTTACTTACCTGTGGCAGTAAAATAGTTTCCATACTAATAATAACAGTAGCAGCCAGTCATTAAAATTCTGAAATAGATGTATGGATAATTTTTGTAGGGTTTCTGTCCACTAGGACTGGAAGCATGCCATTTATTCTTTGGAGTGCAACCTTGGAATTTGGACAAGGCTCTTTTTCCCTTTCTTTGTCTTTCTGAATCTCGGTTTCCCCTTTCACAAAAAAATGAGAAATATTTTGCAGGAAAATAAGAGTTAGAGAACTAGCCAGAGTAGGGGCTGATTTGGATACAACAGATCTTTGTAGGGGAATGTATAGAGACTTATGTATGGACTACTGAGAATTAGGATGTGGAGCTCTACCTTGCTCTTTACTTCCTGTTTCATTCTGTGCAAATTTTTCCTCACGCTGTTAAACACCAACATATCATTAAACAAAGCTATGAGTAGTGGCTTTATTTTTACTGACCTGAGCCATGTTGCTTTTCCAAAAGTATAGACACACCTGCCTATGAAATATCATGAAAAGCTCTGATGGTTCATGGTACTGTGACATGAAGGACTCTGAAGCACAGATAGTTTTTTTGTTGGTCCTCCCAGTCAAAGGGAAAGGGTTTGAAAGGGCCAGTTAAATCTGGTGAATCAACAATGCTTACAGGAAAGATGTCCAGGGGTTTACTTCTCAGACCGGGAGGCTACTGGGGGCTGATGGGGTCCATCTGTCAGGGAAGGGGAGGGGCAACTTTGGCCACAGGCTTGCCAAGTTGATGAGGAGGGCTTTAAAGTTCTTCTGCAGGGGAACCTCAATGCATCCCCTCTCTACTAGTTTGATGCCACTGCCAGCAATAGATGCACAGAGCCTGAGAGAGATCACAGGGCAGCAGAATAGCACCTGAAAATAAGCAAAAAGGAATTCCAGAGAAATTGTTGAAGCAGCCAGAGACTGGGTTAGGGAAGCTAAAGTCTGGTAGAATTAGATCTGGCCAGGGACTCTTTTTTTTAAGCTTTGCATGTGTTCAATCCCTTCTCAAGACACCCACCTTTATGCCTTTGGTATTTAAATCTGAAAGATGACATTAGACATCTCACATCTTCAGCAGCAGATCAAGCTCTGAGCCTGGCATATCTTGTTCTGTTGGGAGGTAATGATAACATTAGCAATTGTTAGGATAGATGGCAATCTATTTGACTAGTTTGTTCTGTGATAACTGAAGGAAGGCTCTATGAGAGCTCAATTTAAACTGATATATACTCCATTTAAAACCAGCTAGCAGAAATTTGTGGTAAAATTTAAGTGTTAATTTAAAATGATTTTGGTAAAATCTGAGGTTCTCTAATATACACCACCTATGCTTTCCATTTTCCTCTCTTGGGGTAGAGTGATTTTAAGCTGATTTTGCTTAACTGAGGAAACAGAACTAATACAATGAGCTTCTTAAGATTTCTGTAAATCAGAAGCATTCATTGGGACATCTTAAAAATTAAAAGTATTTCAGCACGCCATCCATCACTGCTGTTATCAGAATTGCATTTGTGTTTTACTGGGATGCAGTTTGAAATGCTGTGGCTGTGCAGTGTCAGGAGAAAGCACTCCTGTTTCTGTGAGATGCCCCTCTCACCTGCACACAGCCCCATGCACTGCAGCCCAGAGCTGATGTGCCCAGTGTTCCTGACTGTTCCTTTTGCTGGGAATGAAACCATGCTGTAAATCACACTCACATGTTAGCAGGGAGTGTATTTTCACACCAATGATTACAGTTGTGCCTTTAGTTGAGGAGGTTGTTTTGGGGCAGTAAATTGTGCTGTGTGTTATCTCTGTCGCACTCCCTCTCTGGCTGTCTTTTTCTTGCTGGGTAGGAAATGGCTGTTCTGAACAGCAGAGCCCTGACAGCTTCCCAGGCTTTGCAATCATCTTTTGTTTCCATTTTTGTGAGAGAAGTATCTGAAAGGGGGTTTGAGAGGAGCTGGCTTTTGTATTGGAAGTACATAAATTACATTGTCCCAGGTTCTCATCAGAGCTCTGCATCTCACAGATGAAGCTCAAGCAGTGGCCTTTAAACAGTACATTAAGTTAGACAATGTGAGAACTACCAGCCTCCTGACCTGGCGGTGCATAAATCTCTCCACTGCTCCCATCCCTTTTGCATTTGTCTTCTCCTCCAGTGCCATGCCGAGCCTGATGTGAGCAGGGGTATAAACACCTCCTGGTACTGCACTTGGCATCTCACACAGGGCACTTCACCCTGTATGGCCCCCATGGCCATGGGGTTTTGGAAACAAATGAATTTTAAGGTCCCTTCTGATCCAAACCTTACAGTGATCCTATGAAAGCCTTTGTGGAGGCTGGCCTTCACATCTGAAATGTCATGCTGGGTGCTGATGCAAAGTAATTCTCATATAAATAGCCTTTCTTTATGTGAGGGGTAGGTTTTATCAATAGAGTGAGCTGGGCCCATGGTCAGTACAGAATAAACAGATGGGCTGGTATATGGTTAATCAATTACTATAGAGGACAGGAGGTCAATGGGCTTCTCTCAATTTCTGTAACACCTGTGTGCATATGAGCATTTATAATGTCTAATATTCATGTCTGTAGCAAACCTGTAGTATCTGTTGGTCATTTATTAATTCTTTATAAACATTCCCTTCAGGCAAGTTGTGAGTTTGTAGATGATGGTTAGAATTACTCAAAATATTATTTTTTTTCTCTATCAGGGAATGAAAAAACGATTAATTCTGGATTTCAGTTACAAATAAAACACATCAGAATGAAAAGTTTGCAATGTGGTCCAGACATTCCTTACAGACCTTGTCAGATTGGACCATTCTGGTGTCCCATTTAACTAAAATATCACTGAAATTCTCATTTTTCATGCTCTGTGACAAAGCATAATCTCTCACAAAGCAGATATCCAAACGAAAAAAGTATGTTTTGATGTTACTGGAAAACAAGGTTTTCATTGATCTAAACTGAGCTTTGTGGTTTTTTAAATTTTCATTTTGCAGAAGATTAAAAAAAAAAGATCTTCGTTTTCTTTCTCGTTTTGCTGAGGAGCACAATTAAGTGGAAAAAAAACGGAATTCCCTCAGCAGCTAGCAAGTCTAGTGTTTCTGTATGCTTCTCTGAAAAGTAAATGGGATTACTTTGTTTAAAAACTGCTTTTAGCAACCTCTGTTAAAGCCCTAAAATGCACAGGAGGGCATGATCCTTCTTCCTTTGAAGTCCCTGGCACAGTATCCATTGACTTCACAGGGAGTGGGATTGACTGAATAATTGTGTTGCAGCATGAATGTCTACCCTGACACTGCACAAAGTCACGCTGAAAGCCACTTGATGTCATTCTAATCCTGTCTCCTCACAGTGGTGTTCTGGAGAATAGGGTTGGGGTTCCCCCCCCCGTATTTATTATTTGCAGAAGGAACTAGTTAACAAATAGAAAGGACAAAGCTGAACGAGCGTGTCATTAATTTCCAGAGTAACTGGTTCTGCTGCTGAAATGATCAGCTGCTCTGTGCAGTGAGTGCTAACAAGGGGTTTTAGCCAGTGGGGCTTTCGTGTGCTGAGGGGAACGCTGGAGCTGCAGGTACCACCCAGGCGTGCCAGCCCTGAGAGGGTGGCAGAAGCCTCCTGCTCACAGAGCTTTGACCCAAAACAGCCTCCCCAGAAATCAGAAGCACAAACACCTGCCGGGATTAGGGAAGAAGGGGCTGCGATAATACATAACAAACACCGGGATCCCCGACACAGAATTCCAAACCCGACAGCTTATCCTGGCCGGATGAACCACCAAGGTGCCCTGGCACGGCTGTGTCTGTGCACTGAAGTCCTCTGCTGCTGCTGAGAGTATCGCTGGCTGTGACCAAGGCAGATGGCCAGGATAGATGAGGCCCTTACGGATTGTCCCATGGGAATAATTACAGTTTAACTGTGACACTTAGCCAGAGCCTTTTGTGCTCATGGTGCCCTCAGGAAGGCCTGGGAAGCAAGCTGCAAGCTGCCTAGAATGCAGCTCCTTCTCAGCTCCTTCTCAGCTTGGCAAGCAAAGGAGAGGCATGAAATGCCACCTCTCCTCCACCAAGCATCCCGGGGGAGGGCAGCAGCGCTGGCACAGTCATCCTTGTGAGTTCTGCCCCAAGGGTATAAATAGGAGAAGGTGTAGAGTCATTACCCAAGGAACCTCTGAAGGTGCCAGGTTTTCCTAGGAACGCTGGCTCTGCCAGTATCATGCAGGCATTCTGCCCTTCACTGGACCTCTCGAACATACCAGGTAACCAGGTTTAGAAAGACAACGCTGCTGCAGTAGGAAACACGGGAATCGTTTCACACTGGCCCCACAAAATGGGTTCTCTGTTTGTACCTTGGCCAGGAGCAGAAAAGCCCTGCACAAGCCTTTTTAACACACACATGCTGGCCAACCTGCTGCAGGCTGGGAGAGGATGGTAAAACAGGGGGAGAAGCTGCACATGTCAGATATCATGGATCTCACAGAGACAGAAGGACTGGTGACTGTTTTAAGGTCAAATTGCAGCATAGCCTGTGAGGAACACAAAGGAAAAAGTCGATTTAAAGCATTCCTGATTTCCCACATGAAGACATATCCTGCTTCTGCAGCCCAAAGGAACAGCTCAGAAATGCGGGTCTCTGCCCAAGGTGTGCAGCCAACAGCCCCTCTGCCACAGGCACAAGACAACTCCCATGTGAGGACTGTGCTGGAAAGCCCACAGCTCATCCATGCTTGAGCAGCGCTGGTATATCTCAAAGCTTGCTCTTTCCAAGCTCTTCACAGTTTCTGTCTCCTCCAGTGAGTATCATGGGATGGTGAGGGAGACTTTTGCTGAACTTCTGGTTACTTTTCCACTGTAAGTCTCCCTACCTTTTTAAACTCCTCTGTCACCAAGTAAACTATTTCCTTCTGTCTTACATACCTAAAATGGAAAAATGTTAAACGAACAACAAACAGGCTAGTGGCAATGAAACGAAGTCAAGTGTCACTCTAGCAGCGTTTTAATGTCCAGCTATCTCACAGCACAGATGTCCAGGCAAGTCCCGGGCTTTCATTTCTTTGATGGCTAATTTGTTTTGGTTAGGGCAGGCTTATCAGATGCTCAAAATGGCCTGTTTGACTGTCTAAAGTGTAAAGTTACAAGAGGGCAGATGTGAAAAGAAATACTGAGCCTGTAGTTTGCTGATGTATGTTAATCAGGACCTTCTTTTGCTCTAAAACACAACAGAAGGTTGTAGCACATCACATTTCACTTTAAGCTGGCTGAGAGTAAGCTTTGAAAACCCAAAACCCTTGATATACTCCTGTTAATCATTGATACAGTCTTTGATCTCTTCTCAGTTCTGTGTAGCTGATTGACTCATCCCCACATTTTTTTTACCAGCTTTCCATTTGTGCCTTTTTTTCCTCAATGTATCTGTTCTCCATCACAGTTTGAGCAAGCAAAAAAGCCATAATAGCAAAGGTATTTTTGTAATATTTCTGATCAAATGTTATACACATCTTTGTGCAAAATTTCTAGTACTATTCCACAGGACAAAAAGGTTTTGGGATAATATCTGAGCAGCCCAAAGTCTCCTTCTCTGCAGTTATTTCCACTCTTCTGTGACTTCAGATAACATTTGCAGGCGCAGCCTCTTACAGCTACTCAATATGGGATTCCTCAAACATTTGCAGGAAGGCTGGCAGAAAAGCACCACCGTGGCTTCAGGGCTGAAAGGAGTGTGAGAGACTGCTTCAGGCACAAATTCCTCCCTCTCTTTTTGCCACAAAGCTTTCAGCCAAGCCTGCTTGGATTTCTCTGTGCTACCTCAGTTCATCGTGCAATAAGCTGGGGTTCCAGGAATATGCATCTCTAAGAAGGATGCCTGAAGATCAGGTGACTCTGCCACCCTGCCAGATTTGGCGGGGGGCTGGAAGAGTTTGCTGCTGTGCTCTGTCTTTGAGCGCAGTGGCAAGGGCATCAACTCATGTGAAACCCAGCTGGCGAAAACATGCGAAAATGCATCATATCTTGGTTTTACTGGTGATTTTGGTGATGGTCTCAGGTATCCACCCTAGGTTCAATTTCTCTGATTTTTTTCATAAAACTCAGAAATAGCTTTTGACGTGTGCTGAATGGGTGCTCCCTGGCTGGTCACCATGCCATCATGATAACCATTTTTTCATTACACTGGTGTTGCAGACTGTTCCCCACATACTCTGCTGGTCTCTCAGCTGTGGTACTCCAGATAAATTATCCCATCTCATCCCATTCCACCCACTTGACTGTGTACATGCATGAACACCCCTTTGACCCTGTACTCTTCTCTCAGGCAGGCTTTCCACAAGTTTTTCTGTTTGGTGAAACACTTTCAAGTGCAGGGAATGCCAAATTAATACCAAAGTCGTTAAAAAAGTTTGAAAAAAATAGCTGGGGATAACAATGTCTCCTGAGCCATATTTCTTGCTCACTTCTGGTACCATGGCATAAAGATGGATCATGAGTGAAGTTGGTCAGTTTCGCTTCTTCCATTCCTCAGGAATTAGCTGTTTTGCTGTTCCCTTGTATACGCAAGATGGAATACAAATTAGCGGTTCAGGTTCATGTCCATTTATGTGGAGGGCAGTCAAAACACTAAATAAACCTCAGCATGGAAAGACCGTCATGGAGACTGAGCAGTCAGTAGCTTTAAAACCCTAAATTCGGCTCAAATTCTCTGTGGCTGCAGTTAAAGTGAGAAAGGGCTGTTAGAGGCACTCTTACCTTACATTCCCTGATAAAACAAATGTTTACCAGACACAGGAACCAGTCTTCCTCTTGTCCTCTTTAGATTAAATTGCCTGATAGAGCAGAGGACAGAGTTAACTCTCTGTGCTATGACCAGGACAGAAAGCTCTTGACAAAATTAAATTACTCAATTCACTGCAGAGAAAACTGCTTGATCATGTCATGTGTATGGGAGGTACAAATCTCAAATTGTGTGTTTGGCAACATATGAGGGCTATATACATATATAGTCAGTTGATGTTGTTATTTTCATTAAATGAGGTCTCTTCTTTTCTCTATTTTCGATGCTGTTCTCCAGGGAGATTAATTTGTATGAAAGTAGAGCGCTAATTGCACAAAACAAGCTGGGGTACTGCAGAAGCATAATTGAATTAAAAAAAAAAAGTAGTGTTAATACAATTGCAGTGCTAATTAAATAAAATTGGTGACAAGTGTCTAAGGCAGACCAAGTGTAAGGAGAAAAACTGACAAAATGATCAATTTAAAAATTCTCGCAGATATTATAGTTCACTGGTAACTGAGCCGAATTAAAAGTAATTGTACATAAAGTGCTGTGCGAGCGCGCGATCTTGCTCTCAGCAAAGTGGGACTTTTGCCAATCCAGACTCTAATGTTCCATAAATTGCTGATAGGAAAGTGATAGGCTTATTTTATTTCTGCATGTGTTTAAGAGGGTGCTAATCCAGGGCCGGTCAAACTGACTCGGACAACAACTCCCTGAATGTTTTCAGTTGTGCCTGCAGTAAACTGACCATTCCCTGCTTCCGAAGGAACTGCTGGTCATGTGCCAAGGGGACCTGGAGAAAGCATGGCATGGGCTGTGCCAGTGGCACACCATGGCTTTGACCTCACCAGCCACCAGCTTTCTAGACCTTCACAGACCAAGGGTACATCATTAGACTCCCTCCTCCACCCTCCAGGGAGCAGGGGGGCCCTTAATCATCACCCCAACTTAACTCCCTTCCTCTTTGGCATTTATTAGTGGCTCAGAGGAATTGCACGACGCCTACTGCAGCCGTGGCTTCCTCTCCAAGCTTGGCTGTCCCCAGCATTTTCCTGTGCAGTACCCTCTGATCTGGTTCCCACCTTCTCCAGAAGGTCACTCCCACTACCCAGCTGCCCTAGGGACAGTTTGCCAGCTGCACCTGCCACCCTGGAACCCGTGTCTGCAGCCTTGGTGACCATGGGGAGCCCTGACAACAGCCCTGATGGCATTCCACCGTCCTGAGGCACTGGAAAACTACTCATGTACTCTGATTTTCCTCACTATTTGTGTTGATGGAGGAAACCTCCCACTCCTCCTTCCACCCACAAACCAACAACTCCAAGCCATTTCTAGCCTGTGTGGTCCTGAAACAAATAAAAAAGTCCTTTCAGATGCGAAACAAAGCAGCCTTGTCTGCCTGAGTCAGCAGCCTAAAACAATAGCTGTGAGCACTCACCTCGCAGCAATTTCTACCCTCTCTGGGGTCACGTTGTAATACAGTAGAACCCCAACTGTGGTTTTAAAAACGCATTGGCTTGTTTTGGGAACTGACTCGAACAACTTCACTGAGCTTGCAGGAAATTAGGTGTGATCCTTTATACTATGAGAATTTTGCCTTTGACTTTGCTGGGAGCAAGATCAGGACCTCAATGCCTGCATAAGAATTGCTGGCTCTTGCTTGCTGGAGCAGAAGGAGCTTGGGAGATAAGTGAGTTCTCCATGTAGGTGTCTCAGCTGACAAAAAAGTAGAAAGGAAAAAAGATCCCTGTTGAGTTGTATTTTATGGCTGAGTTTGCTGGTCACTGCCCTGTGATATTGCTGGCCAGAATGAGAAGCTGAACATGCAAACTGCTGTCCTGATTTTTATTGTTCTTACATTTTATTGATGGTAAGGCTCAAGGAGAGCTCTCAGTTTGGGATGTGATGCATCTGCCCTTTCTTGAGGGGGTTTGCTTTGAGGAGGGTCTGTGAGGCTCTACCATCCATTGTAGCTTCTTATTTTGCTGGTGACTAATCCTAGCCCTGCTATCTTTTCTCCACATGAGCACTGCTGGGCTGCAGCAGGGGTGTCATTCATTGTAAACATGTTTTTAATCCCAATTTTGGTTTCAGAATAAACAAGAATAAAATTGCTGCTGAGTTTCAGCCTGATGCTTTTTATTCACTTTCCTGAGTCTGAGCTCCTCATCCTTCCTGTCTTCATTAGTGTAACTCTTGTCTCTGTGCTCTCTGCATAATAGCCAGCCCATTTCCTCACCTTCATCTCAAAAGCAGAGCTTGATGCTGTGTGTTAATTACTGCTGGGATCTGCTCAGCTCAGTCCTTGGCATTTGCAAAGGCAAGACATGACTGAAGGAAAAAAAACACAAAAGAACGCAGAAAAATAGAATTGGCACAAAGTTGTCATCTTCCTAAGAGTGCTTGTCTCAATGGTTATATCATCCACAAGAGTGTGTTCCTCCTTCAGAGGATCAGTGTTGGCTCTGTCTGGCTTAGTTTTACAGTGAGATTAAGGCCTTTTCTTTGCCGTTTGCTTCCCTTAGATTGTGTTGTGCCCATTAATTGCCCCAAGGTAGAACATATCACTAAGCCTGGACTGAGGGTTAATAACTAGCCTCAACTCAGTGGCTGGGGACAGATGCTCTGTAAACATTACTTTGGGGCTTGCCACTGTAGCTTGGGAGCACAGAGCATATACCCAGGCTCAGCTTGTCCACATCACTCGTAGGCAGATCAGCCCAGAAACAGCCTCTGTAGCTGGAGTGATCTGTCTAAGTCAGAAGCAATATCCACAGACATCCTTTTCCACCATCACTGTGCAGAGCAACTATAAACACGTGGGATGCAGGCTGTGCCTTTAGGCTAAGGGTGCAAATTTACCAGAGGGGGAAGCTTTCCACCCTGGCCCTGGTCTGCACCTGATGCCCAGAGTGACCCTTGCCCATGCCATGTGTGGTAACAATGCAACTTCCCTGTACCTGCCCAAATTTTGGTCTTGAAAAGGAGGAATTGTGGTAGTGCTGGTGCCCCAGGAGGTGCTTTGCAGCAGGGAGCTGTCCTGAGGTGATTGGTGGGTGCTGGTGGAAGAGGTGGGGTGACGAGGGCTCAGGGCTGAGGTGGCTGGGGAAGCCTTGCCAGAAAATGGGAGGTGCCAGGTAAGGATTTTACTCATTCCACTGATTTCTAAGGCAAGCTTTGGTCCAGGCAGTGTCCTGGGTGCTATGGGCTACTTCTGCAGAGAGAAATTTCTCAGCCATCTTGCTCAGATCCTTGACCACTACATTTCTGAGAACTCAAGGCAAGAACAAGTGTAAGTGAATTCTATGCGTACAGCAGGAACTTTGTGAATTCACACTAACAGCTGAGGATGCCTTGTAACCTTTCTGACACAGGATAAACAAGAAAAAAAATAAGTGATGACACATCATAATATTGACTTTCATTCCCCTTATTTCTACAGCTGCAGTTCTGTGTACTTATGACTGAAACAGCAATGCAATGTAGTGTATTTATATATTACATTTCTAAACAAAACAATATTTATGTACGGTATGTGAATATAGGTACGAAATATATACATGGTCTGATATAGACAGACTAGATACATATGCTTCATTATAATATATATGATTGTAATATATTTATATGGGGAAAAGTACTGAAAGTATAGCTAACTGGGACAGAACTGCAGGATGACTCTCTAAAATTCTGGGTAAAGCTTCTAGTAGAGCAAAATATGTGTTATAGATGTGATATTTATGTTCATATTTTGACTGCTGAAGTCAAACAGTAGCAAGCACTGAGTGTCTTTTAGGTCCAGGCTCCCTTGTTATGGCAATAAAGTATGAACATTTTATTAATTCAAAACTTTACTCTCTGAAATGAAATCCTAGCCACTTCTTTAGTACAGAGACTTGATCAAGACACAGAGGCATATGACCATTTTGGGATTAACATGAAAATTTTGTCTGGAAGATGAGGAAAGAAGAGGAGGCAAAACTTTAGAAAAATTTCTGAAACTAACCTCCCAATTCTCTATTTTCAATTTGTTTAACAAAGGTGAAGGTTTGCCCCAGAGCTGGAAGACCAGATAGACATCTGATTAAGAGACACTGCAAAAGATAAGGTGATGTGAATCTGAAGCTTACTTCACATGAATCTCTAGTGAAAAAACATATTAACTCTCACTGTTACCAGAGCAAAGCTCCATTGAGGAGTAGCCTTCCAGGTTTGCAAGGGAAGGAGCTGTACAAAAAAATGGCCATATTTTGTAATGATAAAAAAGCACTAGCAAGAATTTGCTGCTCAAAGCCCTCAGTTTCAGTATTTTGACATAGCAGCTCTTTTTTTTTAATATAAATTTCTTTTATTTTCTAAATATACAGTTTTCTAAACAGGGAGATAAATCAAGCTGCCAGCAGTTCAGCAGAAGTTAGCTAATAATTTTCTGGGGACCCTTTACCATTTAAACAAATACTTCCCTGAGACCAATCCCTGATGCGATGCTTTCATCACTCCAGTGACTCAGATGCGGAGTAGGATGGCTGCAGCTTTTCCATCAATATGCCTTAGGCCTGGTTGAGGCAGATCATCTAGGCTGACAAAAGGAGAAAATTTATGTTGCCCTGTCCAATTAAATGCGTGGTGTCTCTGCTAAGATGGCCTGGGTTGCCAGTGGTATTTTTAATAGTGCAAACAGCTGCTACCTGAAAAGCCTAACAACCAACTCGTGGCCATGAAATAAGTGCTGTGTGGTGACTATGCGTGATAAGGTCCAGTTTCAGAACAATAACCTCACCAGTGAAAGGCTCTCCAGGCTATTTCCATCACCCATACAGAACCCTTTTCTGACTTATCTTGTGCTGTCTTTGCCCCTGCTCCCCCACCAGGGAGGATATGGGATTTTTCAGCACAAGTTGACTGATAAATTAAATCCTCTACCTCTGTGTTTTTACCCTCGGGGGCAGGAGGGGAAGCAGGGGCCTTTGCTGCTGATGCTGAGGCCGTGCAACCTGCGATTGCTTTTGTCCATGGCACAGAAATGCACATCTGTACGAAACACGGCCAGGTCTCCTTGGTCAGGGCTGCAGTGAGTGTGTGACCCAGGAGGGTCCTTGTCCAGATGAGCCTGAGTGGGCTGATCTGTGTGTGCTGGCAGGGCAGGGAGTGTTTCCTATCAGTTGGTGTGATGTCATGGTCAGTCTGCAGCGTGGAAACATGCCATTTCCTGATTTTCAGGGTTATTGCAAATGGCTAGTCGGAAGAAGATCCTGCTCAGAAGTGGGACGGGCAAGTAAATAAGTAGCCTAACTAACTAACTAACTAACTAACTAACTAACTAACTAACTAACTAACTAACTAACTAACTAACTAACTAACTAACTAACTAACTAACTAACTAACTAACTAACTAACTAACTAACTAACTAACTAACTAACTAACTAACTAACTAACTAACTACTAACT
Source organism: Passer montanus (assembly GCF_014805655.1). NCBI lineage: Eukaryota > Metazoa > Chordata > Aves > Passeriformes > Passeridae > Passer > Passer montanus. Next base: position 5,414,482 of record NW_024367261.1, read on the forward strand.
TTATATAAAAGCACTGGCACTGTGCCTGCTACCAGGTTGGAAAACTGCTCTCTGTGTCTCTAACAGCCGTATGTGCCACATGGGCTCTTGCTAAATGCTGCAGTGTTAAATATGCTCAGCAGTGACTCAAAAGAAAGCTGTCTGGCAGGTATATTCTCCATGGGTCCTTTTCATCCCTGGCCTCTCTGCTTAGCATGCCAGCCCCGTGTGTTAACAGGGGAAGCACAAGGCAAATAGCTCACAGCTGCATCTTAAATTTGACTGATTCTTCTTCATAAAACATCTCAATGGCTGACACAAATCCAAGCACCCAAATGTGCCTAACCCTGCTGGACAGCAAGATGCCCTGTGAGAGGTGGTGGTTTGAAACAAAGGGAGGTTGCCTGGATCACACATGTGTGTGCATGCACAGAGTTGTGTCATTCTCTTACTTTTCTCACTTGGATGAAACCTTATTTCAAAATTTGGGCCAGGGCCTAAATTTGGTGATCTAATGTCTTGAATCTCCCTTTTGTCTTCACAGGACATGAGTTGCCTCAAAAGACCTTGATAAATTGCCCCAGCCAGTCATTAGTGTTACACATCCACATTATCCTCCTACCAGCAGGCAGTGGGCTGCAGGAGCTGCATCCCTGGCTGCCCCGGGGATGCACGGTGCAGGAGGAACACGTGTGCAGGGGCACGCTCTTGTGCTGGCAGGACTGGGCCCCTGGCAGCACTACAAAGTTCCCCTGCTTCCCAGGGCCCTCAGGGGATAAGACACCTGTCTGGAACAAGAAGAGGCTGGAAAAATGCTGGCCCCAGTCCCTTCTTCCTCACTGAGAGAGGCAGTCAACCCAGCTCAGTGTCCGGTCCCTGCACGGCTCACACGGATGCAGCTGGAGGACTTGGCCAGCAGATCATGTCACTTGTGCATACCTTTAGTGCAGTGGCCAGCAGTTTGTGACTCAAGGACTGCCTGACCAAGGACCAACATAATCCAAACTCTTAGCTTGCCATGCAAGTCTTGGCTATGGCTTTCCCTCATTGCCTCTTGAACCCTTACCAGCCCCTGCTGCCCACAGCATCCCCTGACAAGGAGTTTCCCTGCTCCAGCATTAATGGATCATCTGCATGTCCCATATTGTCCAATGTGTGTTACTGCTTCATCCATCTTCTGGAGAAGGACCCATGCACCCAAAATGATGCTACAGGGGAGGCAAAGGAGACAACCTGGCTCCCAAGCCTGCCCCTCCTCAGCTGATGCCAAACAAAACATCTTGGTACTGTGCACCTGCAGGAGAACCTACAGATAGATTCTGAGTACAAAAGAGTTGCATAACACAAGAGCAGAAAGTGAAACAGTCCATGGGCAGCATTTCTGTCCAGAAGATGTGATGGCATCTGAGACAGGGGAGCTCTAGGAGGTGTCAGGTCATGCCAGGAGTGACTTGGCTCACTTTATGCCATGTGTCATTAAGTCTACTTCCCAAAAAAATGAAGAAAAAAGGGAAAAAAGGCAAGAATAATGAGAACATTAGTTGCAAGGATCCACTCTGGGGTGATGAGTGGCCCTCCAATGTTGGCACGGCCTTTGCTACTTCCAAAACATGCTGCAGCCAGTGCCACATGTCACATCCCAATGAAAGAAAGAGTCCTCTTCCCGGAGGGGCTTGCTCTGCCACTTGAGCCTGCTTTGTTTTCCCTTCCCTTGCTTGCCACAAGCCTACCAGTGCTTGCTGCTCGTGCTGAGTGACAGACAGCACTGACAGCAGCGACTTCTGTGGCAGCAGGATGTGCCGAGCATGGCGTTCTGGCACGTGGAGCTTTGTGAGGCAGCAGGCAACGAGGGCATGGGATCTGCTGAGCAGAGATACTGCACTTTGGAAGCCAGGGCCCTGTCTTACAATGAGGATCAGAGAAAGCAAACTGAGGAAAGGCATGCTATGGCCACAGGGGCTGTTTTTTGTAGGGACAAGGAGAGGGGACTCGAAGCCAGGACACTTACATGCCTTCCATCATGTTATTCCTGGGCCAGCTGTGCCACCAAGTCACTGCATGTCCTTGGCTGAGCTACCCAACCCCTCATGCCCCATTCTCCATGCCCATATTGGTCTGTCCTCTGGCAGGAGCTGTGCTTGCAGACACGGACTTAACCAGCTGAGAGGCCTCCATTCATCCCTGCCTCTTTCTCTCCTGCTGCGGTGCTGACAACTCATATATTCCCAGCACTGCTCTGTGGTTTCTCTCCAGCTTTGGGAGACCATGTGCCAAATACTGCTGATCAGCCTGCTGACCAGCTACATCTGCTGTATCCAAAGCCAGCCAGAGGCTTTGGAGCGTATGCTCCTCTGTGACAGTCGCTTGTTGCAGCATGCAGCTTGGGCTGCTGCAGGGCAGAGTCTTGCTCCATGCTCACATCCTGCTCCATGCTTGCCTGCCATGCCCAGCGAGGAAACTGATCCTGATGTGGGGATCAGCCCTTAAACTGAGGGGTTTACACAGCTCTCTATCCAGTCCTGGCACAGGAAAGACTCCCTAAAATGGGAGGGTATATGCAGAGCTTTCTTTGCAGACTTCTGGTTTGTCCTGAATGCAGTCTGGCAAGTTGGGGAATTATCTGGGTCTGTTGATACTGAACTGGGTATATCTGTGTCAGATTACAAAATCAGGGTTAAGCACAGGCCTTCTTTGCCTTCTCTCTTTGCTTTTTGACTCTGTGCTGATCTAAACTCTGTAGTAAACTGCCAGAGAAATTCCTGCACCTGTCCCAAAACCCACAGTGGTGGTCATGACATTTCCATGATCATACACTGGGCAGAGCATGCTGGGGCAAAGGGATGTCCTGACCTGTTTTCCAAGACTGAGCTGCTGGTAATTAAGCAACAGATGATGTGCCTCAGGCTTTGATCACCCATTAATGACAATCATGTGGGTCAGCTGGAACAGAAGCTGAAATGTTTGAAATTAAATGAGCTGAAAGGCTCTTTAGGAGCTTTTTCAGGAAAGGGAATATAGTGACTGCAGAGGTGGGCATTATGCTGACTGATTTAACAGAAGGATTGGACCTGTGTGGTGGGAAAAATGTCTTTGTTGCCTCAGAAGCATCTCAGTCTCATGAAGGAATGGCAACACATAAATAGGTACTAGTATATTGTTGTTATTTAGATAGGTGAATTTCTTGATCTGCTGAAAGCCAAGACTATTAATTGCTTCAGTTTTCTTGTATTCCTGAGACCAGATGTAATTCCTCCTGCATGTAAGACTGAAATCTGAAATTCTTGGGGTAAAAACCTTTTTAAGTAACTGGAGGTCTTGTCCTGTGAGCCCAGGATAGTTGGGCAGGACCCTTTTCATGACAGGGTCTGCAGGCAGACAGCAATGTGTTCCAGAGGGTCCCAGGAATCATGCTGTACTGGAGGCTGTCCAGGGAAGCCAGAGACCGTGGACGTGGTGAATGCAACAGCAGCAGCCCTACCAGAGCTCTGGAACATGTAAATTACCTCTAGTGGGAGTTATGTCATCCCTACTCACATGCATGCTGTTCTGTATATAATAGGCACTTGGCATACTTCTGAAGGAATATTTATTTTTTTATGTGTTAACTCTCTGGAGAGTTGTACCTTGAGCTGATTAGAGGAAAAATTAAGGAAATCGCATATCCCTCCTCACACCTCAGAGTCCTGCACTCCTTAGCCAAACAACCTGCACATTTACTAGTTGCTAGTAAGTGAGGAGGGCAGAGCAGCTGCAGTGAATTCATTGGTAACTTCCAGAGCTGGCTTATTACCTGCAAAGCCTTAGAGTGAGCACAAGCCGACCAGTGTCATCTGTTGCGAAGGGGAAAGCTGGCACAGATGTCTGGCCTGTTGTTTCTGCAGCTCTTGAAGAGGAAGAGGAGGGAAACACCCTGATGTGATGGCTGTCATTGCTGCCCTGGGGTCCTGTGGGGACTTGCAGACTTCTGGCATGGGGGCAATAGGATGCAGCTGCCCTGGACTGAGCTGAGCTGGAGCTGCTGAGGCCCTGCATTGCCGTGGAGGACAACATTCATTTGTGTGCTCTTCAAGCTCCTGTTGTTGATTTTAGCTGCTGGTACTTCAAAAGTGGTTCCAGCCTACTTTGGAGTCATATTCCATAGCCAGCTCTGACTGTAATGCATTAGATGTGCAATAGGAACACTGGTTTAAAAACAAACAAACAGAACCCCTGCCAATAAGGGTTCTTTGGTCCAGGTACTCTAAATTGTTAAAAATCTAATTGATTATACAGGACTGGAATGACATCTGGGGATGATTCCCTTTCCTCTCTTATGTAATGTACAAGTGTGTCGGCTTCATCAAATGTGGATGCGCCAGCTATTCGTGTGTCAGAAATACTGAGAAAGCCTGGGAATAAAGAGAGTAAGTGATGTACATGTTAAGCTTGCCTGGAAATCATAGTATGTTTCTTTAAATATGGTCAATAAAGGGATTTATCCTCACTGTTAAGTATCTTAAGTGCACCCAGAGAAATGTCTGACAGTCTATAGGACCCTTATCAGTAAATGAGACCTGGGAACTTAAATACCCTAAGATGTCTTGATGGCTTCTCATATTTTTCTTATAAACTGCTACAGCAAAAATAATTTTGGAAGGTCTTGGAGACTCTTACACATGCTCTTTGGTTTCATTTTTTGGAGCCATAATTACTACTTTGGCATGCACTCCTACTTACGCAGTTTTCTGTGTGAAGTCACAACCTAGCTCTGGAATGGGCTGGAACTCATTAAATCCGAGCAGGATGTTCAGTTCTGTAGATTTCATTTGAAAATCAGTTGGTGATTCTCATATATTATTACAAATTTACAGCTGTCCCTGGTTGATAATTATATTCTAAGTGTCCCTCAGATTAATCTGAGTGCATACTTTAAAAAGTTCTGCCATGGCTTTGGTTTAAATAAATTACTTACAGGAATGACACGTTTGTTACTAATCCTCCAGCTTCTGATAGCCAAATTCTGTAATTCTCTTCCAGACTGGTAATTCTTTCTTATGCAAGCAGACCTACTGACTTCACATTTTTTTTGCCCAGTTTGGACCACCACTTAAGCAAATGGTTAATTGTAAACATGTGTTTAGGTCCTATTGACTTCTGTGAGGCTTAAGTGCTGTCTTGAATAGGCATTCTTATCCAAATTGGAGCCAGAAAATTAAATTTGTCCCCCTGCATAAAAGATCAATTCATCTGTTATGCCTCCAATAGAAAGCTAAAAGTTCTTTTGGATTAAGACAGGATATACACTTAAAGTGTAATAAATGTTTCTGAAGACCATGTAAACTCCTAGTAAATAGTAAACTCCTATTCTAGAAGGAGCATTTGCATTCAGAGATGTTAAGGGATAGCTATTTTTGATGCTCTCTGTATGGATACAAAATGCATCTTAACTATATGTGGAAGATAATATTTTGATTTGTGTCATTATTTAGTGAAAGAATTGAAGTGATGTGTAACTGGGATGACACTAAGGAATGTAGAGAATTTGAAATTTAAGGCTAGCAGAAGCAATGCTTTTATCAAGTAAAATAAAACGGTTGTATTTTATTTAGAATGAGTTTCTGCTACGCACGATCCCTGATGCAAGTCAGTTTAATGGAGCCACTGGCCTGTTGATTTTCATTAGGAGATGAAATAGAAAGAGGCCCAAGTTCTGGCTACTTATTTGCATGGACACATGCTGCAAATTCTGAGGGAGCAGCATGGTTTCCCTTTCCTTTTGGCTCCATTTTGGTCCGACACAGGAAGCAGAACTGGGCAAAGACAAATGTGGGCACCACCCTTTGTATCCCTTTCTCTGTGTGCAAGACAAGCGGGCTGCAGGCAGCATCAGAGGGTAGCCTGGGGGAGGGCACTTGCCAGGCCAGCACTTGTCCCATCTGCTTTTCATGCTTGGGTCACACAGTGCACGATCCGGTTGAATCCAGCCTCAGGACAGCCAGGAGTGCTCCCACGGCATGAACAAGAGTGGCCATGCCCTGTGAACGCCGGTAGCCCTGGCTGTTAAGGACCCCGGGGTCAGTGTGAACTGGAAGGCTCTCGATGGCTTTGCAATAGACAGTGGGTGCGCAGCGAGGAGGACAGCTCTGGCTGGTGTGCTGCTGTGTTCAGGGTGCTGGACAGACAGCTTTATATCAATGCATAAAATGGGGATGAGAACCTTTAGGTAGGGAAGCAGGTTCACTGCAAGCAGTAAATCCAAGGGATTGTACTTCTAGCACAAAAGAAGAGGGAAGAAAATCTTATCGAGTCTCTTTACAGATCTTCAGAAGGAGTAAAAGAAAAGGTTAACCTTTGAAAACACTTTCACCAATTACTTGGCTTTCCCATGACATCAGTCCTCTCAGTTTCTACAGTCCTTTGAAGAACAACATTGCTAATAACTAACCTCATGTCTTTCATATAATCCTAAATTTTCCTTTGAGCCTTCAAGGAAAATCACAATTTCCCCTGTGCAAAGCTTTGCTTTGAATTTGGAGCCTGAAATTTTACATTTAGGATAATGTGAGGGAGTCCTGGGAGACCAAAAATATTTGCAAAACACTTGGCATATAGTTGTATGGATAGCATTTTAACTTTTCACCAGCATTGCAGGTTTATGCACACATGTGATGCATGTCGTGGGCACGATGTACCTAAATATTCAGGTGCATTGTTTTTAATGCACAAGCAGAAAGCATACATCTAGGCTGTATGTCAGATTCCCATAGTTCAAAGGTGCTGAGAAATATGGCATTTGCACACACATTGGCCTGTCTTCCAGCAGTGTGCTTTTTGATGTCAGTCATGCTAACTCACTTTTAAGTCATCCAGAGGTTTAAGAATACTTCTACAAGTAGCTGCAGAATGTTGTTACATTGTGCTGGAGTAATCTTGGTAAGAGAGGAGGGACATTATCTGTAGAAGGACGACACACTCCTTATTTATGAATAGGTTTGGGTCTAGTGGTATCCAGTAAATGCTGAGATGTGGGTGGTGACTAAATGTGGAGCATCCAGATGTGCTCGAGATGTACCTGAAAGAAGGATCTAATCATGTCAACCAGGTGTAGAGTTTCTGTAGACCCTAGGGGCTGCCTTGTCATAGCAGTGGCCTTGGAGGGATATAAGGAAAGGTTGGTTGTTTCCTTAGGTCAGCCATGCTCTTCCTTGCTAATCCACTGGCATGCTCTATACACCCTGGGCAAGGGAAAGATACTGAGCAAATGGGGTTGCAAACGCCTGCGATCTGTGTTCCCGTTAGTGGTTTGGTAGGTTTTGGGGGATTTATAAAAATCGTAGCAGTTTGTCTTTTGCTTGTGTGATTTTTCTTGTGTTTTTCTATTGTGGGTTTATTTTTTTCCCCCTGTGTGCACTTTGAGGCTTCTGTTTAACGCTCTCAAAGAGCAAACAAAGGAATTGAATACACTTGCTGATGTTCCCCATTTCATGGCCTGTTGATAACTACACGATAACACTCTCCATTGGATTCTTCATTTAAAAAAAAAGTAAGAGGAGGAAGAAAAGAGCCTTTGTCAGTCTCGATAGCACTATTCACTGTTTTACCAACAAGTTACAGTGAGAACATCAGCTTCCTGTCCTTTCATTGAAGGCCATTGATCTTTCTCGGTAGTAAACAGAGCGGCTGTAGCTTTTGTTTGACTTGTGCTCCCCATTTGTGCAGTGCATTTCAGGGATGAAAAGTGCTGTTGTGGCTGTTCTGCGGAAGGAGAACTGGGACAATGGCAGTGGGACAATGAGTGGGATGTGTGGTGGCTGTTAGAGAGGGACACGGGGTGGTTGGGCTGCCACCATAAACACGGTGCTCTTTGGGGAAAAGTTGTGGCTGAGCTGCTTGGAAATGAGCAGCAGTGGGATTTCAGGCTGGGCAATGCCCACATCTGCCTTTCAGTCAGCCCTGGGCAGGGCAGGTTGGGGGTGGATGGCAGGATGTGCTCGTTCTAAGGAGAAACAAACACTCAACAGTGGCCAGGCAGTCGGAAGGATGTGGCGACAGATTTGAGATTTCACTCTGGCTTTCTTGCTCATTCAGTTACCAGGTAATTCCAATAAGAAATACTGTGGTTAAGGTCTCCCAGCTGGGGGAGTGTGCTGGAGCTGCAGAACCAGCTGTGGTCCTTGAGGAGCACCTGGACTATTGAGGCCCCTCGCTGTAAGAAGCTGAGAATGGGGGAAGACCATTCTGGGTACCAGCCACGGGGAAGGATTGAGGATGAACTGGCAGAACTTGTGCCACGGGAGCAGCTGGGGCTATGGGGTGAGAGCTCTGCAAAGAAATAAGCCTTTTCCCGCCCCCTCGTTTTTCTTGCAGTTGCTGGTGTGGGTGATGCTTTAGGAAACAGAGCAGAGATGTAGAGATCTGGGGTTTCCCTTCTTGACTGTAAGAGGGTCCAAGGAGTGTGACTACTGCCAGAAAGCAAATGTATGCTTCTTCTGATCTGAAGTAGCAAGAAACAAAAAGATTACTTGCCCTCTTCTGTCTTTCAAGCATCATTTAAGCGAGGAAAATTTTCCTTTTTGATTTTCACAGTATGAGGGTATTTTTCTTAGTCATACTGTCTCTGGAGTTTGGTAAACTTAAGTGAAAGAGAAATAATATAGCAAGTCTCAAGAAAATATTTCCTGTGGAATCTCAAATCCATTGAAATGAAGATTTTGTTAATTTTGTTGTTGTTGTTGTTTTGATTCAATAGTAAAACTTTATTTCAGTGGCTTTCTGGCCTTTCTTAATTGCTCCTTACCCATCTTGCAGTGATGTCTAGGAGGCCTGGCTCTCAACCATAACTTTATGATGCCAGGCACTTGGCACCTACAGGACAAAAGAATGAGCACACATTGATGGATGTTCACATTTAGACTTCCCAGTTGGGTGTTTTTACTAACAGCCAAGGAGAAACACTGCTTATCAATTGAGCTCTGAATGTGGGCTGTGCAACTGTTCCTCAAAAAGTGTGTCAGAAAACTGAAGTGCGTCCAAAGACGCATCTTTACTGATATTGCTATCTCTGCAGATACTGCTGAGCTTCATGAATGGATTTGGGTAATTCCTGTTACCATAAAGAAACTTAAGTAGAGCTTTGCAATAGTGTGAGTTTGAACAACTTACTTTTTCTTCTTTTTTCCCTTTTACAACTTGAAGCTGAAGAACTCCTTGCTTCTCAGGCACAGTTTTTACATGTGACTGGCTAATGTATTTTTCCTGTAGCTTGCAGCAGGAAACCTTTGGAACATAATTGGTCTAGACTGTTTCCGAGTCCAATAATTTGTTTTTGAGCAGAGCATGCTAAATATGGGAAATTTCAGAACAGATTTGAAAATAACCTGGATTGTTCATCATCTACACTGTCAAAAAGGGTTAAAATGTGTGGTGACTAAAATCTTGTGTGTCAAAATAATTTTTCAAAAAGCAGAATCTTAACTCTTCAGAGATTTGACACAGCTCTGTTATGGAATGACCTCTCTCCACTGAGATGTAGCTTTTAGTTTTGGCAGTGTCCAGTTGACCAAGATAATTTTTGTGAGATGCTTTATGAGGCTTGGGCTCTTGTAGAATGCTATGTTACAGCAGAAAATTGATTTTAAAATCAGAGACTGCAATTTGATAAATAGTTGTACTTACATTAAATGTTTGTAAGTTTCTATTTAATAGTATTTTTGAAGTGTCCCTAATGTGCATGTCGTGGTGAGAACAAAATTGTAAAATTTTGTACACAACATATAAATGTATCTGCATCTACTAAGGTAATTTGTTGGTCAATTAATGTATTATGCACCTCTTGTCCTTCTGGAAGGTATGAACCTAGAGCACACACACTTATGCAAAAATAATGCTTATCTTGAATTCCTCCAGTGATGCTGCACAGCTGACTTTTGTGGACCTGTGAGTGCTTAGCCTTGACTTGCATGAGTGGCCTCATTGATTTCACAGGGTAAATCAGAGTAGAAAAATTTAAATATAGGCAGAAGCCTCTGAGCCAGTGCCTAAGGGGAGGCTGAGGGGAATGCTGTTCAGGTGTTATCAATTGCTTTTCATTCTTGGGATCCTTCCCTTCCCTTCTCTTCCTGATAACTTGTGGGTGAACTAATAATTTCAAGAACAGCCACAAAACTTTTGGGCAATTCAGGATGTTTTCTTTGCTTCTGGAGTACACCCAAGGTGCTGGGGAGGTGATGCTGGTCACCTCTGCTCCCTGGGCCAGGCAGTGGTGGGTGGCATCCCTCGCTAAAGGCAGGAAGGAGAGGTCCTGACTGCAGTTGGGGAGGAGTGCTTATTCTGCTGGATATTATTAATCAAAGCAGATTTTGGCCAGGGAAAAAGGGTAAACACCCTTCTTTTCAGCACGTGCTGTGGGAAGCTTCCAGCCCACAGAAAGTCAGGCTCTCTACTCTTGCCTTTCCTGTGAAAGGCAGGGGCCCCGCAGCACAAACCCCCACTGCTGGATGGTGAGGCATTGTTCACCAAGCCAAAATCAGGAAGGGAAAAAGAAGGGGTTACTTACATCCACCACAAATCCTCTGGTAGGGCTCACAGCTTGAGCTGAAAGCATAGTCCAGTGCCTGGCAGGCAATGGAGGGGTGAGGGTTTAGGGGAGACAGTGAGATGCTGGGAAGCTCCACCCTGTCCCTGCAACTTCTCCTGCCCATCCCTCTCTTCTTGATTTTATTTGTTGACTACAGGCTGGGACCTCCTGGTGGACACCACAGGTTGTTTTTGGCATGGGCAGATCCCCAGATTTTACACTGGCACACCATTCCACTTTTGATTGCTTTTGTGCAGCCCTGCGTTCCCTTTTCTCCTGTTCTTCCTCTCTCTGTCTCTTTTTTTATTGGTATTTCCACTGTGTGATTAAAAATGGACATGGCTTATGAAAACAATCTGCCTGCTATCAGGGGGCTTGCATTAGTATTAGGAGGGCTGCAATTTTTTGTCTTAGTGTTAAGAAAATGGGGCTGAGGGATGGGGTAGGGATTAAGTAAAGGAAAAGGAGAACAGGTGGTCTATATCCAGCCATGACTTCTCTTCAAAGGCAGGCTATTTTCTAGGTGCTTACATTTGCCCACAGAATTTGGGGGATTAGCACAAATCATGACTTAATGATGCAATGATGTGTTTTGTGTCGCTGTTTTCCTCGTGGTCAGTTTGTGCTGTAGCCCTTAGGTGTGCTCCAGGCTAAGACACTGTCAGGTGGAGCAGAGGGTGATGGAGGGAAGCAGGATCTCTCCTGCCTGCCTTGCCATCCTGCACACGCAGGGTGTGCTTACAACCAGTTTGATTGCACTGGAATTTGCCTTTTTGGGTTTTCTTGCCTGTGTTGCTAAACACACTAAGAGAGTGGGGATGATTGCTGTTACTAATGCATGTTCACATGTCTTGGTGCTTTTTTGGGAGGCTGTATCTGAGAGGCCTTCTGCTTTAAGTTGGTGTGTGCCTTCTAGTGCCTTGCTCTTAAAGATATCTGTTGCATAATTGTACTGGAAAGAGTCCTTGCTGAAGGGCTGGATTGCAGGGAACAGGGATGTGCTGTAGGGGATTTAGTGGGAGGGTGAAGAAACATGTTTCCTGGGTTGTTGGGGTCCACTCCAGCTAGCTACAGACCCTTGTCCACACGATACTTCATAGATGAAGGTAAAAGATTGAGAAGCGCTCTCCTCCACGCAGGAACCATTGTCCTTTATTCCAAGACACACATCAGGTGGACAAACCCATGGGAGAAAAGAGGGCGTTCCCTGGCAGCAGGGAGCTTTTATACCCCAGGATGGGGACAGAGGGAGAGGTCCACAGCCAATGGGATACCAGTGAGGAGTGGTGAGGGGAGGGGTAACCCAGGGGAGAGACCACCAGGGGGTACTGGGACAGGTGAGGGAAAGACCATGTGATGGGAGAAAGGGGTAACAAACCATGTGATATAACATAAGCTATACAGTGCAATATAAAACTCTACTGTGCAAATTCCCAATCACCCAGTGCAAGAGAACAACTAAACTGGTGCACCACAACAGGAGGGGAGGTGTCAGCAGGTTGATAGAGAGGATTATGATGCACAGAGTGGCAAAAAGCCACCAAATATTCATTAGGACTGCAGCCTTCCTTCTATGGAAGGCCAAGCCTGCTCTGTAAGGAAAAATTCACACAATCAGCAGAACTTCCTGCAAATATCCCAGGCTGGGGATTATAAAGCCTTAGTTTTAAAACACTTCTTGGTAGTGAACACGTCTTCCACTTAGTTAACCTGGCTGTGGGCTTATGCTGAGGCAAGTACATAAAGGTTGAGCCAATAAATAAATCCCTGTGTGCATGTAAATCCACAATGAAATGCAAGATATTCAGTTTTCTTCTTTTCTTTTTTTTCCCTTCCCACAGCAATCTAATACAGGAGTCCTCTGGTCCAATACACCACCTTTGCAGTAGCCTGTAACTATAATGACAATAATCACTATGCAAAGACTTGTGCTGGTGCATGGAAGTGCATGCAACTTACTGCACTAGGCTGAGTTGGTTTTGATTAGACACTAAAACCAATTAAAACTATATTTTGGTTTTTTTTTTTTTTTTTTTTTCCATGAGAGGTTTACTTCAGAGTCACTAGAGCAATTCTGAATGTATTTAAAGATACTAGTCAAGACCTCTATTCAAATTTGAACCCTCTGTTTGAATCCTATTCAAACTGATTTCTTGGGAAAGATATGGTGACTGAAGCTGGTTACAGATTGCTAAACAGTAACCTTTTAAAAGATTATTTCTTTTTCAACTGAAACGTTCAATACCAATTAGGCTTCTGTTTCTTGATAATGGTACCTCTCCTGTCAGCTCTGTTTTCCTTGCTGTTTTTCTGCAGGGAAGGCATGTTGTAAGGAAGAGAAATTTATATAAGGTGAGCTGAAAATAATCTAGGCTTCTAACAATAGCTTGAAAAACTGCAGAAATTGTAATGATATTCAAGACATAAAATATTTGTTTTTCACTTATTGATCTTCAGTGCCTTGCATTGTTTGGTCTCTACTGTTGGCATTGCAGAAGCAGAGCGCTTTCATCACTTATGCTGAAAATTTTAGGAAAAGTGTCCTGTTGTAGAGCTGGATACTATGGGGATAAAAATGTAAGTGAATGGCCCATCTTAGTGCTTTGGAGTGTGAAGGAATGGCAGCAGATCTCTTAGTAGTGGTGTCAGAAAGAAGGCTTCCCAGTGGCACAGGAAGAGGTATTTCCTTAGGCAAAGATGATTTATTCTCCTCTTGAAGATTTTGTAGACTGAACTGATGCTTCCTGAGGAAGCACAGGTCTGAATGCAGGTCACTTTATGCTTTGTATGTTTTAGAAACCTAACAGCCCAAATGTAAGATTTTAAAAGACAGAAGGCCTCTATGTAGTATGCATATACAGATCTATCTCCTAATTTGACATCTTCACCACGGAGCTGGTCCTGTGATGCCTGTGGTGGAATGAAATGCAGACACTGATAAGGCTGTGATTATTTTTAACAGCAGCGCAGTGGGAAGGAGCGGCCGCTTGGATGCAGCGACAGAATCGAAGCCAGCTGTGGCAGTGAAAGTCTCACAGGGTTAACCACAAAGTCTGCCTGCAGCTGCTCCAGCTCAATACCCAGCATTCACATGCAGCCTCACCAAACTGCCTTGTGACATTTTTGATTCATGTCAGGGACAGAGTGCCATTGTTGGGGGGAAAAATAACTGTTTTATAAAATGTTCTGCAGGCTTTCAGTCTCTATTCTCTCCTCTGTGCCACTCTCTAGGTTTGAAAAAAGTTCTTGCTTTGCTATTCCATCACTGCTTTAAGAAGTGTTTCTGGCTTGATTTCTTTTATTATAGAGCAAGAGCTGCTCCTTAACGCTCAGGAAGAGGCTAATAGTGGGCCCTATTCTGCCTTTGTCATGTTGCTGTGATCTTTAGGGTTTGAGGGACCTGTGCCTCTCCATGGTGTGACTAGCAGGAGAAGCAACAGCATGCTTTTGCCAGCAGGAAGGATACTGGGATTCAGAGAGAAGGGCCTCCCCTTTTGTAGCAGGCGACTGGGAAGGATTTGTTGAGTGATTACTCAAGATTGCTGTAAGAACAGGGCTGCCTGCTGCAGGTCTGCTGTCAGACCATCAGCCTGATTGCTCTGATCACACCAGTGCAGTGGGCCCTGGGGATGGAGGCTCTGCTCCTTTACTCTCTTCAGTGCAGAGATAAAAAGCCTCTTTGTTTTCCAGATTTATGGAAAAGTTTTAAATTGTTTGTCGTTCATTGCCCTGGGTAACCCCACACTGTGCTGCTAGTTGGAGCTCCTGGGATGAACACCTAGGGCTGTCTGGGACAATATGAGAAGGGCCATTCCTATTCTCATTCCTCAGAAGGAAGTGCTACTGAAGGGCTTGCATGCATTTTCACAGCTTTAATGGCTCATTTGCTTCAAGCACGTGCAAGTACAAGGATTTGCAATTTGAGAAAACAAATTAAATTAGATTTTTTTTTAAATTTCACCTTCTTTTTTTTTTTTTTTCTAAAGGATTCATGGGTTTTTTTAAAAATTTCACCTTCTTTTTTTTTTTTTTTTTAAAGGATTCATTCCCCCCCATGCACGTTACAGCAGATGCTCAAATGGGGACAGCTTGAAAAAATGTCCTAGTGAAAGATTAGGTTGTTTTGAGGTTTTTTTTTGTTTAAGAAAAAAAAAAGAAACAGTTCGTGCCAAGGTGACTCTGAGTACAATTTCCCTGAAGACAAGGTGTGTTGTTAACAGGGAGGACCATTTGATCCCTTGATTCTGCCCATTCAGGGCTCCAGGCAGAAAGATTTCCACAGAAAGACCATGGTACTGGGTCCAGATTCTCCTGACACAGCAAATGCAGCTCTGTTCTTTCAGTGGCAATCTGACTTGTGGCACTCAGTTGTTTGTAACACAGAGTGCAGCACTCAAGGTAAAGGCCAGCTCTTTATTTTCTGTTTTGGAAGCCCCAGAGGGTGGGGAAGTTACTGAGCACTCTGCAACACGCAGATGGACACGGCGACCTGGGTGGGATGTCAGGGTCTGAGCTTGGTGGGCTTGTGCTCCTCCATCCCTCTGCCTGAATAAGGAGCTCTCCTGGGACAAACAGCCCCAGGGAAATCACTGGTCTGGACCCCTGCTCTGCTCACAGCACTTGGGAGCCTGAGTTCCTGATGGGAGCCCACGTGCTGTATTCCTCTGGTGCTCCTGGTTATGCAGTATCCAGGCCAGCTCCTCAGAGAGCCAGTGCAGGCCCAAAAAAGCTTATTAACTCTGGCTCTGTGCTGTTTGAAACAGTCTAAAGTGCTCCAGGACTAGGAGGAGCAGGATAGCAGTTTACGTGGAGCATTGCACCCATACAGAGCTGGCCTGGGAGTCTCTGCATCCTGCCAGACTTCATCCACAACCTGGATAGAGCACCTGCAGGTAATTGGGAGCTGGCTGTGCCTGACCGGAGGGCAGCGTCAGGTAAATTAGACATCTGCAGGCTGTTCTTAAAGCTTTTTCCTTTGCAGTCCCAAAATGGAGGACTGTTTAATATAAAAGAAAAAAAAAAAAGGCCTTTTCCCCAGATTGGCATAGAACACTATTTTTACTTCATTGAAGACTGGTGTGGACTGATTTAATCTCTTAATAATTTCCCCTTCTCAGGTACTAAAACCTGTGGCTCAGCATGGCTTTTCTGATTTTTCTGTTCTTTGGTTTGCTTTCCATATTTTGCATTAATGTATTTTCTTCCCAGATTCTTAATGTGCTTAGCCTGTTAAGACGAATATAAGATCTTTATAGTAGCATCTGAGATCATAATCTGTCTATATCAAAGGCCAGAATTATTCCCTGTTGTTTGTAAAGGAATTATTTAATAAGTAATCCTTGTAAGTGTCAACATTACACATGAGATGACATAACACTTGGGGAAAGTAAGGACTAAGCCAATATTCCCACACCAGCTTCAAAGCTAAATATGCTTTCACATACAGATGCTTCCTATTTCTCATTTGTGGCTTCTATTTCCTCCTAATTGGAGTTGACACTGGAAGTACCAGTTCTCCTTTTCCTCCTCCTGGATGTTTTGATTGGAATGTTAATACCGTCCTCCTTCATTACCAGGCT
Organism: Passer montanus; assembly: GCF_014805655.1. Lineage (NCBI taxonomy): Eukaryota > Metazoa > Chordata > Aves > Passeriformes > Passeridae > Passer > Passer montanus. The sequence goes on from NW_024367261.1 coordinate 5,430,595, forward strand.
CTGTGGAGTGGTGTGCCACGTGGTTTAAGGTATAGGATTGGTTTTCCCATGGAAACTTAGCATGCTGCAATGTCAGAAGTGTTAATTCACAGCTGGCTACTTGCTGCACAGCAGTCTGAGACCTCGTGTGCCTGCACTTCTGGGAGCAATTGAAATCTGGACACAGGTTTTGCCTTTCCTGCCCAAAAGCAAACTTTTTGCATTGAATGAGCTCGGAGAGGACCAGGCTGTTCTGCAAGTAAAATAGTGAAATCATGAATGCTGAAAATGCACACAGACAATTTCTCCCTCAGAGTGTTTCTACAGGTTGAAAATATCAATCTCTGCAAAAATCTGAGTGTTTGCCTCTAGGTGACAAAAAAACTCCCCCAAAACTAGAGAAGCCTTCTGTTTCCTGCAAACCCCCTCCCCATTCTTGCCTCATGCATCCCTCCTAGACAAATTCAACCTCCCAAGAAAAATTAATAAATTTCTCTGGTGTAAATTCAAAACATCAAAATGTCATGGACAGTTAATCCTTTCTGTTAGTAAGGCAAGTCTGATCAAAGCATCCTTAATCTTTGCCTTATCAAGGCAACCTCTGAGGTGGGAAAGTAAGGAAAAGGGGAAAAGCCAGGGAAATGCTTTGTGCCAGTGTAGATGATCCTGTCCCAGCTGGGGATCTGCAGGTCCCAGGGTGCCTGCATCCTTCTGGGGAGCTGTGTAGCTGCCACAAAACTATAGTGATTTCTTGAGAGCTTACAAACCTACATTATCTCTTCTCTGAAATCACTGGGAAGGGATTGTAAACCACTGGCTGCCAAATGCATTTATCCCAAGGGAGAAGATTTGAGATTTCCCTGCAAAGACACATCTTGCAGTCCATTAGGGTTGGGAGTGAAGCCACCCATGATGCTGCCGAGTCCCAGGCCACAAGCAGAGATCCCTGCTCCCAGGGCCCCACTGAGCCCAAATACTCGGTGTTTGGCTCGGAATTTTCCTTGTCCATGGACTCCATGTGTGGGTGAAGGCAGCTCTTCATCTCCTTGCAAAAGTATTGTCCAAATGCAGATCCTCAGAGCTGATCACTGCACCCAGCTCAGAAAACAAGTGTCCTCTGCTGAGGGGCTGTTGGGATATTTGCAGGTCTTTTGGGTCAAGGTCTTGCTTGCCTTTTGCTGTGCTTGCACAGCTTATGCAGCTGAGACTTTGCTGTCATGTGGCACTGCAAAAACACTAATAAAGTAGCAGTGCCTGGATCCAGGGGGACTGTGGACAGCTTTCCCCTACAGGAGTATGGAATGTTACAGTGACCCTGGGATCCCTGCTGCCCCAGCGCTGACTTACCAAATATGAAACCCTGCCTTGTTTCTTGTACTTTTTTTCAAGTTCTCTTTGGCTCTGCTCTCAGCATCTATCTCTAGGCATTTCCAGGCGCCATAATGCCTAGACAGTAATGAGGCTGTTTTGCAATGTCCCTGCACAAGTAATAACTACGAAATTTTAGCACTCACATGAAAGAGGAGCTTTATTGTTATTGTGCTTTGCAGGCAAACTGGTGGAAACCAGTGATCCAGTGTGGACCTCTGGAGAGGTGGAGAGGATCCTGAGGGTCACTTGCCTGGTGTCTGTACTATTTTCCATGTAAGAATTTCAGTGGTGATTTGGGCCTCTCAAAGCTCTTCTTGACTGTACATGAGTTGAGGCAAGTGCCTTCAACACTGGTTTACCTGGAAAGCCTGGCTTTGTCCTGGGCCTTCTTTATCCTTGTAGTTGTCCCAAATGAATCCTTCCTGTCTCCTGGCAGGTGTTAGGTGGGTACTATAGGCCAAGGTGTCTCACAGGATCGGGATATTATTGGCATAATAAGAGAATAACACTTGTCTTCAGACAAAGCTGTTCTTTGGGGTTTTTTTTTGGTGGAGTGTGATTGTTTGTTTTTGGTGTGTTTTTTTTTTTTTTTTTTGCTTTTGTCACTGGATTCATGGGCTCTCCACTTCTTTTTTTAGAACCTTTGATGCAAAGAATATTGTTGCAAAATGGTTGCTCTAAGTGTTCATTTTAGTTGAGTGAATGACTCAGGGCTAATTTTTGGCTCTATTATTTAGGTTGCAGTATTGTAAAATGTTTTTAGAAAGTAGTGAGGAATCCTATACAGATCACAGTGCCGTCTCTCAATTTCTTGTTAAAGTTGAATGATTTTTACTTGGGTGGAAATGTGGGAAAGACAGCCAGCACAGACACAGGAGGTTGTATGCAACTTTTCTTCACATCCCCAAGCTTAATCTGAAACTGTGTGAAGTCCCTTGTGGTGCAGACCTGTGCTTCCCTCTAATAGACTCTGTAGTGCTAATTGTGTTACTGCTTTGCATGAAGGACAAGTGGTCCCCAGGGACCAAGATGACTCCATCAAAATAATTTTCAGAATTGATCTAAATGGCATTTGATCTAACTATACTTTTTAGAGGGAAAATACAATGGCATTAGCCTAGGAACCTGGGGACAGACTCCATCTTTGAACACGTTTGCATGCCAGTTTGTGTATCTACAGCTCTACTGCAATGTGAATATGCCAACTACCTCTTCCAAATTTCCCACCTGTTTCTGTTATCACAATGTTCTTTCTGGAAATCCAGATGCAAAATATAATGAAGATATGTTAAGCCTTTTGCCTTGTCTTCAGTTCTTGAGTTCTCAACAGTAGTTTCCTAGAAAAGTGATACTCTTCTTATCTATTTGTTAATTCCTACCATGTATTGCAGGGAATTCCTGCAAATTCCTATCAGCCATGACAAACTTATCTTGTAGACCTATGTAGTGATTTTGATGGCTTTACAGACCTGTTTGTTTTGTTCTGAACTAAATTAATAGCACTGTGATGGCCCCACTCTAGCACTGAACTTTTAAACCTCCCATAATATACTAATCATCATGTCAGAATATTCCTTCTGGATAGAGACAAGCCTGGTGAAACGGATTAGACATTCACATGGCATTGCATAATTCAGAGAGCAGGCATGGTGCATATGATTTGCATTAATAGCCTCTACTGCAGCAGCTTCTCACAGGTCTCTCTCATTAGATCATATGTGGAAGCTTCCAGACTGTCAATCAATTACAGTAATTTCCTTTTCCATATTTATTCCATCACGATCATTGACAGTTACCATTAAGTGACATTAATACAATACAATACCACCTTGCAATTTCCAGTGCTCCTCTTACCGGGTCCCTAATGCATATAAGGCTGAGAGGCTTCATTATATATGGAAAAGGCTCTGCTCTCCCTAGCTCAGCAAAGCGTGGATCCCCTGTGACAGAGAGGAGGATGGAGCACCTTGTGCCACGGTGTCAGGCAAGGCCTCTGGGGTGCTCAGGAGCGGGGTCTGCTGGCCTGCAGTGGAGGTGGCTCCTGCCCAATGCTGAACACAGGGTGCCATGGGAGGCTGGCAGACCAGTCAGAAGAGAAGAAAACTTAACTGCAACAGGTCAGTGCAGCTTGTGCCTCAGCATGGACCTTTTAGTATGACTGTGGTTACCGGTGCCTTATCCTGTTTGATGCTGTTGGACCTTCCCAGTGAACTGACACGAGCCAAGTTTTCACATGTAGCAGCTAACACCTAGGCATTCTTGTTAGAGAAACCAGAGCTCTTTTCTTCCTTCCAGCCCTGCCCTTCCTGTTTCACTGACTGTTTGAAACCTCCTGTGCTGCTCTAGGTAAGCAATGTTCAGAATTAATAAATCCCAGTAGAGTAGCATCCTCTACTGAATAAACACAGGTCCAGCAGCACCAGGGCAGGACAGTCTTCATGCACTTCGAAAAACTCAAAGGGTTGATGTGGTCATGATGTAGCTGATGACCTGGTGGCAGCGGAAGGAGGCTCCTCCTGGACCTTCCTGTGCAAAATTCATTAGAGTACCTAAGGTGAAAACTGAGACTAGTCTCAGCCCTCCTGTTTGAGATCCATCTTCTGGTGGTCACCTTGAAATTACTCTGAGGGGACAAACAGGGAATGTGAAACCTGTTGGCAAGTGTAATCTGAGAAATAGGTGTGTAAAAAATTACTTCAGCAAACACTGTGTAGTGGGTCAGCTGGAGCACTGCTTGTGCTTCTGGCCATTGCTAGCTTTTGTTAGCTGATGTTTGCCAAGATGTTTTCCATGGACTTAGAAAGGCTTTTAGCCACACCGCACAAGTTTTCTTAGGTTGTCTTATTCCTTAGATCCCTATGTCCTACCAAAACATTTAGAGGCTTAATCTTAAGTTTAGAAGGTGATTTTTCGGCTGGGTAGGAAAGGAAACATATCTTTTGCAGACCAGGGGAACAGCAACTGGTTCTGTATCCCCTATGGACTCTGCAACATCCTCCCTCAGTCAGTTTCCCCATAGTGTACTAAAAATGCTTTCTGAAGAATGCATTGAGCTCCTTTTTCATTTTTGCTGCCTTTGTGCTAGGGACTGCTTCTGCCCCTTTTCAGTCTTGAGGTGCTTTTCCCAGCTCGCTGAGCTGACATGATGAGATTCTTTCACCACTCATCAGTAAACACTTCATCAGCAATTCTGCACATGCCCAAGGGTTTTTCCTCTCTTTTCTTTGCTGAATTTTCTGGTGTTTCTTTCTTCTTCATCTCTCCTGCTAGGATGGACAATTTTCCACTTATTCCCATCTCCCTCTTCTTTCATACATGTCAGAGACTAAGCAGGATCAGTTGCCACTGTGTCCCCATCCAAGACCCTCCTAAAGCTATTGCTGCCAAATATGCTGCATGTCTTCTTTCTCACAGTGCTCCACTTCCATCCTTGTCATTCATGGGTAACAGTTCAATGATCTTTCCCCTTCTCTGTCCACTGAGCTCATTTAAAATCCAAATAGTTTCTGGCTGTCAGCTCTCCTGTTTGTGACTTCCACTCTGTTTACTTCTCTCTTCAAAATCTTCCCTGTCACCTCTCATCTTCAGAATTGTCAGTGCCCAAGACATTCATTTCACTGCCCCACTTTTGTTCTCATCCATGGCTTCTTATTCCTGTCCATGAGTTTGTAATTGAGAGGGTCCCTACAGTTTGTTGTCCTGACATCCCAATATTTTAAGTAGGCTTGTTGCTTCAGCTTTCCCCAGGACTGGAGCGGTCTTGGCTGCTGGTATTCACTCCTCAGGCTGTACCTCCAAGATCTGCTTTTTTGCTCTATAATCAGTTTTGTAGCTGCATGAATTTCACATAGTGCCTTTCCATGGTTTTAGGGTAAAGAGTTTTGCTCACAATTATAAACAAGTTTCTCTCTAGGTAGGGATGGCCTGAAATCTGAATTTACCTTATCATCTGGCTGTAACAACTAATACATGAATTTTGACTTACATAAGCATGTGCTAGGTGTGAACTTTGGATGCACTGCCAGACTTTCCTAAAAGATTTGAGTGGCAATCATATTGTATCACAGTTGTTGTTTGTCCCAAGCTCATTTTTCCCCAAGATAGATAATGCCCTCAACTTCAGTGCTGGTTAAATAATACTTTGGAGTCTATTCATATGTGAGTTGTTGTAGCTAGCAAATTATGTATGTGGGAGTTTTGGGTACTTTCTATTAAGTTTTACTGAGTTACATTTGATAACTAGTCCTAATTAATTGTGTGCATTATTTTCCTAATCATGCAGTTATTTGAGAATTTGGAAGTGTGTGTTCAAAATGCAATCAGAATAGTATTTTTTTTCTTTATAGACTGCATCTTATTGCTTTCTGATATTTATTGTTTCAAGAAATGTTCAAGAAAATATTGTTTCAAGAAATAATGTGGAATTCAGTATTTGTACAAGAATTGTGTACTTGTCAACTCAAGAAATAAGACAGTGTTTTGTGTAATTCTGACAATTTAATGTAGGTATTAATAGGTCAAGCTTAATGCCATAAATGTGATTTTGGAATAAAAACAAATGAAACTTCAAATGCTAAACTACATCTTGGAATAATAACTAGGACTGCTATATATTCTGTGAGTTGAAAAATACTCAAGCTCTGTCCTAAGAATTATTTATTCCTTTTCAATTATAATTTTTTGATGGATTTTTGTCTATTGTTCATTTGAAAATTATGTTCACTGGAATTACTACATTTCCATTTACACAGGACTGGAATGTATTGCTTTAGTGGAGTATGTCTCCATGGAACAACAATACAAAAGAAGTGAAGGACTTCCCATGTGGCTGGGAATCTGAAGGGAAAGGCCACACAAGATATTGCACCCCTCTGTACAGTTCAGGTGACCTTCTTTTAAGTCCGCTGATGAAAAGTGCTAAAATACTCTGAGGGTTGGATGTTATTGCAATTATCTTCTTTTGCCAAGCTTGATCTAATGATGTTGCAGCTAGGGGTGGATTTGTGTTGCTTGACAGGAGAGACACACACAAAACAGCTCCTCAACAGTTAACTGGTGTGCAACCCCCTGAAATCAGAATTATCCTGAAGACTTATCCAAATCAGAATTATCCAAATGGTGTGGGAAGTCCCGTAGGATGACAACAGGGGGTGGGATGCATGGAGTAGTTGGGTGAGAGCCTTCATGTCCTCTTGGAGCAATTGTGTAATGAGATATATGGGAGGGGTGAGATATATGTTAATGACTCGAGTGCTGCTTCAGGAGAACATTTGTGTAAGCTGTGGAACAATGCGTAGTATTTGTGTGTGATGAATGAGAATTTGTCATCTGAAATACAGTCAGCACTGCGCCTTCGTAGCTGTGTGCCTCAAACTCTCAGAGCCAGCCCACGGTGGAATATTAGGGGAATTACTCAGCAGATTACTTCCACGTTGTTTTTGTCAGCTTATTCACCCCGACGCCCGTGTGATAAAAGGAAGGGGGTGTGAGGGTTTGTGTTATGCGTTTTTGTTGGCATCTAACTTGTGGCTCTTCGAAAGGTCATGGGTACTTGAAGCTGTTTCAGACTGGTCAGATCACGGCTATTAGTCATGGAGCATTATTCAGCCAGTCCCTTTCTTTCCTCTTCCCTAGCTGAAGGAGTGATCTTTGGAAAGGAAACAATAGCTGAAGGAAACTGGGTTTTTTGCCCGGATGTTAAGTTTTTCCACCGGAATTTAATTGAAATTATTGGCACGCTGTTGGCTACAGGATGAGCTGACCTCCCTTGTGACAGTTCATCAGAGCTGAGTGCAGGAGCAGTCTTAGTAATTTTGCTTGTTTCCTGTCATGTCAAGTGCAGTGGTTTTGCTGTACCCCTGTCCTTACTAGGAGACTTTTCAGGGTTTAACTGGTTTTCTGTTACAAGCTTATTCTGTGAGAATTAAGCACCATTCCTCAAAGTTTCTCTTTCATTTACTTCTTGGATAACATAGGTTTGGAGGTTTTCTTAATAAATAACTCTTTCTGATAAAACACTTTTTTTTTTCTTCTTGATAAAAAAGTGAATAGCTGGCACGCTTCCCTGGATGAAGACCCCAGTTGATACTTGTTAGTGTGACATACCTGCTTTTTGTACATGCCAGCTGGTAGAGGTTTATGCTGTTAGCTGTTCATTTTGCAGTAGAATTTAGTGGAGCCATGCACCTTGAGGCTCAGTTTGTCTTGGTTCTAAACAGATATTAAAAGGTGTTCCTTGCCACAAAAGTAAGTCTGTGACAGACAACTGAGTGAGACAGGATATTTCAGGAAACTAGCATGTAATTCTTAGTCAATCAGCTACTGCAATGCTTATATAAGCCACTTGATATCTGAGTGTGAAGACGGGCAAAAAAGAAGAAAGGATGCTTTGTCCAGTGGAAACAAATGGAAACTATTTTATTTTATATACTGTTATGGTCCAAGATGCAGTGGTAGAACTGTGACTTGTATGTTTTTGGGCTATGCCTCAAAAAAAAAAAATAGCAAGGTCTGCTTCTGCTCAGATGATGAACAGGAAGACCATTCAGACAATAGACTGGATATAAATTCATGCTAGATCAAGATTTTATTTAGGTTGCCATCTAAATTTTAAATACATAGAATCCAGAGCTAATTTGGGTAATTTCTCAGTGTTTATTTTTTTGTGCCCATTGAACAGTAACCTATAAATCACAGACTATCCAGCAGCAAATGGGTACTGTGATCTGATCTGATCTGGATGTACAGAATGGCTCTAATAACATTATGTAATTATATAAGCTACAGTTTTAAACAGTCTCCAAAGCCATGTTTTCATGAGGAGTGCTAATTTTGTTGGTTTCACAGGACTATTTTGTTGTTGACATGTTTTTGGGAGGCGTGGGGAAACCTGTGTTTTCAGTATCTGGGTAAGTAACAGTGCAGAACACTTGCTTTCTTCATACAGTTCCAATGTGCTGTTAAAATATTACCTGCTGGAAAATCAGAGCTTTCCCTGGAGGAGTCAGGCTGTGGCTGGAGACCAGCATGCCCCAAGTCTTGTCCAAGAGTTGGGTCCTGGCCAGGTGCTGCCTCCACTGTTCACTCCAGACATCTACAGCAGAGAGGGTCTTGGCTGGGGATGTAGCCCTTAGGGAAATTGGAGGGATGTGAAAAGCTGTTGATGATGGATCCTAAAGGAGCATTTTTATTCCTTAGGTATCGTCTCTTTTTACTTTTCTTGGTGGTCATGTGTCTTGATGTGCTGGTGAAATTTTGCAGAAGGGCCTGAGACTTGAACTTTAGTAAAGTTTAATATACTCATGTTTCAGAGTTTGCATTACTTTGTTTCCCTAGATGTAGTCTCTACTGATTTCACCACAAAATAAATAATTCTAGTCATAGCGTTGTTGCTGGGATGGATGTTGGACCATAAATGAGCAAGGTTTCTATCAAGGGATTGCTGTGTTCTTGCAGTGATGGTTATGTCCCTGTGCAGATATCTAGGTGTGCCCTGGAGCCCATGGGCACTTCTCTGGGCATGGAAGAGACAGAGCAAACTTCTAGAAGGAAGGGAGCAAAGTACCCTGCGGCTTTAGCTACCACAACTCATAGAATCATAGAATCAGTTTGATCAGAAAAGACCTCAAAGATCATTGAGTCCGAATGTTAACCCAGCACTGTCTGCCACTAAACCATGTCCCTAACCACCACATCTCTTAAATACCTCCAGGGTTGGTCATTCTGGGCAACCTATTCCAGTGCTTGATAACCCTGTTGGTAAAGAAATCCCTAGTAGTCAGTCTAAACTTCCCCTGGAGTTCCCCTTTTTCTGTTTGGAGAGATGGTTAATTGTTTGTCAGACGTGGTATTCTGCCATGTCTCCCTTCAATTCCCTTCCCATCCCCAAAGCCATATTTCATTCTGTTTTACTAGGTGATGACCCCGCTGGCAGACAGACCTCAAATTGTACCTGCCAGGTACTGTGAGGCTGGGGATGAGTTTGTGGCACTTGAGAACATGGGGGTATCTGCTACTCCCAGACACATCTGGGGTCAGGTGGGGGGAATTGGGAGTGCTGCAGAAGGGTGTGTGTGCCTGGAACCCAGCAGTGCTTGCTGCCACAGGGACTCAGGCAGCAGCCCCTCCTCACCACGGGGTGTAAATCATTCCCTGTGCAGTCACAGGCTGAGTGCCCACCAGGGATGGGCTCCTCCCCAAAAGCTGCACCTGACCACAGCCTTCCCTAACCCCACGGCAAATAAATGATAGAAAGGGTAACAAAAGAAAAGTGTGGGTGTTTTAAAGTAGGCCTTCTGCCTGCCAGAAGGCAACAGACATCTACTGCTCATCCTGGGTGTCCTCCCACACCTGGGGGATGGCTGCTCCATACTGAACTCTCCTTGCCCCTCCTCATGCAAGGCCTTTTAGCTGATCCCCGGCATCACATGCTCTTCTCCCCCTTTCCAGGCCCCTCATGGAGGGTCAAATGAGCTCCTGGTGGCAGGGTTTGCTTGTTCTCCCAAGGAAAAGGCAACTTTCAAGGTGCCTGCAACCTCTCTGCTGGGGAGAAGGGCAAAGCCTGACAGCCCTGGTTCCCCTCCATGGCTGGTCTTCGACAGCCTGAAGTCCTGCACATCATGTTTTCTTGTTGGAAACTTTGCCTCAATTAAGGCAGAGCGAAAATTGACAGAAGGACCTTGTAGTGTCATCCCCCATCCTTCTTATGGTGTTTTTTTGTGACTGCTTTCTCCGCCTCAGTGTATCAGGGCTCATGTCCTTGACCACATTTCTGCTTTCTGTTTCTTCAGGGGTTACTTGTCTTGGTGCTAGCTGGTCCCTGAGTTGCACGTTTCAGCTATGTGGTCCTCCCCACATTTCATACTCCTGGTGCTCTGTGCCACCATCTCATGTAGGTGCAGGTCCCAAAAGAACCTTGACACTCACTGGCTTGGGGGGGAGCAGATGTGCTGGCAGCATGGTGCACTTGGCTGCAGACAAGGGGCATGTTCTGGCTCTGCTTTCCTCGGAGTGTGTCTCTTCCAGCTAGTCTCTTACGTGATGTTAATGGCAGCCTAAATATATGGAAAGAGGTACAAGGATCAGGCAGTGGACAATGGGTGTCAGTTCACACGGAATAGATGTAAAGCAGAAGGACCGAGTGGAAAAATGGCAACCTGAAATGCACCAGATCTTGTGTGATTGAAAGGAATTACTTTTTAAAATCATCTTTGGTTTAGGGAGTTTCCATTCTTCTCTTGGCTACAGACTTGCAGTTGTGTAATGCCAGCTTTGTATGTAATCATAAGTACAAGCATAATTTTTATATCGTCTCCAGAGGTATTAGAAAAATTTTTGTTCAAAAATTGCCAAAGGGAATTACATAGATAAACCTCAAAAAGACATTTAAATCACATGATGATTTAGAGCAAAATCCTTAAAACCTTATATGTTTCATTCAGCAAAGACTACTAAGAAATTTGATAGGAAAACCAAATTATCCAAAAGCAAGAAAAGGGAGATAGTGCAAGCTACATTAGCTCATTGCCTCATCACCACACCACGAGACTTGCTTGCTTCTCTGCCTCCTGCAAGGCTTCAAGACCCAATGGCATCTACACATCTGGTGTTTGCTTCTTATCTAGGTATCTGCATTTTTCTTCTCTTAAATTTATGATAGATAGAGAATCATTGTTCTATCTACAGGCAGGACCATACAGCCAGGTGTTATCTGAACTTTGATTGCAGATACCTGCCAAGCACCTGAGTCCTGATTTGCAGCAACTTGCATTGCACCTCTACAGAGACTCTTCCCACCGTGCCAAACTGGAAAGGATGGATTTGGGGATGGAAATTCAGATGAACTGTTTCAAAGGGTGTGCCAGGCTCCTTTCACTCAGAGCTGTAAAAGAGAGAAATGTAACTCATAAGAGGTAAAGGCTAAAGCAGACCTCAGTTTAGCTTACCTTTACTCTCTCAGCATGTTAATAATTGGTGTGTCCTGGCAGAAAATATTTTCCTTGACTTGTGGATAGTATCCATAAAATACTCACAGATGTAGCAAGCAGCTGCATTGTGATGCTGCTTTTAGAAAATGATGTAATGCTGCAATAATCACTTCTGAATCATTACTGATTTATGAATTGAGAATGTTTGCAAATTATGGGTAAACTTAGCTAGCTCAAATTAAATTCACGTCAGCTTGGTCAGATGGTAATTCTGAGACTGTTGGCTGGTGCTCAAGCTAGGGCTTTTGCTCCATTGGCATGGTGTTTTTCAGTGGCTTTTCAGAAACAGTTCTATTTTGGTGGGCTGTCATGAGAGAGTAGGGAAGGAAAGGTAAAATGTTGACAGCTCTGGTATGTTGTGCTGGCAGTATTTGGCTGTTGGGGGAAGAATTACTTGGTTCCAGAAATCCCTTGTTTCAGACACGTTTCAGCTGTTGGGGCTTTTAAAGAATGAGGGAGTAGATTAAGAGATTAAATATGTGGGATCCAGAAAACCAGGGAGCTGCTTCTGCAAAGAGTCCTTTCTTCTCTGCAGCAATACTTGCTGTGTGGTCAGAGATTCCTTCCCTGTCCCCCATTTTCCCAGGCTTCAGTTAATTTCCTCATATGTCTGGAAGGCGATGGGCAGTTTGGAGCATGAAGTTGGTAGGATCCAGTTTTAAATTCACGCTTTCAGTGAGGCACTGTTAACAGATGGACATGTAATGAAAGCAATAATAACATATCTAACATTTACCTTACACCTTTTCTTAATCCTCAAAGACTTCAGCTGACTTTGAGATGGAGCACAACATGCTGATTGTGCATAATAATGTCACAGAATGTTTCAGCAGGAGGGGAGGAATAGCTGATCCATGGAAACTGCAGGAGAACATAGTAGAAGTACAGTTACTTCAATAAGACAAAGCTTCAGAAAGGTGAAACTATCCACTGACAGGGTGTCTGAAGAGATGACAACTTCTATACTAGACCTGGTCTTTGTAATTGCAGGAAGTTTTTTATTGTATAGGCCCAAACTGAATCTCTCTAACCTCAATTTAGCAGATGTGTCTTCTGGGTGTGTTTATAACAACAACAACAACAAATTGCTTTTTCATTCTATTTTTAACTAGTCTTGTTTGTTTTTTAATGAGATGGTTGGGTCCTGAATTATATTGAGGCTGGGTCACCCTAGTATATTTTGGGAAGAATGACCTTTTGACAAGGAGTCTGTGGAAAAAGTAGAAAACATCCAGACTCATGCCAGGTTAAAGCAGTCTTATATATTTTGCAGAAATAGTGGCTGTGATCAACAGGGGTACAGGGAAAGCCAACTGATTATGAAGACCAGCTGAAAAAAGAAACTGCAGATGGAAGATAACTGCTTTCCCAGAACATCCTTGGTAAAGGCTTTCTGGAAATTACCAGTGGGTGCACAGACATGTGCCTTCGTGTAGGATTAGACTAGTTTGCGTGACTGGGTACAGATCCAAGTTTTGAGAAGTGGGGTGTTGCGCCCTGGGAGACCCTTTGCTGATTGGTTTATTACAGAATACTCTGTAGTCTGGAGGATTAGCTAAAATCAAGAACAAACCATCCTGAAGGAGTTGGCTTTTCTGCATCTGGAATCACGCCATGATCATTTAATATGAGAGAATCAGCCCTATAGTCATGGAGGGAATTTCTTCAAGATCTCTTGTTCCCAGCATAGCTATTGTGCTCAGTTGATGGCCATTAAACCAGAGGCTTATTTCATTTTTATAAGAATTTCCTTGCTTGAAAAAACCAAAAGTTATGAGCCGAGTGCCCTATATTTGCTACTCCCTAAGTGGAATACAGAGATGAAGGAGGGAATTTTGATGATAGCCAACTGCTGATTGAGTGAATTGCTTTTAGCAGCATGAAAAAAAAAAGTGTGAGAACACCGTGAGCTATTATTTTACAATTATCCTATTTTTGCCACTCTGGGCCTCTTCAGGGATCAGACTCTGGGTAAAATACCATTTTTTTGTTCCTGTGGCTGCTGGATATAAATACACACCCTCCCTCATTCTTTTCCAAAATGTGGCTTTTCCATTATAGCCAGTCAAGAGGACTGTGGTAATCTCTGGTGTTGCTTGCACCTTTGTTATGTTTTGGGGAGAAATATCACACTGTTTTTACTTCCTCAGCAGGCAGCACTACGCTCTTTATTACTTTGTTTAAACTGGCTCAGAGATTTATGGATGACAGTCCCTTTTTGGCCTTTGAGAGTACGTGGTTTCCCACCAACCCTTGCTATAGGGTAAAAGGCAGAGGATGTCTTGTAAAAATGTAGCAGAGTCTTAACATTACCTCGCTCTGAGCAGTGGTCTGCCAGTGTTCTGGGCTAAATCTTTAAGAAGGGAAGAGGTGGTGTCTTTGTAATCTAATGCCCTTATTTCTAAAATAAGCCAGCACTCAAATGCCTAGAAGTTAGGCTTTAAAGCCAATAGTAAAGCTGACCTATTACATAGGTCAAGATTGATGGGCCTCTGCTCAAAAGTATTAGAGAGTTTGTCTTTGGAAAAAAGTTAAATTACATGTCTAAAAATTCGGATGATACATCAAAATAATTTTCTTGCTCTGCTTTTTTTGTCTGTGTTTGGAATCAGAAATACCAAAATACCACAGGGGAATCTGGTTTCATGTTAATTTCTTGCCAAGCCAGGCTTGGAAATACTCAAAATTTCATGAGAAAGGGCTTTCCCTAGGGGCTTCAGTCCATTTGTGCAGTTATGGGTGGTGCTGAGATGTTTCAAATTGTCTAGATAAGGATCAAATCTCAGATGTTTGACTGTCTCCCAAATCTGAACATGTCTGAAGGGTGGATCCTCCATTTGTGGTCTTCCTAAAACTGCATACCAAGTGTTTCTCAACACTGCTATGTACCTAAACCCAAGTGCTTCTTGTAGGAGAGACGACCAGAAGTGATTTGAGCCTTTAAGAGAGTGGGAAAGGATCTTTTGGGACTCTGAGGGTACGTAACCATCATGGCTGTAGCCCCTACACTGATTCTTCAACTCGTGCTTGGCTAGTGGCGCGTTTGCTTTCAGCTAGGCTGACACGGATCTGGAAGCATATGCAATGACTGCTACTTCATGGAGAATTTGAGTCAGGCCAGCACCCATCTGTTGTGGGAACAAATGAAAAGCATGTACAAAATCTTTTCTCAGTTTGTGTCACGCTCTGTGGTATTTTCTGCCTCCAACTGATCCTGAGAATACGTGCTTTGCCTCTTTCCTCTAAACACTTCCTTTTCCCAGGTATTGAAATGCTCTTCTGTTCCTCCTCTTCCTTCACTGAAACAATTCCCAAAACCTACAATCAGGAAAGAAAAGAAAGAGTTGTAGTGGTTGGCAGGAAATGGAAGCAGCACCATAATGTTTCTAGATGTGTCAAGCATATGTTGTGTTGTGCTGGCACAGAAATGTGCAAATGCAATGCTCAGTTTCTGAGTCTTTCAGATTTTAGGAAATACTTGAAGTGAAAATGAATAGTTATGTGATTTGTGAACCTGAGTCCTCTGTTAGGACCTGATTCTTGTAGAAGATTTCCATGCATGCTCCACCAAAAAAAGTCTTCCGTGTCTGCTCCCTGGCATAAAGCTCAAAGCTGCTGTAATCATAGTCTCCACAATCTCCTGCCAGTCCACTTGCATTTTGAGAGTACATCATGGAGAGGAAACAGGTTAGTCTCCTTTACATCAGGGCTTCAGTGTTGGTGGCACTAAGACATTCATAGTGCCACCAACAAATAAAATTAGGATCTTTGCACAAGTTTGTCTGCTGCTTTCAGATGTTGTATGGCTCTAATGACTGGTCACCTTTTGGCAAACAATCAGGTGTTGATACTCCTTCCAAGCTGGTGTGATATTTCCACTGTGTCTGTGCAGCATGAGGTTTCTACAGCTGCAGGAGCGTCCCTGTCTTTTACAGAAACTTGCTCACCACAGTCATGGTACCAAAGACATCAACATCAGCAGAGATTCAGCCAATGAAGTAAGGCCAGTCATCTTTGCCATGCATAGTCAGACATCTGAATTCAAGGTGCCCATGAGAACAGCCAGGTAGCTCAGAACTTCTATCCCTTGTTTCCAAAATCTTGGTCATAAAGCCCATCAATTTCTTGAAGTGGAAGCTTGATAAAGTTGCATCAAGCAGAGGAACCAAATTTAAGCTTTCCAGCATACACTCTCTTGCACACCTTTATCTCATTGATCTGACTTACTGGACAAGCCAGAGAGCAAATCCCCCAAGAGTGAACTCCTTCACTCTCAGGATCACACTTCTGTTGCAGTTTGCCTTCTTTGCACTTTTATTTTGCATTTGGTTATGCACTCTGATTTGAAGGTAACACTTCAACCAAAAGATAAAGCAGGTGCTTGCTTAGGTTTTAGTAATGCCAGTAGAACTTAAGTAGCTAGGGAATGAAATATGTTTGATAGAGACTTCTTAGTGATAACGGAAGGGGAGAAAAAAAGCTCAAAAAAATTGTTTTTCTATGCTTCTGATTATAGTCAATATTCACACACGCATTAGAAATAAACAATTGAGCAGTTATGATTTTCTTTTGGTTGTTGTTTTAAAGATAGTGTTAGCACTTCTGCATATCCTTCTTGGTGGAAGATAAAATATTTAAATTTGAAGTAATTTTATAAAGCAGCATCATCAGAGCTTAATTGTTTATTACAGTGTTCATGATTGTTGTGTAAATAAGATGAGGAAGCTATTTTTGGCTTCTGCCTGCTTGTCCTCAGAAGAATTCATAAGATATGTACACCAAGATGGTGACTGAGTGCAACTGGAGCACCTGATAAGTCTTATTTGATGTGAGCTTTTTGAGGGGATAATTATCAGGAAGGGGGTCAAAGATGAGGCCTCTCACGGTGACTGGCGGAAGAGTGCTCTGCTGATTGCAGCAGCCAGCTCTGCCATGAGGTGATGAAAACTGCCTCACCCTTTTCACTTGCATTGATCACTGAGGTGCTCTGCTGGCAGCCTTTCTGTGGCTTCTGCTTGTGCCTTTTTTTCCTTCCTTTATTTTTTTATGGCCTAGAAAGGAGAGGGTGCTCTGAGGTAGGCTCGTTGCTCTTAATCAAGACACATAGAACGTATATATATATATATATATATGTTTTCTATTCTTTTAAACCCCAAGGTAACTGGTGCATATAACCTATCCTGTGATACAGGGACAGCAACAAAGCTCTCTAGTTTTACCCTGAGGTCAGTGCTGCCTCTCTGCAGCTGACCTAAATGAACTGGTTGCACTGAAAACGAAGCAAAAAGGGTCCTGTGGTTCTGGGATAACAAATGCAGTCAGGTGGGAGCCCTCTGCTAGGGCCAATGTGGATGTTGGTGAAGGCCTCACTTTGCCTTTCTGCTTTCTGTGTTCAGATCAGGTTAACTACCAGTGTATTACTTACCTTGAGACAACAACAATGCATATGTGTTCTAGCAATGAAGGAAATGCCTAACTGCTAGTAGGTGTGCTGCAGTGGAAAAGTTGCTAGAGAGAGGATGCAGGAGCAGGTAAGTTTGAGATGGGCTTGTTCTCTGTTTAGGTCATCAATTATTTAAATGCCTAATAAGAAGACAGAATGGAAGAAAAATTACTTTTCAGGGTTGTATTCCACTTGTATCTGTACTGGGTGAAACATCTCCATGACAATTTTGTTAGTTGTAGTCCTTAACCTTATGCTGCAAGCTGAATGTGATTACAGCCTTCTAGGTCCCTCACAGTGGCTGAGAAGTTGTGCTGTTTGCTGAAGGTGTGCTAACATTAGGGGAGGCTGGAAGGGAGGGATGGGCCAGCATTCGTGCTTGTAGGCAAAGTCAGCTGTGGATACGGTACTGATTTTGTTGAACTGGAGCTGTCAATCCGGAGCAGAGGAGATGTGTGATGTCCTGTGGTTCTGGGGTAACAAATGTAGCCAGGTGGGAGCTGTCTGCTAGAGACACTGCTGTGTGCATGTTGCCAAAGGCTTTGACTTTCATCTTTCATTTTGTGCAGTTGATGCTGGGTGCCTGTTCCAGCTGAAGCTTGAAATCAATGCTCCAGGTTTATTTTCCTGCCTCCAAGGATGTGGGCAAACTCTTTTATTAATGATATGAATGTTGCATGCTGCATGTAGGCTGACTGATGTAGGCAATAGAAATCCAAAAGAAAGGGAGACTGAAAATGCATCGCTTCCCCTTACTGTCCAAATGCTTTCTTTTTGATGCTTGAAACACTCCAGAATAGTTAAGGGAGCACAGCCCTTCTGTGTAAGAGAAGGTTTACATCAGCACAGAGCTGTGGATAAGACAGGCCTTTCCTGTGAAGGCAGGTCTGCTGCTGGGAGAAATAAGTAAGCAGTAAGGAAAGATTTTTGTGTTGGTTTGTGAAGATATTAAGCTTGCAGTAGTAGTGGCATATCTAATTCTCCGTCTGTCTATTTTTTTAAATTTACCCTTTTCGGTGATAGTAGAAATACTTAGAAGGAAGGGAAAGCATCAATTATTTTCACTTTATTGTCTTCGATATTATTTTATCCATATCTTTTCTGTCTCCACTTGAAGCAGTTAGCTGTCCAATAATAAGTACTTTTTTTTAGATCACATAGGGGCCACAGTATGTATTTTTGCTTCATTTTCCCTGCACTCTTTCCCTCCACACATGGGAGCAAATAGTTGCAGATATCCACAAACATTCATGTTTAAGTTTTATTTTGAAGATGAAGCACTGTTGCTGAAGTTGATTAAATATTTTTTTTTCAGTATTTAAAAATATTTTACAGAAAATTCAAGGCCAGCATACCTGAAGTGCTCTTCTGAGTGCTGTGTTTTCAGTATTAGCTTCATGGTATTTGTCCTAAGATGAGGCAGGATTTCTCTGGGCTTTACCAAGAGAAGGGACCAGACACTGAAATCTTTGTTTTCTGAGGCACAAATAGTCAGTCAAGGAGGTAGGCCAGTCAAATACATAAATAAGTGTTGGGGTGGAGAAAGGAAGAAAAACAGGCTTCTGTTTTGACTCCAGTGGTAGTGATGGATGTATCATTGTAAGCCTCTTGGTAACTTGGCTGAAGATTTGGCAGAGTTTCCCAGCTTACCTGTTGAAAGGTGATGATAACAATGGGAAAGGCAGATTATGGAAAATATTGTAATATGTGTATTCATCCAATCTTTAAGTCTTTATTTCCTATCTTAAGTATCTGAATTGAAGGATAAGAGAAATTAAAAGTCTTAAATGATCTATGAACAAAGTATGGTTGGTGGGGGTCAAAAATGTAATTGTGGAAAAACTATAGATACAAGAACTTTCAAGTGAAATGCTGGATACAGCTGTGTTCTTGTGATCCCTTGTTCATGACAGTATGGCAATGTCAAATTTCTTCCTGAGGAAAAAAAATCTTGCATAAAGAATTCATTGGTTGGGTGGCTGAAGAGAAAGAAAAACAAGCATTTGGTGTGGGAGTGTGTTCAGTGGGAGTGTGTTCAGTGCCTGTCTAATCAGTCTTCCCCTGTAATAGTGGAAATAAGTCAGCTCAGGGCCTTGACTTGTGATGGGGTGTAAGAGCAAATTCATTACTGAGGGATGCTATTTCATCCTGGACTTCTCTTCCTGAGAGTCAGCTATGCTCATGAGAGTAGTCACTATATTTTGACTATGCCAGATAATCTACCATATCTCTTTGCCCTCTGCATGTAGATATCGCCTCCTCCTTTACAAAACTTTTGGAGACATGAAGGAAGGAGCTGTTTTCTATATCAGTTCGCACCAACTTATTTAAAAGTTAGCTTGATGGAGTTCCTAGGAATTTTGCTCCCATCTTTTAAGTTCAAGGAATGTTTCAGAAAAGCTTCTGTGGCTCTGATACCTGAAAGGTGCTTTGTTTTTCAAGTACTCCCTTTATTGAATTCTGAATGGGATGCCCTTCCATGACACACAACTGGACTGCTGTTCTTCTGATCCATATTCAAACCCAGATTTTTTCTTTTCCCTGAGTTTTTTCCCCATGGTGACCTAGGCTTGGGAAGTTGGTTACATCTGAGGCTGCTTATGCAACTGAAGTCAGCTGGTTAGAGCTCTCTGTTAGGAAGTGCTTGGTATGGACTCAAATTTGTTTCCTTTTTAATAAAAGAATTATGTCAGCTGAAGAGCCCTCATTCTCTCCTTGCTTACTCTGCTGTAAACCCCATGCCATGAAGAGCTCCCTCCAAGGAGGAATTAAATCCTCCACTCTGCCCTATTCAAACCTAAGGGCTGCCTTTGTGCCACAGCTTTCAGATTCCAAAGGCATTTTTGGTTAGCAGCTCTGCTGGATGCACAAAGGGTCAGTGCACTAATAGGATACTGCACTGGGAAAGGACTGGGCTTTAAGGGATTCTTTGGAGATTTGATGCCCTGTGTGAAAGAGGTCAGCAATACTGCAGCAACATTTTTAATTTACTTGTGGAAAAAAAGAAAAGGGCATCATAAAAAAGAGGAAGGACACTGGAAATAAGGGACTCTCTAAATCCTCCTATCCTGATGATCCTTACCCCAAATCCATCCATTGCTGATAAACCTAACCAATGCCTTTATAGGACTTAACAACATCGAATAAATGTCCTCCTGCCTTTCCCCACCCCCTACCAATGCACAGCAGCTCTTTATTGTGTGCAAACTTTAGAGATGCTGGGGGATGGTGGTGTCTTCTTTACAAGGAACATTGGTCTGCACCTGCTCACGGGCTTGCTCTCTCTGATGCTCTGCACAGCAGAAAAAGACAGCCCTTTGCAGAGAATGATAGCAGCAACTTTTTGGTGATTGTTTATTCTGTCCTAAAGATAAAGAAATTGATGACAGGTACACATGGGGACTGTGCAGGCCGCAAACGTCATACAGGATTTTGGAAAAACCTCTCTTCCCAAGTTGTGTTGTCACGCGAAGTGCTCAGCTCTGTGTGAGTGTTGCTGCTGCCTGGGAATCGGAGAAATGCTGATCATCTGTGTGAGGGTGAATGACATCGGAGCTGTGGGAAACTAAACTGAGCTATTTTGACTCTGGCTTTGTCAATGTCTGTATGACTGAAAGCTGTGAGGCACTGGAATCTGTATCCAAACATAACTTGCACATCTGCAAGAGATATCAACAGTGCTTGCATGGCTTTGTACAGGAAACATATTTGAAAAGTTCTTCTCCATTTTCTTTCTTCCCAGCATATCAAAACTAAGGGGGAATATGGAACATCATGCTTCAGTGATGGGGAAAGGCTTTGAGGGAATATATTTGAGTGGATGCTTTGATTTATTTATTAATTTATTACATGAGGGTTATTTTTCATTAGGAAGTATCTTTTTGGAGTTATCCACAGTGTTGACTCCACTCCAGAGCCACCTCCTTCTGGAACCACATCTGAAGTATTGACTGGCTGCCTTCCAGCTTAGCATCCATACTCTTGCTCCTGTAGTTGCAGAGTGGGCTGCTCCAGGGAGCAGAGTTTGCTGTTGTGGGTGGCAGGCCAGGTTGGCACTGAAGTGGATAACCCCCAGCACTGGTGAAGGAGAAAGGGGGAATGCATGAGTGGGAGGAGCACCAGCATGCCATAAACTTGTCTTGGACTGATTCATGTCTCCATAGACCTGCAGACTCAGTCCCATCATTGTGTTGCATTTCAGGAATGCTGCACCCCATTGCAGGGCAGGTGGAATGAACTAGATCTTCTAGCTGTGAAGCTGGAGTTGGAATAGAAGGCAATGAAAGCAAATTATAATGAAGCATTGGGACATGAGACTGATTTGCCTCTGGACTTGTGAAAATACAGTCTATAAATACAATGCCTTCATCAGCACTTCCAACAACAATGCTGTGACATTTTCTGAACAAAGAGATAGTAAGGCTGTTGAAAAGCTGGTTGTTTTCCCTTTGGAAGCCTTGATAACTTAGAGGCAAAATCAGAGGTGAATGCATTCATTTGTCTCCTGCCCCATTTTCTTCCCTCCTTGACATGCCTAGTGATAACATCCCAAATTATTTATTGACAGTCTCCTATGGTCATGGTAAGACTCCTCCAAAATGTGAGAATGGCTATGCTGCTTCTAAGATTTCCAAGTTCTCAGCCCCTCTGGTAATATAGCTGTGGTGTTAAGCAAAATTGTATTGTTGTTGCAGCAGTCCTAGAATTGAAAAAGGAGGACTTTTTCTGTCCACGTGCTCCCAAGACATGCCTTGCAGTTAACATAAATTATTTTCTTTTGTTCATATTCTCCAAACCATGCACTTTGCTCTGCTCTGCATCCATTGCCTGGTATGAATTTTTGCTCTCTGGCCTGCAGCAATAACCTTCTTGTTCAGTGCCACAAAATCTCAGTTTCTATTGTACTTGATAGAGATTCCACCCTGCATTTTCACCCACACTCAACAAAAAGTAACAGGCATTGTGTTGCCTGCTCCCCAGAAAAACCATGCATGCTTGGCACACTGTCAGCTTAGCCAACTCAGCTTCCATCCAGTATTGAGGGTATTGAACTTGTACCTTCTTTTTTTCATGTAAGATGCAAATTTGGTTCAAGGAAGACTGGAGCTGGGCATACATGGCAAGTAGAAATCAGCTCAGCAAAAAAACAGGACTGCAAAAAATATCTGACTTGCAGGGGAGCAGAAATGAAGCCCTTTGTGAATAAGGGCTCCTTAACCCTCCATGAAGATGGCTACAGCTGGAAAATCATATGTTTCTCTTACGATAAACTGTCTTGTGCAAATGTTTTCAGGCACTTTGAGCTCTCCTTCTGTGGGCTTGGAATACACCCATGAGCTCTGCTTGGCTCCTTTGGTTTGGCTTTGCTTTGAAGCCCAGGCCCTCTGTGGGTGAGTT
Source organism: Passer montanus (assembly GCF_014805655.1). Taxonomy (NCBI): domain Eukaryota; kingdom Metazoa; phylum Chordata; class Aves; order Passeriformes; family Passeridae; genus Passer; species Passer montanus. The sequence continues at coordinate 5,452,771 of NW_024367261.1, forward strand.
CAGACTGTCTGCCTTGAGGTTCAGATTCTTGAAGGCAATGAAGTGCTGGGTGCATGGCCTATTTGCTGGTGGTGCTAAAATGAGCTGTGACTCATGCTAATCATGCAGACTTTCTTAATCCATCTCTCCCCAGTCTTTCTTGCATGTTCTGCTGAGCTGTGAGTTAACAATTGTGACATTTAAAGTTCTAGCATCTGAGTGAATCATCTTGAGATGAGGACAGCAGTTCACAGCTCACGGAAGTTTGGTTTCTGAGTGCGTCCCAGACACAGCTGGATGTGCTGACACATGCCATACCACCACTGGGCACCATCACTAGCACCAGAACTACAAATTTGTGGGATTTATGCCCCCACAGGGCTCAGCACTGTCATGCTTTCACCTCCTTAAATCACATTCCTCCTTCCTTTCTCCTGTGTGCCAGGGAGGTGTTGTCCTTGTTCTGGTGATGAAGAACTGGGAGGGCTAATGGCTGGCTGATCTCCCTGCTGGGGAGAGGGGTTCCTCTCAAAACTGGGCCATCAGGGAGGCTGCTGATCCTGCAAGAGTGAGTGAGTTGGCTGCTAGGGTGCTGTACCCTTGGGGGATGGCAGTCCCAGTGATACCTCGTGCTGCTGATCTACAGTGAGAAGTCCTGTGGAAACGGGTTATGCCAGGTCAGGTCCCAGGGGCGTCTTTCAGAGGAAGAGTTTCTCCATGCAGCAGACATCTTTATTCGCTGTGTAATATCTTTGCCTTTTTCTGACAATGGCAAGCATCAGCCCCTCTTCTGGGGAGCCATAGTGGCAAGAGATTGCTGGATTTTTTATTCTTTTTCAATATTGAGGAAGGCAGTGGAAGATGTTCTGGAGAAAACTTGCACTAGATTTAAGGTTTTCCTTGTGTTTTATGGTTGGTTGGGGTTTTTTTGTTTCTTTGGTTTGTTTTTTTTTCACTTGTTAAGGATCCAATAGTTGAGACAGATGGCCAATCCATACAATATTTTTCCATTAAAACACTGTCACAATTAAGACTGAGAGCCAATTCTATAAAACTACCTCTACAGGGAGAAGTGGACAGAAGACATCTCTCATGTAGTGGTAGATACATATCCTTGAGACCTTTGGACAATTTTGGTCACTCTTAGTGCATCCTGTGGTCGAAATAGAGGTGTGGGGTCTGCACTGTGTGCTGCCTGGGACCATGCCAGATGTACAGCCTCTCCTCTTCTCTCAAATTCTATTTCTTGGGAAGCAGCAAGACTGAAATTTGTGGAGAAGCTCTACATGTTTAGAGGGGGAAAGGAAATAAAACATCCCACCCAAATGCACTGACAGTTAGGGTTTGTTCTTTAAATATCTTGTGTTTGTGCTAGGACTGTTACCACAAAGCAAGAAACATGTTTTGTCTACAGACTGACCTATGCACCAAGTTTAGTATTAGCTGCCTTTCATTCCTTTTAGATAATCTGTTACTGCTATTTATAGAAACTTATGCAGGCTTCCTGGTGTCCAAAATTGCCTGGACATAACAAGAGGTTTTGCCTTTGTGTGTGAAGCTTTTTGGCTGTGTGATTTTGGCCATTGTATTGGAAACAGCAGAGCAGGGTCCCTTGCAGAGGTTGAAGACTTGCTGTGTTGGATGGAGCTGCTGGAAAACTCCAAGGAGAGAAGCCTTCTCCTTTCAGGTCTTCCTGAAACAGGACACTGACGAGCTCCTTGCTGTCCCCAAACTGTGCCTGATCCCCCAACTTGCTCCAGATTGCAGCCTCATCAGCCTGCCAGCTTTGTAGATGGTCTTGCCCCAGTTCTGGCCATATGACCTTGGCTAGATGAAGCATTTCTAACCATGGTATTTCTCAACCTGGCCTGTATGAACACAGCTGGCTGAGAGGCTGATTGCCTGTGGAGCTGTTCTGTCAGATATGAGGCAGGGTTAATTTTTATAGGAAGGTAGTTACAAGCTTGGGGAGAGCTTGGGGGGAGCAGGGTAATCAGGACTCACTTTTTAGCCTGCATCAGTTGCAGCCAGCACAGCACATCAAACTGCAGCCAGAGCAGTTTGGCAATGCTTACAAACTCTGCTGGTGAGGCTGACCACTAATAGAGCTTATAAAGTCAGTCAGATTTTTGGCAAGCTTTTAGACCACTGTGTTCCTGATGGAGCTTTTTAATGTCTCCTAAAAAAGTATCCAGCGTTATCAGAAAGAGCCCTGTTCTCTAGAGCTGAGCCAGGACCCATGAATGAAACAAAGCTGAACTGCAACAACTTAGTTGGGAGGAGGGAGGAAACACACACAGAGCAGAACTTCAAATACAGAACATATTTCTCTGTTTTGAAGTCTCACATCACAGAAGTGATGTTTCCTGCCTACCTCAATGTACTTCTGCTAACATGTTCTGTGCAGAAACCTTCAAAAGAAAGGTGTTTTTTTCTGATGAAGTTGAACACCAGAGTTGTCTTTTTATTTCTGAAACATTCATGAACGTAAAATGGATTAATCCCTTAGTATTTTTCAATTCTGGGGATTTACATTTGTTTGGTTATGAAAAGAATAACCACAAGAAGATCCAAGTGGTAAAATACAGAGGAGAACCTGTGTGTCATGGTCCCAAGCCTCTAGGCTAATCACAGCAATAGTTTTATATGAGAGGGCTGTATTATAAAGGGAAAGCTGATCTTTTCTGCATTTTCCTTTATTTGACAGGTCCAGTCCATTGCATATGATACATGTGTGGTGCCCACTGACAAACTGAGAAGCTGTTTTGATGACCTGTTGTGCAAGGGAAAATGGGAATTCTCAGCACTGCTGTGTGCAGCCTGTCTGCAGGGAAATGGCATAAAAAGGGATGGAATAAAGCAGTTCCAGCACATGCTTACTTGGGATAAGTAACAGGGAAGCAGTTGAAGGCCAGTTCACGTTTTCATGGGTGCAGAAATCTGTAAATGTTGAGCACAGTTAGCATGTGAAGGGGCAATATAACCTCTCTTGGTGCATAGGAAACTGTGGGAAATAAGGAGATAAGAGAAAACACTAACCAGTGGAGTAAAACCACTGATTAGTGAGGTAAAAAAAAGGTCTATGTGTGTCTTCTATCTTTTGGTGTTAGCACAGAGCATTCACTGGCAGTCCGTCACTGGAGTTTAAATAGGATTTAAGTGCTGCTTGATTGCTTGAGTGAAAACATTTTGCCTTTTTTTTTTTTTTTTTTTTGGCAGCCACAAAAAAACTTGAAGCCAAAAACCTTAAAGGATTGCTGAGTATTCAAGCACTTTATTTGTGCATGTGTGTGTTTTCCCCCTTCGTCCCCCCTCCTGTGGTCTGTTGATGTGAAATACTGGCAGAAAAGTGTAAATAGAGAGAAATATATGTATTCTTTTATTATTTCTTGGCAGGCTGCTCACAGTATAGAGCTCTTTTGAGGTGAATTTAGATGAGCATGTAAATATAAACAGTATCTCAGAAATTCTGGAAGTCTGGTTTGGGTTTTTTAAGAACACTTTTTCTGTGTCTTTGTCTCTCTCATTGCTTACATTCATTGCAAAGCCTATTTTCCTTTCTTTATGGAAGTCTAGGAAATTTGTGCCTTCATTTTGAAGCCATTACCTGCCACTTTTTCTGTTTTAGCAATTTTTATAATCACCTTACCTTTCTCAATATATTATCCAGGCCAAGATATGACTTTCTTCTGGACTCAGGGAGTAAAACTGCCAAAGTGCAAAAATTGCCAATTGTAAAAAGTGCTCAAACAGCAGTGATTACGTGCTGTGCTCAAGGTGGAAAGTTTGTTTTTTGTTTAAGGCCCTGTGTGCAGAGTTTTATTACAGACATGAGAGTAATGGCCATGTGTCCCTGCAAAGAATGAGAGAAGGTCAGTGACCTACAAGCCAGGAAAAAGCTCTATCAAAGAGAAGAGCAGCAAAGAACATCTAACTGCAATTACATCCTAAATACCCCTCCATTTTGCTGCTGTGATAAACCCCTCTGATTTCAGCAGGCTTTTTGATCATCTTTGACTCTCAGGCATTATTCTTGTAAAATAATTAATGACTTGTCCCAGTTTCAGAAAGTGGGCTTAGTAGGACTTCCAAAGTGTTCTTTTTCTCCCTCCCAGCATGAAGGACAGTCCCCGTAGGCTGGGAGACAACTTGCCCAAAGCAATGGTGCTACCAGTGAGAAATAGCATTTCCCAGTACAGGGAAGTTGGGGTCTGGTGTGGATAGGTACCTCTGGGCAGGGCAGATACCCCAGGCCCTGCTAGCTCTGCGTGGGGCAGAGTGGTGGGCCAAGGGTAGCACCACACTCATGTTGGTGGAGCAAGATGCAGCATTGCCCTGCAGGCACTGTGGCAGGGAGGAACTTAAATTTGGTCCCTTTCCATCATGCAAACAGTTGTATGTATATTACAGGGGGGCTAATTTTCAGTATGTGGTATTTAGGGAGTTTAGTCCAGGCCCAACAATGGTGAGTGCTTGTGACAAACCTCATGAAGTTCTCTTGGAGTTTCAGTATTTCTGCTGTCTTCTGTGTGTAAAAGATCATTGAAAAATAGAGGTGGCTAAAAAAATATAATAATCAAACATTCCCTTTTTGAGCCCCAGTAAAATCATAAAACTGGAGGTTTGACTTCAAATTCCCTGCTCTGATCTTTGCTGTTTTTCTGATGCGCAGACAGCTTCTGTCTAAAAATAGTAAATCTCATTGTGTGGGAGGTGTATTTAAACAGTGTTCTTTAGAATATAAATATTATTATTACTTAAACTAACCCTGCTGCAGAGAAGTTCACAAACTTGTGCTAGATGGCTGCCTGCTGTCTATAGGAAGTGTCAAACGCTTTCAAATAGGGACTTTCTGTGAATGTTTCTGCAATGGGACGTGGTTGTGAGTTTTTGTAGGAGGCTGTGTGTGTGACACCTTGATGCCTGTGAATTACAGGGGCCTTCAAGAACTCTGCGCCTCACAGGCTCACACCATTACAATATTGAGTTAATAATTAGGTTTTAAATACCACCGTAACTTTCATTTGTGATAGAGATAATTTGCAGTCATATGCTGCTTTGGATAGGATAGAGCTTAAATTGAATCTAAAATGAGGAACATCACTCAAAACAGACTGAAGGAGCTAATTATTTTAATAAAAATACAGCTGTGCTTGCCGTTTTAATAACCTTAACAGATCAAGGCATATATGCATGGGGAGGCCTTTAACTAGAACTTGTATTACCATGAGACTGTAGCCTTTGATGTGTTATTTCTAGTTTATCAAATGCCTTGGTACTGCTGCTCAGTTTATTTAATACCTTGTTTGCTGGTGCTTGATTAGGAAGTCTGTAATTAATAAACGGGTGGTAAAATTAAGTTCAGAGTTAGGAGAATGTGTTTGACGAGGTGACGTACAAGTGCCAGGGCTCTGCAGAACCTTCTGTGATTGTTCCCTGCTCAGCTGCCCTGCTAAAGCCTGGTGACTAGTTTGAGTGGTTCACACCAAATCTGCATCCTCAAGTACCCACTGCCTTCCTGGGTACTCTGGGATGGGATCATCTGAGGTGGTCCAAGCTCTGAGGCAGAGGAGGGAACTGGAGGTGGGTTTCCTGCCTCCTGGGAGATTGCTTGAGTCACTGGACTGTGGGATGAGACGCACGATATCATTACAGTGTCTCTGATGTGTTTTATACCCCTCCTGATCCTCAAAAAGAAGGTTGGGGGTGTGTGGGGTGGGCAACCTAGCAGGAGCTGTTCCTCAAGCAGAGGAGCTCACAAGTGAGCTGAAACTCCATCTTTCAGATCATTTTAGTAACATCAAAAATCGAAAGGAGTGCGCCTGGTACCAGCAAAGCACGCAAGGGCCAGGGTGCGGTGTAGCGCTGTGACTAATGTGCATGCCTCACATACACACGGTGCTGTGTTAGCAACAGAGCTGCTTTGCTGCTGGGAGTGTTTTTGTTAACTGTGCCAACACTCTTGGGACTGAAATGATACAGACTGAAATCAGCTCAGGAATCACAGCTTGTCCTTTGAAATAGGAATAAGCTCTCCAGAGAGTGGTCCTCCTATGAGGACATAGGATGGAAAAGATTGAGAAGTTCAGCTTGCCTTCTGTCCTTTTGCAGTATTTCTGTAAAATATGACCTCCCTTATTTACTGAACTGTTCTAAATACAGCAAAACACTGGCCCGAGCTGCAAACTCAGAATGAGCAAAGTATTTCCGTACTCTGAAAAATTTTGGCTGCTTCTCAAATTCTATGTCTCATATTTGCCTTTGTGGTACCTTTTTCCAGACAAGGTCAAGGTCTGAAAGCTGAGCTGTGCTTGAAGATGTTGAACAAGTTATGCAGAGCTCCCAGGTTTGAAGAAATGTCATGAGATGGAAGTTTCTGACCAGATTTCAAGTGTTTCTGACGTCTGCCAATCCTGGAAAAGCAGTGTTAGCCTTGCTTGCAGCATTCAGTCATCTGTGCCTCCAGAGGCTAAAAAAGAATGTTTATTTAATGGGTCTGGGATACTGTATAAGAGGCAGTAAGGCAGTGCAGGTTTGGTCAAAGTCCTTGGCCCCTGGGGGTATTTCAGTACGGCTCCCAAACCATAAAATGGGGCAAACAGGATTAGAAACACCTAACACAGCTCCAGTGTCCCGCCAAACCCTTTTACTGTTCTATGTATCCACCTCTTGCTTGGGCTAGTAGTTCCATGGCTGAACTGAGAAACTACCTGACCTGAACACAGATCAGCTTTTGCAATGACTGCAGACCTGTGGGAACAGCAGAGACTTTGAGGGTGCTGCTCTGAAAATATCTGTTCATCGTGGGTGGTGGAAAGACTTCACACCTGTAGTGTTGGGCACCAAGGATTGCAGCTCCCTTAAGGACATACTTGGCACTACTGAGGGATTTTACACACATAAAGTTGTGAAAGTTGGCTGTGCTTTCTAATTTGTGCGGCATAGGAGATTTTAAATAATGAGAAAAGGATGCTCTTCCTTCCCTTGCAGTTAAGGGAAGCACAACTCTAATGCTTGGAAAAATCTATGAGAGCAATTGAGTTTCCCTGATGCATCTATCCCAGTAATTGATGTGACACCCTGCACTAATGGATAAACGGATTGTCTTTGTATTTCTGCAAAGAGAATGTGTCGCATATTGAATAGTGACATTGATATTCTTATCAGATGTAAGATTTAATGCTTCTTTTGGGTAAACAGAGTAGTTTGACCTCTGAGAGCTATTATCTTCCAGGTTTGCAGGTAACTTGTCACAACATCTTCCTGTGCTGTATTTGTTTTGAAAGTTTCACTATAAACAGATAAGCTGGAGAGTTACCTTTCTCACATGAAATCCAAGATAAATAGGAGGAAGTATGCATCCTTTAAAAGTGGACTATCAGTGTGGCTGGAAATTTGTCATCAATCTTGCTGCATAGCTGTACCAGGCTAAAGGCTTCTGATGTTCTGTAGAGGGGCCTCCACATGCTCCATCCTCTATGTCTCCATAGACACAGAGGACAACGGTTCTGCTGAGGTCAGCATTTAAATGGATGAGCTAAACAAATTGCAAGAGGAAGAGGGGCAGACACAGGAGTAGGTCCCTCAAACTCCCTCTTGCTGGGCCATGTTGCCTTTCTTGTGTCTATTGTTTCTAAATTAAAGGATATCTAACGTTAGCAGTTGTGGTCCCCTCCCAGTAATCACTGTTACAAACATTGCTGGGGTCTTGCAAGGTATTTATGACTCTCCTGGGAAACACCAAGGAGAATTACAAAGCCACTGTGGAACTGTGTGATAAGAAAAATTCTGAATACAGCCTACATTTGGGAAAAAAAAAATTCAAAAGTAGCATGCTGTTAGTACTGATTTCTTCTTTCATTTAAGCAAGAAAAAACATATTGAAGAACTTCAGGGAAAAAAAAAAAGGTTCTGGGCCCCACTATGAGCCAGTGCTGAAAGTTGTGTTTTCTATTTTAATTTGGTTTTTGTACGTTAACTTTCAACCAAAACAAATATTTCAGCTGGTTGGGTCCTGCATAGATTTAGCAGGACAGTAGCCAGGAAGGTGTAGTTGCTGGTGATTCATCTAATTTTTCAGACAGTGAAGATGTGTGAGGGTGCGACCAATGTCAGGAGAAGAATTTGTGCCCATCCTCAAAGACAGTGTGTCAGGTACTTTGCAAAGGAAAGGAAAAAGGGAGGGATTTACCACTAAGCCACTGTGCTAAGGGATCTGGATGGTGGTGTGCTTTGCTCCTACACTGAGCATAGATAAGGGCGGATGAGTCCAGTGTCACAAGCTTATAGTGTGTGCCACACAATGTGCCATTACCTGTGGGTGCAATTGTGCTTTCATGCATAAAAGAATGATAGGTAAATATTCATCAAGGTGGCTAATAGGGTGAGACAATTCATAGACTGTGTAGGGAATTGCTGTTGCCTCTGGGACTTGCCATTCAGGGGCAGTGCCATCTTCCTCTTCCGCTTGAATCATTCTACTTTTTGTCTTTGTGTCTTTTTGAAGAAAATTCTCAAGCAGATCCAGGATGATGAAACTCATGTTGTCTGACATAGTAGCTAATAATGAAAATATTCCTATCATCCTAATAGGGGCTAGGAGGCAGTTCTTGGGATATAGAGTCCTTGTAACCCACTTTAAGCCAGCTATCCCTGAGTAAAAACACCTTTTCTTTTTTCCTTTGGAAAACCCCCTCAACATATATATAAAAAGCCAATTTTTATACTGCCTTGCAAGAGGCTAGCTCAAGATCCATGACACTTCTCATAACAAAAAGGCAGAGAATAACCTGTCTGCCCTGCCCATCAGCTTTTCAATGAAATTGATTCTAGATGTGCAAGGTTGTCTGTGCACTACTGCTAAGTGCATAATAGCTGTAGTATGCCAACTCATTATTCTGTGAAGTGCTGTGAAATACCACGATTATGAAAGAGGCTACATAAGAACAGCTCCCAGTCTAGCTGGGTGATGGTCAGGTGGCCAGACAGGCTGCTGTGGTACAGCTGCATGATCTGCAACCCAGGTTTTATGGCTACAAACATCCCTCAGACTTGTTTGCATGTGCCAGAAATTACAAATGCCCCTTCAGGGTTTTTTTTGTGCTATCTCCTTTTGATTCCTCTCTTTGTCCTTGTGTTTTGGGGCATGGAAATTTCAGATGTCTCCTGCTCTAGATGCTCAACTTTATCCATGTATGCGCCTATCGCTTTTTGGTGAAAGTCAGTTATAAAGTAATTTATTTGGTAAAGTACCCTGCCTATTGGCCAATGGGAAACTAAACGTGGAAAGAAGCAAATGAAAAGCAGATTAGAAAACATGTTGTGGACTGGGAGAAGAGAGGCTCTAGTGTGAAGGAAAGTGAATAGGGACAGTTCAGAGAAACAAAAACTGAAGAAATAAGGCATGCACATGTAGCTCAAAGGACTTAATTACAGCTAATTTAGGATGATAACAAAGGGGTGATGTTAACAAGATCTAAATGGGGAGAAGTACAATGGAAAGAACAGAGAGAGGAAGAACAAATAAGAGTCATAAAATGGACAAATGTCTTCAAGTCTTTAGAAAGTATGTTTTAGTGCCTCTTCCCCTCCTCCTTTCCTGTTCTTCAGGAAATGTCTTACCAATAAGAGGAGCAAAAGGGTTGGCAAGTTTAATAATGCCCTCAAGGTGATGAAACATTGGTGCTTGACAGAACAAAAACTTGGCCATCCAGTTTTCCAGCTTTACTGAACTGTGAGCCACTCTTTCTTTTTAGTGTCATATCAAATCTGGTGACTCACATAGAGTATTCATTGTGCACAAGATAAGATATCACAAATTCACCATTAGGAATGTAATTAAACTGAGTGCTCAGAAGAAAGAAAGTCCCCATCCCCACCTCTTTTTCCCCTAGGGGACTTTCATTGTAGAAAAGTAAATATTGCAGCTGTGCTTCTGTAGTTTACTCTGGAGAGTCCATTTAAGATGGTGATGATTAAGACATGCACGTTTGTCGTGCTAGTCAAGAGACTGGACAGCTTTCAGCAAGAGGAAGCTGTGGAGTGATGGCAGCAGGACAGGGGACTGACAATTAACTCACACACAAAGATGAAACCCATTAAGACCCAGCATAGCTCTAAACACTGAGCTTTTTTTTCCAATTATGTCATCTTGTCTGGTGCGTTGCCTCAAACCAGATTGCTGACATGGGCTTTCCCTCCATCACATTAAGGCACACACAGTCTCAAATATTTATGTGCAAATTTAATGTGTAGGAAGTGGAGACACAAAGATTCTAAAATGATCTGTGGAGATATGTTTGTCATCTCCTGACCTTCCTGAGTGGGGACCTGGCTGAATCATGCAAGTGTTGCTGGCTCCTCTACTCCTTTCTCATGGAAGCTGAAGCAGAGCAAGGGGGAATGGCTGCAACTGCACAGTGCTGTGGCATCAGTGCAGAGTTTGAGGGTGCATCCAGGTATAGCCAAAACCCCAAACTCACCTTTGTAGACCAGAAAAGTATACAGAGCCCTGACCTAATGCCATGTAGTTTTGGTTGTTCTTTGTATTGGTGAGGCTGTTGTTTTGACACCAAGAATAAGCGATAATGAATTAATAAAGACAATGATAAGCTCAGATTAAACCTTAATTCAGTAAACAACAATATGACTGATGTCAAGGATGGGCTTTTCACTGTCCTAGAGCAGCATGCTTCCTTTGACTTCAACAAGGAAATGTTGATTTAAGGCAGGTTGGAGTGTCCTGCCCTTTGCAAGTATGCTCAGAAAGCCAATGATTCAGCTCCTAGGAGCTTCCTTCTTTTGGTGGACCTATGAGCGCTTTGTTGATGTCCAGGACACTCTGTGCACGAGCGCTTAACAGTGGATGTGTGTTGGAAAGATTGTGGATTACTTTGTTAAGCTAGCGTGGCTTGTAAGTAATGTGGAGCTGACCCTTTGTGACACTTGCATGACCCAGAAACAAAGCAGCAGGCAGAAGAGCCCTGCAGTAAATGAACAGTGTTTTGATATTTTCTAATAATAAAACCTATGAAGTTAACCTTTGGGAAGTATAGTTAAACTTAATTTATTTTCAAATGTGCAATGTTTTCAGTATGTTTGTTTGCACTGTAACCTAATTTTCCACTTCCTTTCCCTTGTCATACAGTTTTTAGGCCAGGAATGCAGTAATGAATAGAGAGAAGAATGTCAGTTTAGACTGTAAAAAGCTTCTGTGAAAAAGCCTAGTAGAATTAAATAGGGAATGATCGTCTGTCTGTAGGATTTCAAAGCCCATGTCTCCTCTGGTTTAAAGCCACAGGATCACTAATAAAGGATCATTTCATACATGTGGCCTACTGAGCTCTGTGACTGAGTGTAAGTTGAATAATGCCATTTCTCCCTTTCTTTCCTTCTCTTTTTCTTTCATCTTGCATTGAGGTTTTCCTTATGTCCCACTCTGGCTGATTTTGTCTATAGGGCTGCTGGACTATAGGGGTGCTGGCAGCCTGGCCCTGTCATTTTTGTGATCTTCCTCTGTTTAGGATCCTTGTTGGGCAAAATCTGAATCCAAATTAATGTGTTGGATTATGTTACCTCCCAAACAGGAGCAAGCATTAAATGGGCAATGAGATCAGCATCAGAATTTGGCAGGGGACCTCTTTCTTTGTCATGAGTTGAACCCCACCAGTGGGTCTTCTAGTATGTAACCCTTGAGCAGATTTTGAACTCATGCCAGAGGGTAAGGCTTGTACTCTTCCATACATTTAACTTTTTTTTTAAACTTTACTACAATACATGTGTATGCTTACCAGAGTGGAAACACCTTGGAGGCTGACTCTGCTGTGGTTTTTTATCCCCTGTGTTGAGTGGACCCAGTCAGGCTGAGTGCAGTGGGAAGGCAGAGATCAGTGCTGGACCCTTCACTGGCTGTGGATGGGTAGGCGTACACTGGAGATGAATCGGGGTCAGCACACTGCGATATGTTAATTTGCCAATAATCATTATAAGTAATGGCCTTACTGATTCATGAATTCCATAAATTGATTAGTCCCTCTGTTAATGAAGAGCTCTAATGCACTACATGTGCAATAGATCATTTCTTTACTTTATGACTTTATCTGGCCCAGGGAACTTGAGCACACTGGGCTGTGCTGGTAGGTACCATTTCATTTGCCAATGTGTCACTGCATAAATACGAGCATTTAACATTGTGCACATTCTGCAGTGGTTTCTGCCCAGAATTAGCTGAGTAATTAATTCTTTGAGCTTTCTGATGCATCACACTGCAAAGTCAGCTTGGTTCCTACTGGATCGTCTTCACAAAAAAACTGGGCTGACTCTGCACTCAACTGTGGACACTCATGCAAGACAAAGTCCAGCAAGCAATCTCCAGTTGGAAGAAGGGTTAGCAGGACCATAAATCACTTCTCTACTCTTACGAATCCTCAATCCCAGTGCAGAAGCAGCCTATGGGCTGGCTTGTTTTGGGACAGGCACTGAGGAGGAGCAGGGCTGCTCGTTCATGTGGGTGAAACTGGGACTGTTGCTAGTGGGGCCGTGTCAGGAGTGGGTTGAATCTGTATGGGCTCTGTTACATGAAGGAGCAATCGCCTTTCCCTCTAACGTGAAATTCTTCAGTGTGTTAGATTGAAGAATGCTCCAGAATGCCTGACAGCGACAGTGCCCCTTTCAAAATGCCTGTATCCTCAATGAGAACAGGGTTACTTCTTCTTTTTCAAATGGACTTCGCTGCAGTTATCCATGCCTTTGTCCCTTTGAGATGTGGTTGGCATAATACACTCTACATGGGGCTATACGTTGAGCCCACTCAGAAACTGAAGCTAATGCAGAATGCAGTGACCCGCTTATTAAGTAGTGTTTCATGCTGGGAACACATCACACTAATGTGCCAGGATCTGCACAAGCTGCCAATACGTTTTTGGATGTTGGTGTTAACCTATAAAGCTATAAATGGTTTGGTACCTAGCCACTTGGGTCAGGAGAGAAGGCACGGTGCCTTTATTAATTATACAAGTCTCCAGCTGAGAATGAATCTGCTTAGGCTCCTGGAAATGGTTCACACTGGGCATGTTCAGAGGCTTAATGCAGGCATTAACATACCCTTACATTGCATCATTTAATTTGCATAACAACCCCTAGGTTTGTAGTGGTACCTTCCCTTGCATCTACCTTTGATGTTGCTGCTGCCACCTCTAAGCTCTTTGTAGAGCTGACAGTTTGAGCTCTGGGCTTGGGACCAAAGGCCAGTTTTACTCGTCTGCTACATCAGGAGAAAGGTCCCTGTGTGGGCCTAGCAGAAAGCTCATAAACTGAGACACATCAGTGTTTGCAAAACTAGTGAACAGGAAAGTAGACCATGCTTAGTCAGAGGTACTTTCTGAATACGTCTGAGTCTGGGGAAAAAGCTGCAGGTTTGGGGCTGGTTTTAGATTTTGATCAAATTGGCTTATGGTTTACAAAATGTCCCTCCTTTCCAGAGCAGAACAAGTAACCCACAATATTCACCCATTACATCTGCAGACAGATCTGCAGCTACTTCCTGCATTTTTCTGTGGTGTTTCTTACTGGTAATTACAGTAATATTTATGTCTCTTTGCATTTTTATATGTCCTTTGTCAAGCTGATTAGAGGAGGCACAAAGCTGCCCTTTCATAATAAAAGTATTAAAAAAATAAAAAGAGGCCTCATTAGGAGGCTTGCTGACATCAACTAAATTGAGTTTCACCTCGTATCAGAATTTTAATAAATAAGCGCTGATGCTGAGTGCGTTGCTGTAACACGCACGCTCCACTCACACAGCTTGCTGCATGCTTTGTACCATGCGGCTTTTTCCTTTTTAATGCAAAACAATACTAAGTGAGTCAAGGGGAAATGCTATTTCATATTCAAGCCTTTCTCTTTCCCTAGCAGACCTTAAAAGAAATATAAGATAATTTGTCTGGTATCCAATCACTCTGACTATACTTTCTGATTCTGCTGTTGTACATATCAGAGCCTTAAATCCAACATATCCTTTTGCAGTGCTGCAAATGTGAGCTGCGATTTACATTTGTTTTTCTTGCAAATTAGGAAGAGCATAAAACACAGGCAGCTTTCCTTTCTGGTGCCATCGACTCTATATAAAGTCAGGCTGGAAAAAGCCACAGAAGCAATGAACGGGCAGGGAAAGAGAGTGACAGAGGATGTTTTGGTAATGTAAAAGGCATCTTTACAGCTAACAGACCAAAAGGCTCTTGTTCCAGGCTGCTTCTCACTCAAATATTTATGACAACAGTTTAGACTCTTTTAATTTCTGGTTTCTCTCTTAGAAATCCATATTTAGGTAGATAATTTTAAACGCCTGCCCCTGCCAATTGCTTCTAGGTCAGTGCCAGGTCCGTGCTCTTGATCTCAGGCTGTTTTAGTAACTAGCTTGGCGTTTAACTAGCTTGGTGTTTGAGGGGAGCTGTAATTTGGGTGGTTTTTATAGATACCGGCAACAGCCAAGCAGCAATCAAAGCAGCCCAGTCAGGATGTCCTGGCAGGGCTGTGGGTGCTGGTGACACAGAAACAGAAACAAGCAAGGGCTGGTGGCAGCGCCCCAGCCACCAGTGGCTGCTGCTGCCATCTGTCTTCACTGGCAACCAGTGCCCCACATCAAACCCTTGCAGTGGCTGCACTGCCTGGGATCTGCTTTCCTGCCTGGCAACACTGCTGTACAGACCTGTGTCCTTGGTGTTTCTCCAGATGGGATTTTTTTTCCTACTTATTTGTTTTGTGCCTGTTCCCAAGGTTTTGAGTAGTTTGTGAGAAGCGTCCTCAAAGCAGGTGAAAGGCCAAAGCAGCCATCCTCTCCATGTTTGTGGTTCTGACTTTGGATTCCAGATGGGGACTTATCCCATCATGTGCTAGAACAAATGCAACAAAATGATGGTGCTAGGCAGGAGGTGCTGCTGAGGAAACAGCAGTGCTCCATGCCATCTCTGGCTTCCCTCTTTGCAGGGCTGAGAAAATCCCAATTGTCCAAATTTTCTGAGCCTATAGGGTCCACTTGAGATCAAATCCTTATGAGCTTGTCTAATCACCCCTTTCCCCTCCTTCTTTCTCAGCATTTTCTATCACTACCTCTTTACTGCAGTGCTGGGACATGCTCCTGGAAGAAACTGAGTGCAAAACCTGCTAGCGACTTCAGGGGGTTTCTGGCTGTAAGCTCAAGGCCTGAACAGATTGCAGCTTCAAGCACTTTTGCCAAAATTGGGTTGCTTTGATCAATTAAATTCCCTGGCAGTGAAAGAATAATAATAAAGGTTAGGGGGGCTGTGCTCTGAAGCTCCATCTGCAGAAGAGTGTATCTTCCCACTGCCCCTGAATAGCATCAGCAGGCTCTCCTCTACATCTTTTATGGATTTAATTCTCTTTGGGAAGCTAATCTCACCCCTGCTGCCCCAGCACAAAACCCAAAGTGGCAATCTTGTGAAGCACAGAAAAGCAATTGGGGGGAACCTAGCTTTTTATGGTAATACCCAGGGAAAGTGACTTGCACCACTGCTCTTAAGAATGCAAACATGCTCCCACCAAGCGTGGGATAAACAGCACGGCTTGTACCTTTCAGCAAAACAGAAACGTGCCGTTGCCAGAGCCAAAGGACTCTCTATGGGAAGAGTTTGCTTGCCAGCAAGCAGGGCTTCGCTTATACCCAAATGCTTCAAGGTGTGGAGACAGTTTTGCTGGAGAGTAGGGAAGGCTGCAGAGGGGCAGGAGGAATAGGGAGGGAAACCTGAGTTATGAAAGTGATGGAGGCTGACCCTTGCCTCCTGCCCAGTGCCTCTGAGGCTGTTCATGGCGTGGTGGGTGTATGTAACACCACTGGCTCGCTTGAGTGGGAATCACCAGGCTGGCAACCCTCAGCCTGAGTAGGCTTTGCTCGCAGACCAGGAATTTGTCTGTTTTCTGGCTCAGTTTCAGTGCTTATTTCCACGAATAAGATGAAGTGAAAACACTCACAGAAGAAAGCAGCGTTCATATTCCTGCCACGGCCCCTGCACTGACCACGATGGCTGCATGGTGAACAGAGGACATCTCCTATGGAAAGTTAAGGGCTCCAGTTAACAGCGCAGATGCCTTATTCTGAGGGGGATTTTGTCCCCTCCCACCCCCATTGCTATGCAGCTCTGCTGCTGTGTTCTTTGTTTAGGGGGCTGTGTTGGCCAAGTCACTTATTCTGTCCTTGTAGGGTCAGTTTTCCATGCCCTGGGCTCCCTGACACAGTGTCTGCAGGGTGTTGCTGTGATGAGGAGAAGGTGAAGGGGGAGAGAAGCACACCAGATGAAGAGAACAGGGAGAAGAGAGTGCAGGACCATCTTGTTTTTCAGACCAGCAGGTTTACCTGGGATGGACATAATAGATTGTGACAGATTGTGACACTGCATCCTGGCATTTGGGAACTTCGTGGAGGCCCCAAATCTGTGAGGTGGGCATGAGGACCAGAGTGGGTGGTGAGCAGCAGGTAAGACAGAGAGAGGAACCGTGGTTTTCCATGAGGAAACACCTCATGGTGTTTCTGACTGATTTAGAGTGTCCAAGGTGTCTCCTGAGCCAAGGATCATCTCCCTTCCCGGTTCTCTGACACACAGCGGTCTCCTCACCCCAGGTAGCTGGATATAATTTTTGTGTGCTAGCTGCCAGAATATCTTCAGTTTTGCTTGGTCTGTTAAATCACCGGTCTTAATGCTTTGTCCGGAGATCAAATTTGGAAAGGCAGCAGCTGGAGAAAAATTAAAGCAGACAAATGTGTGTAAAAATGTTTCCCTCCAACTGCTTTCATCACAGGCAATTCCTGACTAAATGATGAGGCTTAGGGCTATAAGTATCTCAGTCATTTCATCTGGAGTAAACTGAAACCAAGGTCAAGTCATAGCTGGTTTGTGTCCTTTTCCCTTCTAATCTTACATATTTCACTATGGTTATTTTATTTGAGTGTCTGCCACTTGCTATTTCAAGCTTCCAGTGGTATGCCTGCTCTGCACCCCTGTTTGCCAGCTAAAATGTTTCCACACCACTAGTGGACATGATTACATAATTTCAGATGCACTAAGGCCTGAAATTATTGGATTTTCTCCCTGGTACAAATGAATGCATGTAAGTTGTTTATTTTTAACTTCGCCTCCTGCCTGTGAACTCCAGTAAAAGGAAATTAACTTTTCATGATGGATGCTGGGGGGAGGACAGGAGAGGAATAAAAGCAAAGCATCTGAGTGTGAGTGCAACAGAAAAAGAAGCGTGCTAAGTTCCCGGGTGATAGTGTGATGTTATTCCACCTGTTTCTTTAATTACTAGAAGTTGCTGAGCCTGATCAGCTGCCTTCACAGCCCTGGGAGGAGAGGAAGTGCTGATGGGGTCCCAGGCGTGCAGCTTTTCAAGCTCACGCCAAGACTGTGCATGGAGTCATGTTCCTCCCAGGATTGCTCATCCACAAACGTGTAGGTCATCCGAGTTCCAAACTTACTTTGAAGATCAGAAGTAATCTGTGTGGTCCCTTCTAATCTACAAAACCTTCTCTCTGAATAAGCACTTCAAGAGCAGAATTTACTGAATTTGGTAGCAATGGCTTGGTTTTGTGATATTTAGTAAATAGGTGTATTCAATACTGCAGTATAAAGGGATTAATTTACTTCAGCCTCCTTTCCACCCCCAGGAATCTTATATAGTGTCTCCCATGCACCTAGTTAGCTCAGCAAGGTTATTTCCCAAAAAAATGTTTTAAAATAAAACTAGTTTGCCAAAGGTATTCCCTTGTATCTGTTCATGTTTGAATCTAAAGTGGAAATGTGTTTAATCTGCGTTAAGAACTAAGGGCAGCCAAGCCCCTGGGATGGAGGTGTGTCTCTGAGCCTCCAGAGCCGAATATAATTGAAAGGGCTCAGGTTTCCAATTCCTGCTTTAGTCCAACTTCAGTGTTAACACACAAGATGTGTAATGACAGCCCTCAAAGGCCTCTTTGCATTCACACTTGCAATCCTCATGTTGTATTAGTGCCGACTTTGCCCCGTGTTTTATTTCATGCTTCCCTCACCACAAACATTTGCTGCTTGTGGAAAACC
Source organism: Passer montanus (assembly GCF_014805655.1). Taxonomy (NCBI): domain Eukaryota; kingdom Metazoa; phylum Chordata; class Aves; order Passeriformes; family Passeridae; genus Passer; species Passer montanus. The sequence goes on from NW_024367261.1 coordinate 5,470,830, forward strand.
AGCTGGGGTGTCTCTGTCTCGTTCCCCTTTAATAATCTCTAGTTTGGGACCACTGATCCTTTCAACAACCTTTTCTCTTTTTGATGTGCCCTCTGTTTTCTCTTATTTACAGCAACTGCCATGCTTGGGATTCTCTTGTTTGTCCTCTCCCTCCTCTCAATTTCTCAGAACAAGCTGAAAATGAGATTTAATAGGCCTCCCACTGTTGTTGCTCTTTTGAGATTACTGGGATCAGATGTTCTTCTCTTGAGAACTACATCAAAGAAAATGAGAGAGGGTAAAGACCAGGATGCCCAGGAAGGTGATGGAGAGTGAGGATAAAGCAGGAAAAGAGTGGGTTTTAGCATGCAGTGCTGTGGAGCAGGGCATTTTTGGCTTTGTTGGAATCTTTCCAGGGTTTTACAGAAGTGTCAGTGCCACTATGGTGTGAAAAGCTTAATAATTTTTTATAAAACCTTTCAGCAAGCCCAGTGATACCTGAGTGCTGTATTTTTTTATCATGATTTTTTTGTGCTACTTGCTATAAACAACCCACTAATTTTAATGTGGGATTATTTGGCTGACCTATCCATCCCCATGTTCCCAGAAATCCTCTCCATATTAATTGCATTTCACTGCTGGAGACACCTGTTAGCAAGGGCACAGCTGAACAGGCTCTTAATACTTTAAATCTCTGATAATACTCCAGTTAAACCCCTCTTTCTTGCTTTTTTTCCCCTCCTTTTTCTTTTCTTTTTTTTTTTTTTAATAAGAGAGCAGCTGGTTGAACTTGCTCCTTAGGAGCAGACTGAAGCTAAAATTTCAGCTCCTCTCTTTAGTGTGAGGTGACTTTGCAGCAGAGGATCTGATGGTTTTTGAAGGCTGTCATTGCACTCCCCTTTGCCTCTTCTGTACTGATGGGGAGAAGAGTCACCCATGGTTTTCACTGGTAAAAATAATCCACGTGGTATGTATAGTTTTATAATTGGTCACGAAGCTCAAAGAAAGCAAATATGTACGGCAGTACGGCAGAGACTTTTTGGGGGTTTGTTTGCTTGTTTTGATTTTTTTTTTTATTTGTGTGGTGGTTTTTTTGGTTTGTTTTTTCTTCTTTTTAAGTGCTGCATTTAATCCTGTTAGAAATGTAAGGCAAATTTCAAAAATTCAGAGTGTCTGAAGAAGGAGATAAGCCCTTCATGCTGTTCAGCTCTACAGTGTTTATGCCTTTTCCCCTCTATTTTTTTATCATTATCAGAGAGAGGTGGAAAGCTTTTGTCAGAATTCTCCTTTAAAGAGAGATAGTATTTGAATGTAAACAACTATGAGCACATGGTGTGACCGAGGGAGCGAGCAGTATCTTCAATTTCTGAATTTTCTGGCAATCATGAATGGTGTCAGGATCTTAACATGACTCTTAAGCTGCTCTGAGAACAGGATGGCTTCTATGGAAACCCACTAGACAAGTGATTCAAAAAACATCTTTTTAGAAAATTACTTCATCATATATGAGATTTCTTTTTAAAACTAACTACATGGGAGTTCTTGGCAATGATGGTCTCTACATCTGATGGTCTAACTAGCATGAAATAGAGCTGCTGCTCTCATTTATATACATTACACTATCTGGTTCCTCACTTGTGCTTTGGCAAAAGCATGAATTTTCAAGTTTCCCTCATGGGACTTCCCTGGCTTCTTTCACTTTACCTTTCATTTTCTTCCCAGCTATGTAGAAATACAGGATGATTATTAAATGGCTTTAGGAATTTTGCTGTAAGAGGCAAGGGAACATGTGGCTTCATACTTTTTCATTGCTGTCATCATAGTTTCTGATTGTCTTTTCAAGAAAGCACAACAATAGTGAGGTGGGGAAGATTGTAATGTGCAGTTTAGCTGGGAAAATTAATTATAGATATTTTCCTGGTCTAATATTTGTCAGGCAAATCACAGAATGTTTCTTATAAATACCTTTGTGCATACACAGTCATCAAGAGCTGTTTGATCCATGTATCACTCCAGACTCTAATAAAACCCCATGACAGATGTCCGTGAGCCTTACAGCATCCCAGTGGCAGGGAGGATGCAACACTGGTTGGAGAAGGGAATGGGATGACGGGGAAAAGGGGGGATGTGGGTACCAGCTGTGCTGGCTTCAGCGAGTTTGTGGCACACAGGAGAGCTCCCCCGTGCCACCAGCCTCATCGTGGGGGAGCAGAGATGGTAAGGTTGATCACAGCTGCAGAGCCTTCTTGTGCTCCTTCACTTGGAAATCAGGGAGGAGGTTTCTGGTGGGTGCTGCCCATTTTACCTTGGTCTATTCAGGATTGCCTTTCAGTTAAAAATACTCAGCTGGCTTTCTGTATGAACGTACATATGCCTTTCATTCCTTCTGCTTCTGATTATTGAGTAATTTAATAATTATTCTAATTATTAAATTATTAGGAAATGTTTGTTATTTTTAAATCCAAAATGTTTTCTGAGGGAGGCAAGTGACCAAAAATATTTATACATTTTAGACTTATTTAGTTTAATTAAGCTTGGTAGACTTATTTAGTTTAATTAGCAATAATGTGGGAGTTTAACTGTTGTTCTCAGATTAGAAATAAGTTTACTACTTTGTATTCTTTTGAATTTTTCTTTAAAGAGGTATTTTTTTCTGTTTTTCTTTTCTGTCTTTCTTTTCATAGTAGATCTATTATCTATGCTAAGATTTCATACCCTCAGTGCTAAATAACCCTCCCCCGCCTTCTTTTCCTAGCTGGGATTTATAATACACACCAGAAAAAAAATAGGTGCTGACTCTGCTGTGAACAGTGCCCCTTCATTATGAAACAACCCTTGCAAACTTTTGGAAAATGGACCTACTGTGATAATAAATCTTCTCCCTTGACATACAGCACTGAATGTGGCTCTGACCACATAAACTGCACTCCCCATGATTCTGGGGCTGTTCACAATGCCAACCATTTATAAGCCAGTTGGCTTTACATTAATTAAGTCCCAAGTCATTCACAAATAGCAACAATCACCTCGAAGTGCAGGGTTAGGAAAGGCTGGCATTTTTGAAAAGGAGATCTGTATATAAAAATTTACCACGCTCACAATAGGAAAAAAACCCAGCCCTTGAAACAACAATGGCTTTCTGCTTTTGGGCTCGGGGTCGCAGCTCCTTTCAGTTCAGCTTGTGGTGGTTTATTTATGATGGGTGCTAATTTCTGATGTTTGACTTCTTCTGCAGCAGCCTTGGCTGGGCATCCTGCCCCAAGTGCAAGGTCTCTGCACTGTTGCCTGCAGGACAAGGCAGGGGAAATATGTAGTGCTTTGGAGAGAATCTCAAGGATCCCAGGAACATCAGGGAAAGATTTAGCTTTGTGACAACCTCTGCCGGATTGCTAACTGCTTCTCACCTGGATTTCAGTCCTCATAGCCTTTCCTTACAGGGTTTTAGCATCAATTGGTAGAGTTTTATGGTTCAGACATTAATGGGAGTAATTTTAAAAAACTGCCCAGGAGAGGTCTTGCTCTCCCTGCCTGTCACAGCTTTTAGGCTTTTAAGAGATTTTTCAGATGTGATTGAATTGTATACCTTGTTCCCATGGGGTGCAGCTTCCTTTGGCTGCTGTTGGCTGCCCCTTCTGCCATCTCCTTCCCCCAACATTGGCCCACCTGGCCTGTCCTTGCCTTTGCTTCAGATCCCTTCCCTGTGCCCCTCTAAGCTTCCCCATCTATGCCTTGGCCTTCCTGCCCTTGGCTTTACTTCTTGGAGGGGTCCCCACTGGCTGGGTGAGTTACCTGTTTTCACTCAGCCCCTTCCATCTCCATTGCTTTATCTTGTTCCCTGTGTTTTGTGTCACTGGCATTTTGTCTTGTAAATGTAAGGCTGTAAACGTGTAAGGATACTTTACTTTGGAAGTCAACCTGGAGAATGAAAGAGTTGGAGATGGGAACATTTTTTTTTCCTAGTTGGTCGCCCATTGCTGGGTGCATGTGGACCTTCACCCTCCTCCCTGCCAGTCCCTGCTGGGACTGCAGTCAGACAGGAGCTGCCAGTGTAACTTGGCTGCTCTGTGTAGGAGCATTATGGCACAGGCTTAAAGGACACAATTACAGATGAACTTCACAGGATGGTGCCTCATCCAGGCCACAGGATTGACAGTGCTCATTCACTAAGCAGCTATTCAGTAGTTTTTCTTCATAATTTTTCAGCAGAGGAGGGAGTAGCTGATCCCTTAATTCCAACATCCTATTCAGATACTGCACTGAAGACAGAGTTATTAATTTCCTCTGAGGGTTTTTTGCTGTCATTCAGCATGACAGTACCCCGAGTGCTTTAAAAATATTAATGGGTTTATTTTCATAGTAGAACCATAAGATGGAAGAGCATTGCTTTCACACTGTAGTTGCAAGCAACAGCAAAGAGTGCAGGATCAAGGTCAAAGAGAATGCAAGGTTTAGACATGCAATAATTCTTTTTCCAGACAACATTCTGTTTATCACCTTACTTCTATGTCTGCATTTTATACAGCCCACTGAGTTCCATTTTGGCTGCTGCTGCCCAGTGAATGGTTCTGCCAAGTTCAGAGGCAGTACTGTGTGAGCTCCACACTGGTTAAGTCCTACAAGCTGTTTGGTCTAGACTCACTTAGTCCCACAATAGGCAGATGTATCTCCCCAGGTCAGTGTTTGTCTGCTCTACTTTCTCCTGCTGTAATCTTCAGTCTCAGGACAACAACGGGCAAGACAGGAACAGTGCAAGGAGCTTTAATTCATGCTCAGTGCCTCCCAGCCAGCTGAGGCAGATATCCTATGGAGAGAGCATGGTATGTGCTCATGAAAATAAGGATCTCTTGCTCTGCCCAACAAAAACCCAGTTCAGCTCATTTTTTCCTGATGCTTTTCAGGCTTCACTATAGCCATGACCCATGAACTCCTTGTGCAAATACATAGCTAACCTGCTCCTTTTCTCCATTCCCCATGTGGTTTCTTGTCCCACCCTACCGACCAGCCAGCATTCCCACTTGATGCAACCTCAAGAAGTGGTGGTCCTGCTACCACATTTGATTAAGATATTGATATTCAGCTCTGTAGGTACTACAGTCTGCTAATATAGGGATAAACTGCAATATAAAATAAAGATTCCCTGCTTTTTATGTTGGTTGGTTAGGCAAGCCATGTGACAGAGCTTATCGTGATAATGGTATTTCTGCTGGATTCAGCAAAGATAGTGCCATAAAAATAAAACACATTGAGATTCATAGAAATCTGTATGCATTTTGCTTCCAGTGAAGCTATTCGGGGCCAAATTTCAAACATCAGTTTCTAGTTGCACCAACACAAGGAGCCCATGCAAAATACAAATATGCACCCTTAGGTTCTTACACATGCGGGCAGTGCCCATTCTTGCTGAAATGTGACATTCTGAGAACAGATGTTGCAAACTACTTGCACATATTTTGTGGGAGCAACAGTGACATCAATCTTGCTGGAATCATAGCGCCCATTTTTACTTTTCTTTGCTTGGTAGGCCATTTGTCTTGTTTCCTTTGGCGCTGGAAGTCTTCCCCATGCTGTTTTCTGTGTCTGGAAAATCTGCCCACCTTCAGCATGCCAATCACACTTCTTTTTCAAACCTCTTCTTCAAACTTCTCCTAATCCCTTTTATGTTGATCTTCTTACTGTCGTTTTCTTTCCAACTCAAGTCTGAATTGCCTCTTACATGGAGTTTTAAGTGTGTGTATTTATTCATAGTCCTTTGTGTAAGCTGTCTAAGTTAGTGCCCCCTTCATTTTTAAGTGAAAAATTAATTTTATATAGTTGTATTAACTTAATCCATCCCTTCAGCTCCACAACGCAAACCCCTTTTTTGAATAGTCCAATTCCTGTTTTAAAGGTGAGTTTGTTAAAATGTAAAGATTAAATGGGCTGCCGGGGTCCAAGCTAGAAGGCAACAAATCCATGAGAAGAGCACAAGACTCGTGGTGACCAGACCAGCAGTTTCAGCGCTGAGTAATGCACTATTGGCACGGCTTTGCCTTTTTCCTCCAGAAAAAATTAAAGACAGTAAATCAGTTTGGAAGGTATGGTTTATTTTGGCCTGCTGACACTACAAATGTTATTTCTGAAATAGCAATGGTTAATTGCTCAAACTCCTCAGCTGTGAAGACAACATAGAATGTTTCCATGTAGAGTGAGGAACGGGAGCTGGAGCAGAGCCTGGAGAGGGAGCTCCTGGAGGAGCCAGGGGAAGGTGGGCACAGCCAGGACAAGGATGGAGCCTGCTGTGGGGGCTCCCTGGACTCACTGCCAAGGACAGGGAACTGTGAAGCAGCTACATTGGCTGGGGGCTGCAGTGCCTCTCTGGCTCTGGGGTGCTGACACATACAAGGAAGGATGGGCAACGCTAGGAGTGATTTTGCAGGCAATTGCTTGCTTCACCTAAGCATCTAACCCTGTTCATAGGAGGTGTGACTCCTAAAATTGTTGTGTGCATATGTATATTATTATTTAATCTCCATGTGGCCTTTCATTTCTGTGACTTAAGTTTATGAACATTTTATTTTTCATTTTCAGTTACTTTTTTCCAATATAACATGAAATTGCAGACATTTTCAGGCTTTCACTTTTAAAATTATCTCTCATTATCATAATTTACTGCTCTTAATGATTTTTCTGACAGGTTTTAGTAGCAAGATTCCCTAAGTATTCCTTTTTTTCTTGGATGCAGTTAAGCATATTATACAAGACAGTATGGATAATATTAACATCCCAGTAGTGTAACATTCAGGAGAGTTTCCAACAGTCAATGTTATCTGTCATCTCAGGATATGTATCACTTGGGGATCCTTTCTATGCAAAGAGTGAGAAGAGACGTTCTCCAGACAGCATTTGTCGTGCTGTCCTAGGATTTCTGGGAGCTCCTGCAGGAACCCAGAGGTGGCTGCCGTCTGCTTGTCTTGATGGTTTGCATTCGGATCCAGATCAGACTGTGCTGGAGAAGTAAACCTCCAACAGCTACCATGGCCCTGGCAAGGCACAGGCTGTGCTCTCTGCATGCCTTCTCCAGATGCTGGGCATATGGGCCTGTCCTGAGAGCTCCAGGATGGTTTGGCTTAGTTGGTTTGGCTGAGAAGGCAGTTGGAGGAGAGAGTATGGAGAGAGACTTATTGCTCTTGCAGATAACAGGCTTGCTGAGTTTGATTGATGGATGCTGCTTTATCTGCCAGACATAAGCTAAAACTTAGGAAATGGAGTGGAAATATGCAGCTTGGGCAGAGCAGTTGTGTACAGCAGGGAGAAGCACAGTGCTGGTTTGAGCAGAGCTTGTGCTCTGCTGCCCCAGTGCACCACAGGCTCCCTGGGGAGCACAGCTGGGTGTGAAGTATCACACCCATGTCTACCAGCCATGCAGGGCCCAGAGACAGGGTGCCACTCATGCTCTGGTCATGTGTACCAAGGAATGACATTTCTTCCTTCCTGTTTTCCCAGTTCTTTCCCTTTGCTGTCCTATTGATGCATCGCAGGCCCTCCATCTGGTCCTGAGAGTGAGAATTTCCCAACTGTGCCTCCAAACCAATGCTCAGAAATTCTGGTCTGCTATCTCTGGCATTAGCAGGCTGGCTCAATGGCACTGGGTATCACCCCATATCCCTGGCCATCTCAGTTCCCTCTGCCTGCCTTGGACTTGCTCCACACTCATCATATGCTCCCAGCCACTTACTGGGTAGCAGTGCAGAGTAGAGAGCAGCATCCCTGCCTCAGTGACAAATGTGAAAGGCTCTGAAATGGAAATGGTTGTAGTGGTACAGATTGCCTCTAGCTAGGGTAGCTTATCCTGTGCAGGAAACTGGCTGCAACTGGAGCACCTTTTTGCTAATGTACATTGTATTTTCACTTTGCTGTAATTGTAAAACTCCAGAGTGTGAACAAGGCTGCAGCCTGTACGTTTTTTAACAACAAGTGCTCCTGTGCCCCAATCCTGTTTGCCACTCTCTGGAACCCTGGTCTTCATTAAGTCCTTTGGGAGCTAACTTTCAGCTAATAAAATTAGGAGAGGGCAGAATTTATTCAAACAAGCAGAATTTGACACATTTGGTTTCTGAGAAGGTTGTGAGGATGATATAATATTGCTTGTAGAAGGTATTTGTCAAGTGTCTTCCAATTTGAGAGAACGGTTGGACATTTTTCTTCCTCTTAGAGGTGTTAATAGACTCAAAGGTGGAAGAGGAGGCAAGGGCAGAGTGGAAAAAAGACCTGACAAGCTCGAGTGATGGCAAACACAGCAGATTACACTAAAGACAATCTCTTCTCTGCCACTCATTTTTTCTTACTCAGCACAGAGTGCATCTGGCTTTTCGTTACAGAGGAGCTGAAATGAGCCCTTGTGAGTGATCAATGCACATGCTGGGAGAAATCTTACAAATACAGGAAAAGCCACCGATGATATTCTGTCTGGAAAGAGAATGCTGGTGGTGTTTGAGATTTCCCCAGATTCAGTCTCTGGTGAGGAGACAGATGAACAGTGTGTCTGTAAAGAAAATTTAAATGTTTCCATTAAAAGAAGAAACACAGACCTGAAAAACACACGTGCGCTGAGGTAACATGGATCTGATGCAGTGAATGTTTCATGGTTTTTTCCTGCCTTCTAGAGTAAATTTATGTTCAAATCCTTGTTTTGTACAAGAAGTGGGTGCAATACTGTGTTTTGCTATTTGTTGCAAATGCTCACCATCATTTGCTTCACAGTGGATGTGCCTGCTCCAGCCTCCCCAGTTAGCATTGACTGGCGCTCCAGTTGGCTTCAGAGCAGAAAAGCTTCTTGCTGAGGAGCTGGGGAGAATGGGGTGGTCTTTGGGTTTTAGAAGTGGTCTTTTTGGGTTTAGGTCAAAGACTTCTAACCAAAGAGCGTCAGAAAGCTGCTCCTGCAGTAGTTGATCCAAGTGACAGGGAACAAGATACACAAGGCATCTCGTGCATCCCATCTGCACAGGATAAGAAGAAATTTGCCCTGTGGCTGTCAGGTCAGTGTGCTTTGGCATGCACAGAGGTATAAAATGTTTTCCTTCTCAGAGCTTCCATATTTTGGGCCTCGTTTGATATCCTTTAGACTAAATTCAGCAGTTTCCTTGGTAATGGTGTTTTGTGCTGTGAATGCTAGTAAATCAAATATCCATGATGGGGAGCTGTCATGTATTTTACATGTAATTTTTAGATGTAATTTACAATCAAATTGCCATTTTATGAAAGGCCAGGGAAATATTGGTGATATCCCATCTGAAAATTGTTTATTGACTATAATGAGGAAGAAAACAGTGGAGACATACGGTAATTAAATAGGGACTACAAAAATTGCTGTAAATTCTGTGAGAAAATGATACAAACTTCTTTACTGAACTTTCAAACTGCCCTGTGGAGTTTAAAAGACAATAGAGTTCTCTTTCAGAGTTCAGAATTTCTTTAGGTTATTTTCAAACCTCTATACAGTGTCATCTTTGTTCTCCATTTAGACTTGATTTTTTTTTCTTTTTAAAATAGAATTATCTGCTAGTATAGCAGCATGAAAGCAAGTGGGTTAAGGACATGTGAGATTCTTGTATAAGTCTTCTCTTATTTACTTGCACTGGAAAGATCTTCAAATTCTTAGAACCATGCCCAGCCTAGGTGGAAATGGATGCAAACAGTGATTTTGGTGTAAACTTGTGTTTACTGATACTAGCCAGTCATTTTGCCTGTCCAAGTTAGTGTTTGAACCATTTGGCAGGAGGTTGGGTGTGGTTTGGTTTCTTTTTTTAACCAGTGTGTTTCTAGTATCTCACTTTCACATCTATGCTGAATGAGGGTATGTCACCAGGTGCCCTCAACTCAATGCAAGACAGGATTGCAAACCTGTGTATCCAATATCAAAAGCCACAACTCTAACCAGTAGAATAACATGTACATTTCTTGCTAGGATAAAGCCTCTGGTAAGATACCTAGGATCACATTAGAAACACCTCAGAAATATGAGACCGGTATCTTGGTGATATTGTGTCAAATTTGTTTAAAAAGTGTTCTGAGGGTAATTGAATATCAGCTGCAGTTGCAATAGAGATTTGCTATTGTATTCCCCACTGGCTGATGGGCATGCCTTGTTGAATCTCACATAATCCAGCCCTTGTATTTTTGATCCTTTCTTGTTCCTTTTCTGAGTTTTGTGCTCCAAGTTCATGGATGTCAGATGTTTACGTCCTTCTTCATCAGTAGATGTGAGATGACAACATTTGCCATTCTGCTGAGTGACTTTTGGGCTTTGACTTTTGTAGGCTTGCTACCAGGAGTTCAGGCTGGGCTCTGCCTATATTTACCGTCTCTTTAGCTGGATGCTGAAGGAAAATCTCCTTTCTGAGGAGTCACTCTGTCGGAAACCTCCCTTTTGGATGTCAGCTATGTTGATAAAAACAACTCAATTATCCCAGGCCAAGCTAGGGACACGGTAAAGCTTCAATCCAAAGCCATTCTTGAGAAGCACAGGAAAACATTTTTTTCTAGGTATCGTTTGCAGCAGCATCATTTGGATAGATCCCAGGCCTACTCAGGTGAGGAGAACTTTTAAAGCAGCACCAGCTGGAAAACCAAGCAGGTTGTCCTCCACCAGACAGCTCTGTATGGAAAAAGCAGGTGTCTGTAGTCACAACATATAGCCTGTGGTAGACCAGTAGGAAAGCCAAAAATAATAATGGACAATGCTGGGTCACAGCAGTGCCAGAAACTGAATGTGTCTCAAAATGGGAACATTGTGCTGTTTTAGAGGATGTATTTCACAGGACAGAAATCGGATATTCCCTTCATCTAAGGGCTGATTTTTTTCCTTTTTTTTTAACTTTCAAGGACTGCAATCGGCTCTGAGGAACAGAGGAGAATTCCCACTGTTCCTGGGATCCAGACTCTTTTTAAGTAACAGACACTTGAAAAGAAGCCTTGGGAACTGAAAGAGCCTGGTTTGTGGGTGTTTCTTTGCTACCCATCACACATTGAAGGGTCAGGGTCGCACATCAATGCAAGCTACCCCTGCCTATTTCACTTGCTTCTTATTTGGGGATTGAGAGGCTTTACTGCCAGTTTTAAGGAGCACCAGCAACAAGGCACAGTGTGCTCCTTAATCTGTCATTTGTCATGTCCCCAGTTTTCCCTGGCTTTTGCAGATGTGTGAATCCAAGGGTCAAATAGAGTGGCAGTGGCTTATATCACAGTTTCTACTTTTCTTCTCTTGATACACCGCTCTGTGCACTGATCCGTTGGTCTGTGGTCCACCCTGAACCTCCTTATCCTGGGAAGTTTAGGTCTTTCTCTCCATACCACCCTAACTATGTTGTGAGAAGCTGAAGACAGCAAAAAACAGGCACTGTTATTAACTCCAATCATTGTTCATTAAAAGAAAAAGGCACACAGAAGGGCACACAAAGGGAGAACTTCATCTCCATCCTCTGCCCATCCCTGGGGGTTTGTTCATCAGTCAAACACTGGATCCCTGCCAAGATATCAAGGGTGATAAATTTGAACTTCCACTCAGCAAAGTGAATCTACACCCCTCACCTTCCATGTTTCCCAGGAGAGTAAGCCTCTTGCATGCTGTGGCTTCAGTCACTGCCCCTGTCTTTACATTCATTCTGCATTATGCAAAGTAATGGCAAAGAGACTCTTGCTCAGCTGAGATAAAGAAGTGGCTTTCACGTGGCCTGGTTTGACGTGACTCAATCTCTCATTGTGCAGCATCTGCACAATGATTTGCAGTGCTGCCAGCCTTTCCTTGTCATGCTGAACTAGAGAGACACAGGTCTTTGCAAATAGTCTCTGTCTTTTTCAGTTGTGTCTTTTTTGAGGTAATGCATTAGTAGTGCCACCCTTGGCACCAGCTGGCAGAACTTGCCCTTTCCTGGGGGGAAGAGGGACTAGTGATGTCTGTTCAGTTGCAATAGATGAGCTGTGCTTAAAGGCTTGCTCTTCTCAATGTTGTACGAAAGCACTATGCTTCTCATCCTCCAGGCATGTCCTGTTGGCAATTCTGGAGGGCTGGAAACCAGTGCAAATCATGAAGGCTGGGCTTTAAAGGATGAGAGAGAAGAAGAACTGTTAGTCCCAGGGCTGAAAAAAATGTTGGTTATCCTCCAAGGCTGTCAAGATCTGCAAATACCAGTGACCAAGGCCAAGAGATGCATGTGTGAGGCTTTGTTGCATTCAGAGCAACTAAGCAACGTGCAAGTCAGCACCAGGTACTTTTTGGTGGCCTGGGTTCTCAGGGGGCTGACGATCCATGGTTTCTTTCCACAGTACTTAGCAGCACAATGGCTTTTCTAATTTCCATGGGTCCAGTGCCAGCATGGAAGCATTTCTCTGCTCTCCCCCACACAGCCCTGATGGAGAGTTTAGGTGGCTGTGTTGTGGTAGGCTCTGTAGACACACCCACGGGTGGTTTGCCACTGCTACCTTTAAGAAGGGTAATGGAGGCTGTCTGTAAAGATTTGCTTCATCATCAGCAAAGAGGGTGAAGCCGATGATAGGTGCATGTGTAATGGCTTTCGTGCAATGGGTAAATCCAGTGAAAGTGATATTTACTACAGTTGCACCTTCATCTGCTGGTAGTGTGGGCTGTGCATGGCTCTACACTGCATCATCTCTACAGTGGCTACTTCAGGGGCCCTGAGGGCACCACGTCTGTGACTGCCCCTGCCCAGCCTCCCTGAGGTCCCCCCACCCTGCTGCAGTGACTGTAGTCCCAGGAAGAGGTGACAGGCATGGACACATTCTTTGGCCAAGAAGAGGTCAGCTGGAGATGCTGTGCCTGGGGTGGATCCAGGCTATTGTGTGGCACTGCCTGCAAATGGTGAGAGGGGAAGGGAGAGGAGTGGCAGCACTGGGAAGGCACAGGCTGGTGGCTGGCAAGTGGCATCCTAGCAGTGGCTGGGGACTTTTTCCAGGGCTGAGGTGACAATGAAGGAGAGGAGGAATATGCAGGCAGCAGCGTTGTCCAGGGGGCGTGCAGCTGCCCCACGGCTCAGGGCATCCTCGTTGCTGAGCCATGTGCCCTGGCGAGCTCTGCAAAGGCTGGCGGGCGTCTGCAGCCATTTCCCTGCTGGGTGGTTGGCGATGAGTGGTCCCACGTGGTTTAGATTTAGTGAGAATCCCCTTTTTGTGTTCAGAAGGCCTTGTTTTCAGTCCCCAAGTGCCTCGTGAAATGAATTGTTGTTTTCTGGCCAGCCTGACTAGGAAACACGATTCATGCAGTTGCTGGGAACTGGCAGAAACATCCTGGTTTTCAGAGTGTAAATTATGAAAATGCATTCTTATTCTCATGGATTTTCCTTGAGAAAAAGCCAGCAGTGGGAGTGTGTTGGAGTGGTAAAATACAATTCATGACAACAATCCCACTGAGAGGAGTATTTTTTTTTCAGTTTGGTTGCTTCTAATTGTGGTAAGGAGCAAACACATTCCTCTCTAATTTCCATTGGCAAAGTCTCCAGGACTCTGCAAGTGCCAATGCGTGTGCTGAGGTTGGTTTTGCATTTCCTCCTCTCTTCCTCCCCTCCTCCACCCTCTCCGTCATCTTACTGGTATTATGGCCAATCCCTCTGCAAATACCTCTTACACAGGCAACATAAGCATTCTCCTTCTTGTTTTTCTTCCTTCAAAACTCAGCTCTATCTCTTTTGGCCAGCTGCAGCCTTCCTAGAGCATCTTCTACCTGACAAAAGAAGATACCTTTGATAGTCAGGCATGACTGTAAAGTTGAAACACATGCTTGGTTCAGATACTGATGAACTTTAATTTATCTCGATTCATTAGCAATTTTAAAACCCACAGTTAGTGGAAGACTGTCTGTAAAATAATTGGAAGTAAATGCTGAAGGAGAAATACTGGGGGGAGGAAAGAAGGGAAGCAGCTTACAGCAGGAGTCTAAGCCAGTCTTTCATCTTCAGGCCAGTTCGGTTTTGAACCCTGATGGGAAAGGTCATGAATTTTAAAATGTGTCTCGCAGCAGACAGCTCTAATCATAAAGCTAACACTATCTGCAGTGCATGTCTGACCATGTGAGACTCATGGCTGACTGAAGAGGGAGACTGACTTCCAAGAGCAGGATGCTGCTTGGAGCAGGAGAGCGTGGGATAAGCAGAACTGATGCCATATCTGTCAGTGCTGGCATGAAGTACCCAGCTTTCAGGGGGAACCACGCTGTTCCCAGCAGGGTCTCAGCAGGGCTTGCTGCAGCAGAAGTACTAGATAGCGCATTTTTTGCCTCTGACAGCTCCTCCAGGATCCACAGTTTCCCCTTCCTGCCTGTTGTTTAGGAAGTATATCATTTTACTGCTTTAGCTCACAACCCTCATTCTTGGCTTTAATGCAATTTCCAAACTATTGTGCTCCAAAGCCTGTAGAAGCTGGAGCGCTTGCTGTGGCTACTCTTGGGAATCATCTTTGTTGTGCCATTTGCCAGGCTGTGCTTGAAATCAAGGGAGGCTAATGTTTTGGCAGTACCTCACAATGACTCTGACAAAGGAGTTGTGGTTGGTGACTATCTCAGTCTTAATTGTTTTCTTAATTGGGTGCTGCTGAGGCTCAGACAGTTATTTGCAAGATGTGAGAAAGCCCTTGGTTCTCTCTCTAACTTCGTGTGCATTTTCCAGAATTCTTCCACTGTACATGTATCACATCTTGGGCTCTGCTCTTCCTAGCACATATGGAAGCATGGTCCGCTGGTGTTAATCACCACGTGGTGTCTAGACATGCTGAAAACACTTAAGCAACTGTGACATCTGTTTGTTTGGCCTATGTTGTTGGGAAACCTGACCTTATTTACGAACAGTTTTCAAAACCAGGTTTCAACCATGACGTGATAATAAGTGTGAAGCATCTTCACACGCTGTGACCACATCTTTGTGGCCAACATACTCCCTGAGGAGAGGTGGGCTCGCTCTGAAGGGTTAGAGCTTGGAACATATGGGTTCAATTTTTAGGTCTGGCACATACTTCACATCTGACCTTTGCTAAGTTGTATGCTCTCTTTGTGTCTGGAATAAAATGACAGTGGTAATACCCGGGATCAGACTGATTATTTGACTCTTCAGATTGTGGCAGCTAATTTGTTACCTAAAAAAGTCCCCATGATCTAAATGCAGCTGAATGCCCTATTGTATGGAGTTAGTGTGGTGTGAACAAGCGCAGGAGCCAAGCTGGAATTTCTCTTAATTCTTCAGCAGCAGCAGCAGCAAACTCCAAATCAGGGGTCACTTTTGGTCTGTCATCTTGCAATTGCTAGCTTTTTGCAGTGCATTATGTGAAACAGAATTTTCAGGAGCATCTGGTTCTTGGCTGCTAAGTGTTTACATTGCTTCTGAAAATGGAATTTAGGGCTCTGACAGAGGATCTTTGGTAGATTTAACTGTTTAGAACATTATCTCCTCTAGCATCTCTGCCAAAAGTTGCTGCCTCATAGCAGGGGCGCGGAGCAAGAAGAAAGCACAATGATAAGCAGTGTCACACTGTGAACCTGGTGGGGACAGTTCCATGCTCTTCCTGTTCACACAACCCACAGAAGTTTGGGGTCACTGTGGAGAAAATCTAGGGATTTGCTCAAGTGTGTCCCTAAGCTGCTTCCTCTCAATGTCTGGCAAGTGTTTAATGAGAGTGCTAGTGCTGTGTTTGTGGACAGGCGAGTTCTCCCACAGCTCATTGTGAAAAGGCTGGGCATCAGGAGCCAAGGAATCACCAGAGAGGATTTGGGAAGCCCCAGCTGGGTGCTGGTGTAATACAAGGAAAAATTCAGTTCTAGGGAGGCTCTAAGTGGAGCTAACCCTGATGCCCACAAACAAAGCTAAGTTTACCTCTCCATTTCCCTTGTTGAACTGCAAGTGAGTTTCCAAGAAGCTCTTGGCTCTGAAGCAGCTACTGCAGGCATAAGCAGCTCTGCTTGAGTGGCATCCGACTTGCGATTTCTGTGACTGTATCTTTTACAGCAGTGTCTCCAGAAATACAGAAGTATGACAAATTATTTATTTGCCAAGCCTTTTCTGTTCTGTTTCAGCCTCTCCTCTCCCCCTTCCCCAGCTTATCACTGGTGGAAGCGGGTGTAAAGTCCTTTGAACGAGGACATCAAAGGACAACTGCATCTCTGTTCTTAACCCAGGCTTATAAAGGGATTGTGATAAAGGCCAACAATACATGTCAGTGTTGCCCAGTTATTGTTCTGGGCTTTGTAGTTTTATTAGGAAATAATTTCTCACCCTGTGTGGCTCCTGGTGAGTTTTGTTTTCTGTGCTGCTGGATTTGATCTGCCCAGGGAAAGACCTGCCACAGAACTGAGAGTTTTGCCAGCTGTGAGTTAAGAGGGAGACATGATTGAAAAAGTTCAAGCCTTGCTTCCTCTAGCAGCCAATTTACCATCTGTCTCACTCTCCCTCACGCCCCTTTTATAGCAAAAATGCAAACAATTTGTTTGACCTCTGCTGAATCTGTATGACTCTGGGCTTTTAAAGCGTTGCTCTAGCAAATAAAAACCAAACATGACAGCAGCAACAACCCCAAATTCAAACCCAATAAACCTAGGTGGAGGCAAGGCCTCTTCCCAGAAATGGTAAGGATCTTTCAAAAGCTTTCTTCTTCGTTAATACATCCCTCCTTCTCCTCTCCCTTTGCTCCATCTCTGGGAAAAACTACAGGTAAAGTCAACTCCTGTCTTCCACAGCACATGGCTGAAAATTTGCCTCTCCTCCAGTGTAAGGAAGAGGGTGAAGCCCTCAGCTGTAATGCCCAGAGGCTGGATGCTGTGGGTATGTAAATACCAGCACCCCTCCACTCCCACGTCCTGGCAGCACGGCCCCTCTCTGACCTTGCACCAGCTGAGGCACCTCTGTGAGATGGTCCACCAGAACCTGGTGGTCCTCAGTGGGGCCAGCGAGCTCCACACACAAAGGTCTCTGGTGGGACTAAAGCTGATGAGGGGAGCAGAGAGGAGTGGGGTCTCTCTCCTGGTGTTGGTAAATCCCTGGCCTTGCTCAGCTGCATGTGGAAACAAAGATGGGTATTGTGTTACATTATTGCTAGCATCAGTAATGGTTCTGTCTCCCAGAGAGACTTCTCAGAAGCATTCCTGATGCTGGTATAGATTGGCATGGCTCCAGCCACTGTGTAATTTTTTTGTAGGCTATGAAATGTACTTGAAAACTGGTCTGTGTTTCAGGGTTTTGTCTTGGTGGTACTGACCCAGTGGAAGTCCAAGCTGCTAAATGACTCACCCTTACCATGCTTCATCCTCAAATAGGTACTTGTACCCTCAATTCACATTACTGAGCAACTGTAAGGGGGGAGAAAAAAAATATCACACTCGTTTTCATGCTTCAAACAAAACCTATGAAGTCCCCATTCCAGGCTGCTGAAGCAGCCTTTGTTTTGCTAGCAAATCTCTGTAGAAAGAGATGAGAACTGGTAAGAAAATCACCTCAGTGTTGTGTTTTGCTGAGGTTAGAGGAGGGCAGTGTGACATCCTTGCACAAAGCATTTTGTATTTCAGTGTATCTTAAGTAGATTGGCATAAGAAACTAAAGCCTTTTCTTGGGTTTACTGAAACCACAAAGATATTATATCATTGGGGATCATACCGGACAAAAAAATGGGGTGGCAGGAGCCTGGGGGAGGAAGGGGGAAGAAAGCGGTTTAGTGTGGAAAATTAAGCTCACATTTGAAGATGGACGTAACCTGATAAGAAGTCTGAAACATGAGCTGAGATGCTAATCTCCTCAGGACAATTTTAAATCCTCCTTTTAGGGATGTGGGAGTGACTTCATACCTGCTTTGAGAACTTGGGAAAATCCTTTCTAGAAAACACCTAAAGGGGGCTTTCCATTGTCAAAGAAGTAGCTTGATTAGTGTAAGATGATATTCTTTCCCACATGTTCAGATGAGCTACTATCCATAAGGAATAATTAAGGGAAAATAGAATAAAATCATATCAAGAAGTGCTAGAAACAAGCAGGAAAACTTTTTTTTTTTTTGCTATGGCAGAAGCTCTTTCCCACGTTGTACATTGCCTTAACAATGTTCAGATGAGCTACTATCCGTAAGGAATAATTAAGAGAAAATGAAATAGAATAAAATCATATCAATAAGTGCTAGAAACAAGCAGGAAAACTTTTTTTTTTTTTGCTATGGCAGAAGCAGAAGTAAGGCAGCTCTGTTGCAGAAGAGCTGCCTGAAATGTGGGAGATTTAAGCAGCAAGTTCTTTCACCCTGAGTAGGTGAGGGTGCAACAGTAGGCTCATACTCAAAGACACAGGGAGTGGGGAAGAAGCAACCCAAAATCTCAAAGAGATCATGGGGCATTGACTGAAATGGCAGGGAAGGTGATGGCAATGGAAGACTCCTGAGATCAGCAGTGGGACAGTGGAGTTGCCTGGCATTGTTATCACTGCCCTGAACAGATGCTTGAACAAGGAAGTATACACAGGGAAGCTGATGATCAGAAACAGTTACAGATGAATGGCCCTGTGCTGTGATAAATCCAGACCCTTAGCTTTTTTACAGATAGGACAGCACAGATGGAGAGGAAGGAACTAAGATGCCATGAGGCACCACTGGGAAGAGACTCTGAGCCATCTCTGTGAAGCCACTCAGACACAGAGAGCACAGTGAGATGTGTAAGGGAAAGGAGGGGGCGTGACCAGAGCAAAGAGCTGGACAAGCTGGGTGTCCAGTTCACATGCATTTTTATCTTTTTGATCATTTGACATAGTTCTCTACTGGAAGCATGATGCAAAATCAGACTCAGTGGTTCACACCAGGCAGCATGAATTCTGGAAAGGTCCCAATATCCTGCTCTCCTTCTTTCTGTGTCAGTGCCAAGGCCCATCCAGATACAGAAATTTTCAGGATCAGTCTGAGCATTATTTTAATGAAGCATTTTTGTTTCCCTTCTGAGCTTACACAGCAACTTTTGTTGTTTCTGGCAATGAAGCATTTGGGAAGCACCTGGAGGGATGGAGACCTGGTGTTGCCAGGCAGATTGGCTTGCTTGAACCAGCCACGGTTGCAGGGTGGCTGTGTGGGTCACAGAAGGCCAGAAGACTGACTAGGCAGTCCAGCGCGCACAATTCCAGCCACCCCCTGGCCTCCAGTTCAATGTGTGGCTGGAGAGTGATTGGGTTAGTTTTGGCCAGGCTCCAGGCAGATCCCTGGGGGGCCCAGGATGTTAGAGCCTCTGTGTAAATGTTAAGGCAATCCAAAGAGACGATATCCAATCCAAAGAGAAATATCATTATTCTCATCTTACAAATGGAAGATGGCACTCAGTGCTGAGATGACTTCCCCAAGGTGGGGAAGTGTCTGTACAGAACCATCAGAAGTCCCAGGTGACCTCTGTACCACTTACAATTTACATTCATCCCTACTTTTTTTTTGCATTCATATATACAGTGTAAACTATATGCATTGGAAGGTCATATAGGCAATTTTCCAAGAGGTTTCTCTGAGGTTTCACCTAACCTGGTAGGCCCTGAACAGCAGTCCTGTGAATTTCCATTCTTTACTTTAACCAGGAACAGCAAATCTGTGGCTTGTGTACTCTTCACCATCTAGGATGGAAGTGAGGAGTAATTCAAGAGGGGACCTTATTTCATGCAGAGAGCTGCCTTTTTTCCCCCCTCTTCTTTTTTTGCTTAGTTACTTCATAAAATTTAGTTCCAGTTACCACTTAGCTCTCAGTGGCATTTCCATATCACAGAGCTGTTGCTTCATTCCAGGTTTTCAACAACTGAAATATATCATGGGATTTTGCTGTAATGCAGGAAATTGCCTTCACATTAACAATCTGCCACTTCTGTAAACAAGAAATCCACTGATGTGACATGTCAGCGCTCAACAGGAGGAGTCCTGGCTACCTTAGCAAACTGATGCATTCCTCAATGGAAAACTGGTGTTAGGCATACCTAAGTAATGACACAATAAAAATAAGCTTTCGCTTATTTTTAGAGCAAGGGCTAGGTACCTTCTCAGGCTAGTTAGAGACAGAGGATATGAAGGAGAATCACTCCAAGCCTAGTCTTTAAGTGCACTTTGCTACCAAAGTTTCTGAGGTCACGGGGTTACTTGTCGGGATTTTTTTACTTCTCTTTAATAGCATATTAATAGTAGTATGTGCATTGTAGATGATAATATATCTTTTTTAGCCAAACCCACTTGTGTCTCACATAGGCTGCTTGTTCTCTCCTGCTAGCACGTCTGCTTTGACTATGTAATGACAGCTGCGTGGATATATGGACTGTGGCAATGGGCTGGCAGCCACTTCATTGTCAGCTCCCCTTTGTTCTCCCAGAAAAGAGAAGGCACAATAGGGAAGGCTTCATGCACATGTCAGACATATGAGGGACAAAGGGATGATGGGAACTGACTGAACTACAGGATCTAAGTCACGCCGAGAAGCGCGCTCTTTCAGCTCAGTTCAGCCGTGGTGCGGTGGCCGGCCATCGAGCCCCTTGTAGTTAGCCAGCAAGCAATTAAGCTGCAGTAAAGCCTCTGTGCCATTCACATGGCAGGGTTCAGGGGGCATATTAATCCTTTGCACCTGAGCCCCATCTTGGGTTGATGGTGGGTGTTTAGCACGGGAGCAAGGCAGGGTTTGTCAGAGAGCTGGGACCTTTCCTCAGGGCAGCTTGGTTCTCTCAGGAGAAAGCAGCAGCTCTCTGGCACATGGAAGTTCTTAATCAGGTCTAAACCAGAGAAGCAGCAGACATCAAACAGAAATCCAGGTTGAGAGCAGTCGCTTTGAGATTAACTCGAAATGTTAATCAGCTAAAATGTCTGAGAGAAAATGTGGTTGACACCTGTGGAGCAGAGGGGATGCCAGTAAAGAAAGCAGTGGTAAGGTGGCTGTTTCCTAAGGGAAAACCAGAGGGAAGAAGTAATTTATCGCCTGTGGCAGAGGTTAGTGGCAAGAGAAAAATTATAACCTTATAAAACTCAGTATTTCTATTGAGTCTGCTCTTGTTAATATTTGGTAGATATTTAAGCCCCATTGCAGGCTGCTCATTTGAAAATGTTACACTTCATCTAGTGCACATTATATCCTGAGGGCCTTCACCTGCTGTAAACAAATATGGGTCATCTTTAGGGAATGCCCTTCAGACCTGCTCCCTGGCCCAGCTTACACAGAGTTTCATGGGATGTCTCTGTCTAAAATAAGAAGCTAAGGTCACCAGAGACAAGGAGGAAAGACAAAGGAGGATGGTAAATGTGTCCAGGTTGGGTTTTTCAGTAGTCTCATTTCAGAGATATCTCTGCAAACTCTCAGGAAAGATGGATAGTAAACCTGTGGAGAACATAACTAAAAATATTTAGCATATTGATTTTCATCAGAAAGTGCCTGTTTGTCAGTTGAAATGTTTTGGATGAATGAGATAATAGAGTGGTTGGGGTTTTTAAGGAAGAACAGTGTAGTTATAATTTTTGAACTGGTATCACTGTAGTTTTGCAATTGAATGTGAGTTGTGTAACAGCTACTACTGCAACCCTTCCCAATTAGGCAAATTTACATTCTTGTCTGAACCAAACAGAATTCAGAATGTCCTATCAGAGAAAATGTTGTGACAATGTGAAAAATCTTACAGGATGGGGAAACTGTTTCTGGATGTTTTAAACCAAAGTGAAACCCTCAAGTGGGTTGGGGGGTTTTTTGGTTGTTTTTTGTTTGGTTTGTTTGTTTGCCTTTTTTTTGTTGTTGTTGTTTTTTTTGCTGTCTTTTAAAATACTTGCTATGACTTAAAGAAAGAAAGAAGTTATTTGGAATTTCTCTGGGTGTTGATTTACATTATCATGTATATGCTAATGTTATAAAATAAATGCATTTGATACCTGTACTGAATTAGAGAAATTCTATGTAGTTTTGTTTAAAATCAATCTATTGTGTTGTCAGTAGTTACAAGATGAGTGAGTTTTTCTGTGCATTGCTGTCCCAGTGTTTTGAGAGATTACTGATATTCATGAAGAGAGTTTCACTGAATTGAAGGTAAAAGACTTAGTTCCCTCAAGTTCATAGTTTCCAAATTTCAAGAAAGATCCCAGTGCTATGTAAAAGCTCTTGTGTTTTACTGTGGCCTCCTACAAGTAAATGGTTTAGTTAGAAGATGGAAAGCTTTGCTTGGTTGTTAGGATCCAGAACCTTTGCTCTTTATTGTGTATGTCCAGCTACCAATAGATGAGGAACATCCTCTAATAAAGTGGTTTTTATTATGCATAGAGTGGTAAATGCTGAAAATGCTGCAGTAGGGAATAAACCCTATATGACTATTATAGACTTGTTATGTTTTCTGATCTTTAACATTCGGTTCTCTCCACCCTTTTCACTGGCACACAGTTGAGTACTTCAGTTTTTGCAAATACATTTCTCCAAGAGCTCTGCTGTTAGGTATAATGCAGCAAAAGAAAAGGGCACAAATATAGTAATAATCATACTACTGTACTGTACCATTTCAGGGAGCTAATATGAAACTGAAATAGAGTATGCAGACAGCACATTACTGGAGATATTGCTTTCTTATGGAAATGCGTTTTTTAAAATAAAATTATGTTTCTGATGCCATTTGTAATGGTGTAATGGTAATGGCCTTACTCTTCTCTGGGATGAGATTTCCTGTAGTTGGTACCAAATCCCTATGAGATGTGATGTATGTGAGGTGCCAAAAAAGGGCTCAACCATCTTGAAATTGGTATTTGCATTTGTGGTTCAAAAGTATTTGCTGCTTTGTAAAGGAAAGAAGGTGTTACTAAAAAGTGCTGTTACAAATAGCTGAGAAAGTGCCAAGGTCCAAAAGATGCTATGCAAGGTAAAGGAATTGGAAAAATAGTTTAGATGTTAAATCCTAGTGAAAAAATTGCATGTCCCTAGATACAGAGGATGGCCCAGCAGATGGGGAATGGCATGTGACAGGAGCACTGTGTTTCTTTCCCTAATCTCCAGCAACCTCTGGGACTGTGAGTCCATCCCTTGGCCTGTGAAAGGCCCCATAGCAGTTGTTTGTGCAGAGGTGCAGCATCCCCTCGGCAGCACAATGAGGTACCTGCCTCAATATGATCTCAGAGGCTGATCTGAAAAACCACCTTCAGTTTAAACAAAACCTGTTTTCAGTATATTTTTTAAGCTAACAGTGACAGGCATCCCACGCACTGGCAGGCATTCACTTCTGCCTACCCAAAACTGCAAAGAATTGTAGTGAATTAGGGAATTTGTTGCCTGCCTGATTGCTTTTTCGCACTTAAGCTATACATAGCAGTGTTAGCTTGGGGTCCTTTAAGGCTCCTTCATATCACTCAAATGCTTTTATTTTCCAGTATTCACAAGGGTGACAACACGACAGGGTTTGGTCTCTGCTGTTTTACAGCAAAATTTAAGGTACATTCACAAATATGTTGCTGTTGAATCCTAATCTGAACAGGGGAGAACAGTCCCTGGGCTTGGATCTCAATCCACTGGGCATAGAGACTCAAGCGGGACTCCAGTCTCTCTCTTCTCCTTCTACTCTTTCCTCATCAAAGCGTGATTAACTTAAGAATCTGAAATTGTACTTGAAAATTAACTACACTGTAGTTCAAATATTGTAAGAATGTGTTTGGATCCAGATAATTTAAGAAAAAAAAATTGAGGTGTTTTTAATAATTTAGACTGATTGTGCTGGTCTGCACAACCTCTGAATTGAATATTGAACAGGTGGGTCCAACAAAGGGTGTTGTTTTGTTGTTTTATATTTGCCCCCACCAAAATTTAATAAATACATAAATCCTTCTTCTACCTCTGTAGCAATAAACCTCTTTTTATGTTGTGTTCACATGCTTGTTCTTTCTATAATTCTACTTAGAAGGTATAATTACATTTATTTTTAACATTTATTTATTTAGACATCTAAAATAAGACAAATCTTCTGTCTTTATAAGTTTCTAATTATTCTGAGATTCAGAAAGACATTTTTCAAGTGTATTATAGATGACACGCTCATCTCCTGTTCATATTTAAGATGTTATTCTCATCTTCCTACTGTGCTTTAAGTCACTACTTAAGAACACTGTATTGAGAAAAAGATATTCCATTGCATGGAGAAATAATCCTTTCCTGAAATGAGAATTCCTATAGTCTACAGAGAAAACTCCTATCAAGCAAAATGTTCCATGGATGAGTACTGAAAGAAAACTACCCTGAAAATGTATTGTTCACATTTGAACACATTATCCAATTGCAACCTAATCTGAAGATATGAAAGTAATTCATTACATGGCCTGAAAATTACTGCATGAAGTAGACATCATAACAGGCATTTACATGCTAAATGTAGTAACAGATTTCAAAAAAAAACCCAACTATTTAAATGAATATAAATAAATGGCTAATTTGGCAAAATGTTTTCATGGAATTATGGCAGGTTCATTGCATGTATAATTCTACAATTTTTAAATATGTCTTTTAAAAATAGATATCTGTAACTAAAATAATTCATTAAGAGTAAGTAGACTCAAAATACACAGCTCTGGTTTTTATCAGATTCATGCAAAAAAGCATCTGAATATTTTGCAAATTGAGTTAAATATCTGGAAGCCAGTGCTGTATCTCTGATCTCACATAGAAAAGTCCATTTCCCTGTGAATAAATAGCACCACCCCTCCCTGCAGCTATCCTGGTCTAGAAAAGCTTACCTTTACCTCAGGATTTTCATTCCATTTCTAATTCCAAAGTGAGTGGGGTTGACAAACCAAGGGCAGACTTGGGACATTATGGATTTTTTCCACCTTGGTTGATCAACCTCATACATTTTATTCAAATAATGTCTAAAAGCCCTAATTAGCAATGGCTAGTGTGCCCCCCAGATGCTTGCTATTGATTTTGCCTGCAGTAAACTAATCTAATTGCCCTCCTTGTGAGAGAGAGGGTGAGCATTAAACAACCAACTCACTCGCATGTCTGTGAGAGCCATCAGAGTGGCAGGGTGGAGTGGGATGGCTCTGTGGGGCACTGGAAAAAAGCCAGGCCATGGAGATGAGTAAAGACACTGAGATAGTGGGCAGGCAAGTCCTGGAGGTACAGTACTGCTGAGGGAGAGAGCTTGGATGTTATCCTGCTCCCATATGAAGAGTCAAACTCAGAAGGGAGATGAGAGAGGCAATGTGTTGATTACTGTGCCAAGAGAGAAGAGGGAGCTTATCCATCAGCAGTTCACTGATTAAAATGCTTTTTGTCTGGGTCTTTGTCTGGGTCTCAGGACTTTAGTGCCACCCCCAAAATGATAGTGTTCACATAACTGTAAGACAACATCTATTATTGCTTCCTTTGATAGCACTGTGTTTATAGAGGGTTTGATATTGTCTATAAAAACTACTTCTCCATTGAAACCTGTCTGTTAAAAAGCAAAAAGCAAACTCTCAGCCTGAATGTTTTCTTTAATAATACGTGAAGGTCCCTTAATTTTTTGTTACCTATGTGTAAAAATATGTCAAAAGAGAAATTCAAGGAGATTTATTTTGTATTCCAGTAGAGCAAAAATGCTGTTTTCTTTTTTGAAACTGCATTTCAGAAATGATTAGTTACAAATGTGGGATTTTTCTGATATTTGAAATGAAATGTTGGTATGTGAGATACTGTGATACATTGTTTCATTGTTAATAGCTTCACTTGGGTTGGAGTTCGTGGTTTTATTTAAGTTATTATAGTATAAATTTATTTATTTATTATCACTATAAAAATAATGTTAATAAATTACCCTAAGTAGCTCAGCAAGGGTTTTTCCCCATTAAATAGTGCTGTTGTTGATTTTTCAGGGCAGTAATCTATCACATTCCTCTCAGTACCTATTCTTTTTTTTTTGCAGCTTTCTGCACTGAGTATGTGTTTTGGAAACAAGCCAGCCTGATCCTATAAATCCTGTTTTTCTGTGTGATTTGTTTTACAAGAGCACTCACATGAGATTGTGGTGCAGGGATGAAGTGGGGGGGGGGTCCTTTGCCTTTTTTTACTGGAAAACTCAATAAATGACTGGCAGATCCTGACTTTTTGTTGCATGTCCTTGGATTGCCATGCAGTTCAGTTGCCACAGTTACATCCAGTCAACATCACAAATACTCTAAGGTGCACCTCTTCCACCTTTTTTGTGTCTTCCAGCAAACTGCCTGGAAGAGGAAAATAAAGGTTGGCTTTTTAGCATGACAGCTGACGTAGTGTGATGTTCTTGCTGCGCAGTGACTGTCTCCCTTGGGCTAGCAGTAGTCCTCATCTAAAGGGATTCTCCTGTCTTTAGTCATGTCCATAGAGTAGTTTTTCTTGGAGACTTCACTGTGGTCTTGGAGGTCTTCAGTGTGGTAAGAAATTACTTTTCTGTTTGGCTTGTGGTAGGTTTTGGAAGGTGCCCCTGACTTCTGTAGGCTTTGTTTTGGTGGGCAGTGCATCATTACTGCAATGTCTGTCTGGAGGGGCCGATGGTGTTAATGTGCTCATGATCATTACACCACTAGATGCAGCCACATGCTGGATCAAGAAAATGAGATGGGAGATGCCAGGAGGGAGCTAAGGAAGGGCTTAATAGGGACAGTTTACATGGAGCAAATAAACTGCTGTATTGGACCATGACAGAGGCAGTGTCTCAGGAAAAACTTAAACACAGAGACTTGTGATTTTAGGACACCTTACAGAGCACAGTGCACTGCAATGATTGCTTTTCAAGTAGCTGGTGGAGAAGGGGTGCCAGGAGAGATGACCAAGGAGAATCTGAACGAGAGGGTTTTGGATTTCAAAATTAGATGCTTATGTTATGCTTGTTATAGGAGTGAGCAGTGAGGTTCAGTGAAGGGAATTTTAACAGGATCAAATGAAACAGTTCTGGCAGCTGTCTCTAGTCAGGATTGAAATATGGTGGTACCAGTGAAAGAGCCAAAAGGGTACTTCAGGAGCAAATTAGGAAAAATCAAAGTTCAAATAAGAGACACATTTATGAGTATGAAACCCAAAGGATGGCTTTTAGATGATGTTAAGACTGAAGAAGCATCAGGCTTTGGGATAGGGGCAGACTTTGTGGAGAAAAAGAGCAGAGTGAGTCAAAGGTTAATTTGGAGGAAGCTGCAGCAGGAAGGGTTGAATGAAGAAGGCAAGTAAAAACTGATGGGAAGCTGTGTGATATAGAGGCAGGGCTGAGGATGGGGAAGTACAAAAGCAGCAAAAGACTATATGTACGAATCATCAGCCTGGGAAACAGCATGCAAACATCTGAGGGCAGGTGAGATTCACCAAACAAGGCGGAAGAAACAAGATGAGCAAAAATCCTGGGAAGATAAACATGGTGGAAAGGGCAGCTTTTCAAGAGCCGGCACTGAGGCATTTAGCAGCTAGGAAGAGGAGAACTTGATTGGTATCTCCTGTTCTGAGCATAAGGAGGATTGCTAATGAGTAAAATATTTCGAAATGGAAGAAAATGTTGAAAGCAACAAAGTCAGTCATATTCTGAGCAAAGCCAGGGAGTCCTGCCAGAGAAACGGAGGAGCCAATGCAGCGCGTTGTCTCCTTGGTTATTCTTCTCTCTCCTTGGCATTATGCTTGCCGTTTGTGAAGGCTCCTTCCAGACTGCTCTCATGCAAAGAGAGCGGGGGTTGAGAACTTCCTCTTCAATGTAATACCTGGACAAGCTGCAAAACTATGCAAACCCTGCTGTGGAAGCTGGAAGGGGCTGATGGTCAGCTGCAGAACTGTGGAGCTGTTTAAGGCCTCTGGTGGGAATTTTCCCTCTTTCTAGAGTATATTAATAGCACAAACCTCCTTAGCTCTTTAGGGATCTCTGGAAATAGCTGGGTAGTCAGTGAGTGTACTGACAGCATGTATGCTGATTAAGTAGTGGTTTAGTGTGTTATGCATGTTTATTATTCAGCTTCCACCCTGTGATGTTCTGAAGAACGGAAAAAACCGCTGAAGCTGGAGGAGGAGGGGAGAGAGAGGTAGACTCAGGTGGACAGGATGAAATGAGAGAGCACCAGGTACAGAAGGAACAGGTAGGTTTGGATGGAAAGCAAAAAGAAAGTCCAGAGAACCTTGAGAGTGAGAAATATTAAAAGTCCAGCCAGCAGGAATATAAATTAAAGGTATGAACTATGAGAGGTAAATATGTAATAGCACTGCAAAGAAAGCCGAATTTATTGTTCCTTGATGTGGGTGGCTCTATTTACTATCCCCTCGTCTTTGCTGGGATGCAGTTCTTCTGAGTGATAAGGTGACCTCTGCTGATGAAGATAAATTCAAAACCTGTGGTGTTGTTAGAGCCTGTTCTGGAGGTGCATTTATTGTCCTGCCTTTGAGAATTAGGATGGTTACTTTTAAACAATGGGAGCGGGATTTAACTACAAAATGCTGCTTAAGATAAACTGCAACTTTTTGCAGCAGATAGCTGTAAAATTACAGTCCAGGCAAGGAAATTATGTATGAGAGGAGAGGATAGCAAGGAGAGGGTGAAATTCTGAAAAGAAGCCTTTGTGTTTCTTTCCCTAAGCTGATAAATGTTTTGCTGGTAACCATATTGCTTCTCTGTGTGGTCTGGTATGCCATTTGTTTTCTCTTCACAAGCCATGCTGCAGGGAGTGCAAATTGAGCAGTGAAGTCAGTTCTGAATGGTGTAAGAAATGCATCTTGGCATGCCTCAGATATTTTCAAGTGCGTTCATGTGTACCCTCTTTAGGCTATAAATTCTACAGGGCATGAATTGGGGCTTTTTCCCTGTTTGGGCTGTTTTGACTGATCTGTTTGTACTGCCCATAAATAAAGATCCAGTGATTCTCAGTTCTGCAGAGGAAAAGCAGGACACCTGGCATTTGGCAGTGAGCACCTTTATGTCTTGCCAGAAGGGGCTGCAGAAGTTTTGGCCAGATTAGTGAGCACTTCCTTCCTCCTTCCCTGAAGTAAAACCTAACCCTGAAGTAAAACCTAAATCACATCACTGGGAGCAGTGGCGTCTGAGTCCTGCAGTTCTTCATATTGATACCTTCATTCTTCTCTTTGGCCCCCTCAACTTTCACATTCCCTCCAGGTAAAATATTACTGTATCACTGCAAAAATTTACCTTCTGAAATCTGCTCCTGTTACCATGTCAAGCTCCTTCCATGATTTATGAACTTCACATCAAATTTGTGTCCTTGCTACTTTTTCTTTATTTCACTGCCCTTTCTTAATTCATTAGGCTTATCTGTCTTAATTTCTTAGAAAATAATGTCACTGCCATACATCTGTCTAAATTTTGAAGCCACTTAATGATTTCAGTGAAATTTGACACAACAGTGGATGTCTCCAAGACCAGGTGCTTCTATGGGTATTGTGGAAATAGATCTCCAACTGAAGGAGAGAGGTTGTGTTACTGATGTTACAGAAGGAAAAGAGAATGAGTTGTGCACCAGGGAATTTCTCATACGACAGCTCTTGCATTCCAGGCTTCCTTAGTTCTGGTGCTTGGTAATCATCTTTTTTTTTTTCCTGAGGTCTGATGCTCCCTGGCCGCCTGCATCTTGCCTTCCCAAATTCCCAGGCAAAGAGTCTCAACTTGCCATTCTGTCACATTCCTTAGTAGAACCCAATTCCTGGGTTGAGTTGCTCCATGTTGCCCCAAACTGTTCACTCTTATTGGGGTGCTATACTGCTGGCAGGTGAGGGGAGGACGCAGTGTGCATTCTGCTATCCTCTGCCAGCTTCTCCTTGGCTTTCTGTACAGATACATAGCAATTTGAATGCAGTGATGTGTATTTTAAACAGATTATGTCCCTTAGTGTGGATCCAGTTGTACTGAAACAGGTTCAGCTGTAATAGGTCTCCTAGGCCAGGCTACAGCAGGAGGGCTGTACCCTCCTGTTGTACAACAGGGTACAGCTGTACCCATTTGCAGGCTTCACTTATTATTGTTTGTACCTGCCCTGAAATTTCCAGCATTATCTGTTTGCATATTTAGTGCTTGCCAAGTTATCTGCATCTGCTTTGCTGTAGGCCCATCTTGGTAAAAAATCATAGCCCAAAAGGAGCAGTTTTACTGCAACAAATGCTGTACTCTTGACTAGGGATGCTACATCCATTTGGAAAAGCACTTATATATTGTAGGAGGAAGAGTGTTTTCTTGTCTCATATAAACATGACTAATGACCCTGTGCCCCAGACAAGGGGATCAACTTCTGGCCAACCCTGGAGAGCCCCCCCCCCGCTCCTGGTCTCCTGGAAAATTACTCCCGAAAGAAAGCTGCAGTATATTGACCTGACTCGTGTGCCTCATTGCCTTGTGCACATTTATTCATTCCGGTAATAGACACAAAAAAGGAAAAACACTTACATAGCTACTGTGAAAATGAGTGTATTAAGCCCCTCAGTTGAAAGGAACATATGGAGAAGAGAGATGAAACAGATCCCCCTCCAAAAGGCCCTTATTTGGCTACACCTCAGAAGGAAATTGTGTGCCAGCTGCTGCTATAGCCCTGGAGGAAAAAAACCCCAACATTTTGCAGCAAGGTGGAGTCACAGGGGAAGCCTAATGGAGTCCCTTAATAAACATGGACTTGTCCATAGCAAGGAGAGGAGAAACACTAGACTGAAATTAAATCACTGCAGAGTGAGAGGCTTGTGATCCTGCTCTCTGCTTGACTCCTTATTCCCACAGCGGTAGGAGCTCGGGGAGCTCTGTGGTGGGTAGTTGTTGTTCAGCACAGGAGCAGTCCTCAGCTTACCCGCACTTACAGAAAGCTTACAGCACCTCTGGGAGCCCAGGTCCTTACCCCAGCCTTAGGAATGGCTGAAGAGAATCGCTGCAGGTTACAAAGCACAGCTGAGCTGCCCAGCAGCTGTGGCAATACATGGCACACAGCACAGAGCAATGCCACGTGAAGGTGGTAGCAGAGGTCCAGAAAGCAGCACAGCCAAGCCCAAGTGCTCAGGTGGGCTACTCATTAATGTGGCCTGCACTACTTCCAGTCCTGGGCTCTTGCTTGGGCTTTTCTCCATCGTTTCAGAAGGGGAGATACACCCTGAGACCTGGTAACAGCCTGCAAAGCCTCTCCCCAGGCACACGGGCATCGTGTCAGTGCCACTGGATGTGCAAGAAATGGGAGCACACAGACATAATTTTCTCCTTTTTTCAAGCAAGGTTGCTATTTCATGGGATCTTTGAGTGAAAAAGATTAGAAGGGCTGAAACACATCAGGGCAAGGCAGAGGAATCCTGGTGATGAGAGAGGTGTCAGCACATTCCCATCTCCACTGGGATAAGGTTATGTTATGATGCTCTTGTAATAAGATGTCAGACTGGCTGATAATACCCACTGCCATATGATTTTGCAAAGCTTTGACTTGGGAAGAAACACTTGTTTTTCTTCAGAAAATCCATAGAGAATAAATTCAGAAAGTGCCTTTAAAACCATAAACTCTCTAAAGTAAAAGAAAGTTCAGGAGGAGTAAGGAAGACCCCTGCTATTGCAATGAAAAGCAAAATTCAACTTTTAAAGTGTTGGGGTTTTTTTTTGTTTTTTTTTGGTTTTTTTTTTTTTTGTTTTTTAATGTAATTTAACAGAATGTATCCTTGTTTCTTCAAAAATGTCAGAGGCTTACATTTATGAAAGAGTACAGCAGATAATTCTCTAGAGGATAAGTAAAACAAAAGAAAAATAATTTTTAAAAATCACAATAATTTCACAAATACTTCTATTAAAAAGATTAGCAAATGCAACACAACCCCTAAAGCAAACATCCAAATACTGTAGCATATGTTTGTGTGTCTGTGAAAGCGTCAGTATTTTTCAGTTGCTATTAACTATTGCAAATACTAAATGGCAGCATTTCAATTATCTTATATTTCTTTTCTCCCTCATACTTCAGTAAGTGCTGCTGAGGTCTCTGGTATGCTTGCTTCTTCAAAAATGTCAGAGGCTTACATTTATGAAAGAGTACAGCAGATAATTCTCTAGAGGATAAGTAAAACAAAAGAAAAATAATTTTTAAAAATCACAATAATTTCACAAATACTTCTATTAAAAAGATTAGCAAATGCAACACAACCCCTAAAGCAAACATCCAAATACTGTAGCATATGTTTGTGTGTCTGTGAAAGCGTCAGTATTTTTCAGTTGCTATTAACTATTGCAAATACTAAATGGCAGCATTTCAATTATCTTATATTTCTTTTCTCCCTCATACTTCAGTAAGTGCTGCTGAGGTCTCTGGTTAGGCCAGGAATGGAAATTCTCTTGGTAAAAAACAAAACAAAACAAAAGAATCAAAAACAACTTACCAAAATATTTAGTGAAAAGTAAAATAAGACAGAGTATGCTGAGCAGTAGATAAATCAGCCAGAATTTACCTATCAAAGGCAGTTTCAAGTTGGCACAAAACTGTGCTACCTTACAAAAAACCCCAGAAAAATAGAAATAGAACGAGGCAGAGCTGAGGGTAAGAGAGGCTTCAGAAATTGTACTTCCACTGTCCACTGCCTACATTAATGGGTGGAAAGTACAAGGATCTTCTTCTTTTTTTTTTTTTTTTTTTTAAATCCAACAATGGAGACTTGCTTTAAGATGATTTGTCAGGTGACAGTCTTGAAGGGAGTCGGATAAGTTTATAAGTTATTCTCCTTGCTTGTAAATTCCATTAATATATTTCTCACCTGGAGGCAAGTGGAGTGAAATTGTGTAGTTATTTGGTGTCATTCAGCTATGAAGGGTCTGTAAGTATCTTATTAGGCCAACGTATTTTTTTAAAGAGTATCTTTTAATAGAAGAGAATTTTTTCTGCATAAATTGTATATGTCTTTATTGGATGCACTCTGCTGTAATGCATAAAACTAGATAAGTCCCACCCCAACACACACAGAGCAATTATTGCTCTAAATCTGAAACTGTCTGAATTTGCCTGGCGTGAATGTGTCAGCTGAAGCCAGCTCCTCTCTAATCAGTGTGCAGAGTGGATTTAGGTGCATCCAAGACAAACTGTAAGGCTGTAAAGCTCCTGAGATTAAAACTCTGGACATTTCACATTCATGAAGCATTTAATGTGCTTCGATTTTTGTCACTTGGGACATAATGCACAAACTAAAGTCAGGGTGACCCCATGGGCCGGGTTCCTATGGAGCCATTACAATGTATTTATTCTGTAATCCTCAAAACTAGGAGGGATTTATACAATAGACTAATGGCTTCAAAGGAGTCGGTTCAGCCTTCTGGGTGGAAAAGTCCACTTTTTAACCCTTGCAGTGCTGGCTTCTTGCTGACTGCACCCACCTAAGCAGGGAAAGAAGCCCTCCCTCCAGGCCTTCATGGGGAGGACACACAAGGTTTGGTGTCCAGGGTGGAGATACTGAATTTGTGACTGGACTGGGGGGTGAGGATGTACATTCTTTGGACACATCCAGAACTGAGCCATTCACACTTCTGTTTCTAGAGTTCAGAATAGCTCTGTAGAAATCAGTTGAGAAAAATACCATCATACATAAGTCTAAATACATTCTCAAAATCCTGCAAGGCCAGAGGTACCACTTATTTTTCAGTTTGCATGGTACACAGGTGCTTATGTTTATAGCTTTTCATAAAATCTTTATGAAATTTCATTGGGGTCTGTTTTTATTTTTGTTTTTTAAACAAAGAGGGCCAGCAAGGTCAAGGTAACACAGAAAATTTCCCTAGCTCCAGCTGATATATGTATTTTTTTTTTTGAGTAAGATTTTCAACATTTCTTTCACTTGCTTACTAGGTAGATTTAATAATTACAAGAGGCAGGTTGGTACCTGAGAGGCTGCTCTCCTTTATTAACCTTCTTAGCAACTCCAGCACTGATGTAACTGTGAGAAAACATACCATGCAATTCTAGTAATAAACTTCTATGTTTTCCCAAAAGGTCCTCCTCCTCAGATGGGCTTGCTTCACATTGTCCTTGGTCCTTTAAGGAATACTCTGTGCATGAGGCAACCAGATGCAAGCAAGCATCTTGGAATTATCTTCCTAAGTACTGTTCTGAGACCAGAACCTGCACCATTGCCTCACTCATACTGCTGCAGAATGTGCGCAGTGCTAGCTGTTGCTGAGGTCAAAAAACTCCTTTTGAAGGGTTAGAGTCTTCATGTTTTGTGGTAGCTGAAATTGATAATGTGCTAATTATCATGTGACCCAAATGAAATGGAAGGGTATAATAGGAGCCGTATGTGTACTAGGAATGCAAGTTCCATGATTGTAAATCCACTTATATAGTAAAATCTTGCGAAATATGTTATTTTGGAAGAAGGTAAAGCAAAGGGACATTGAAAATTGAGATGTTGTTTAACTTTTGGGTCATCACTCTTTCCACTCATAACTGGGGAATCATTTTCCATGTGGACTCTTCTTTCAGAACAGCAATCTGTCTGCTTTATTCTTCAGGTTCTCATAACCAGAAAAAGAACTGAAGGCCTCAAGTGTCAGATGTGGTGTGCAATGATCTTATATGAAAGAATTAGCCAAGATAGACAGGAGAAGGTTATCTGTGTTATTACTGACGCTGTGTTACTACAGATCTCACATTCTGGATCAGTCCTAGGGCCTTCAGTGACACCCAAGCAGGTGGAGTAATTATTGCTCAAGTTTTAATGTGCTTTGAAGCCATGTTGCATCCAAGACTTCTGGTATGAAATGACCCATTTGGTTTTTGAGTTAAAGTCTGAGATTCAAGTGTTCCCTCACAGAAACCATGCAGCTGCATCTTGCCAGTTTGGCTGCAGTGATCTGGTAGGTAGATCCTTGCTGCTTCTGCCCTGGCCATGGGGGTTTGCAGAAATAATTCTGCTTGTGACAGGAGCATTGCTGTATATCTGTCTCTGGGGGTGAGGTTTTGGTATGAAGATACTCTTTGGGCATAAACCCCCCAGAAAGATACAGCACTGGGATGCTGTTTTCCATTAGATTCTATTTAGTTGCAGCACAATAGTTATGGCTTGATTATATATTGTAGTTCTAGGCTACTCACAGTGAGCTGTAATTTTAGCATAGGACTGTGTTTATATTGGCAATCAAGCCAGCACACTGAATGAACAATTTTATCACTTTACTGTAACTTTTGATAATGGACCAACACCCATATCATTGTCTGAGATGCACATCTAAAGAAATGTCACAACTTCTTTAACTGCTCCTTCCCTCTTCATTAAAGACTGAGAAGCTTCAAGAGTTTGGCAGCTGAGATATTTGTAAATACATAATTAATGAATTGTGAAGAAAGCTTTTTACCAAAGTGCACCTCCCTCTACCAGCAGACACATGTAATCTACAGAAACAGTGTCTATAAAGTCTTGTCAAGTACTTTTTTTAATTGCTGTTACAATATTGCCTTAAAGCTTCATCTGAGACTGAAGCCTGGCTGAGTCTGGTGCAGGCATGAAATAAAAAATGGTATCTGTCTCAGGAAATGGACAACCCAAAAGACTTACTAAGGAAAGTACTGACAGGAAAAAGAAAACCCTTAAATTTCCAGGGGGAAGCTGGAGTATAGATCTGGTACAAAGCCACACAGGAAATCTTGTACAGGGAGGTTTATCACATATTACTGTGCTACTTCAGGATTGCTCCTAATGTAAGAAGAAAGAAATAATAATGGGTCTCACATTTACAAAATTTGACTGTAGAGATATCTCTAGGTAGTCCAAGAGATATAATTAGGGTCGGGCTTCTGCCATCTTTTGGCAAGAGAAGAAATGGCTCCATGTGACACAGGAGATATATCATAGTTACTTTTGACACTCATAAGCGGTAGATGTGTAAAATCTCTGATGACAGGGGAGAAAACGGTCTGTATGTTAGAGCACCACTCTGAAGCTGGCAGGCTGGGGAGCCAAAGGTTGTGCTTCCCACCTGAACTGGAGAGCGACCGTCACGTTTGGCATTCCCGTCTGTGCACTCTCCTGGGAGCTGTCTGGCTACATGTCATTTGCTGTGTCCGCCAGCTACATCTCAGATCCAAATGCAAAATCCACTACTCAGGGACATTATGTGGATTTGTGACACTACCCGTGGGACTTTGGATCCATAAACCAATGAATGGATTACAATGAGGCATAAATATAGTATTTTCATGGATGACATATAATCCTACTCAATTATTGTTCCTGTCATGTAAAGGGAAACTGTACCCATTTTTCTCATCCCTGCACACCGAAATTTCAAAAGAAAGAAATGTCCAATGCAAAAGATTTTATCTCATAGCTCCCTGCCTTTTATCTACTAACAATTTTAAAGCTTATGTTTCCCATTATTAGATGTTTCCTATCATTAGTTCTTTGCATCTCTACAAGATTATTATATGGGAAATTCACTTGACAGGAGCATTTAGAGTTTCTGGACCGAGCAGACTGGTATGTTAGTCTCTGAACAGTGAAGTGCATGTCACATCGTGTACTCTCATTTATGCCTGGATTGCCGTGCCCGGAAACAGCTTTGCCTTCTGTTTTGCTTCTACGAACTCTTTCTGTTTTTGAGAAACTGCTGCTACTGTCCTTTGCTTGAAATGATTTGGATATCATAGCTGTTTCAGGATCCAGCAAGATGTGAAATATCTCGTGCATAAAGACTTAATCCTTTCTATCAGTACCAGGCAGTTTTATGGGCGTGGATGCTTCACAATAAGGGGAACAATAAGGAAAACCGAGCTTGTGTTTTGTTTCCTTTTAAGACTGAAATGCCATCTTTTATTGTCAATCTGTCCTCTTTTTTCTTTTTCTCCCATAGCTGCCCGGGTAGTAAAAAACCTTTTGATATATAAAGTTAGCATTATAATGCCTCAAAATAATGTTTTATTAGAGAATGGATATGTGCAATGTTTGTCCAGCAGGCATTTCTAATGCAATATGTTAAAGCTTTTCTACCACTGCTA
Organism: Passer montanus; assembly: GCF_014805655.1. Taxonomy (NCBI): domain Eukaryota; kingdom Metazoa; phylum Chordata; class Aves; order Passeriformes; family Passeridae; genus Passer; species Passer montanus. The sequence goes on from NW_024367261.1 coordinate 5,507,688, forward strand.
GAGGTGCTGAAGGGGTGCTGTAGACAAAACCCATCTCTTGTGGCAAGAACTGTGATAGCTCCTCAGCATCATGTCCTGCATATGTTTTACAGTGCAGAAGCAGCTGTCCTGTAACATTCAGCTGATTGTAATAGGCAGTGGCTTTTTCTGAACTCTTCCTTGCATTTGAAAGAAATCTTTCTGTTTATGCACAGAACTCTGGGCATCTCAAGACAAATACAAATACGTTGCCCACAGTCAATTCCATACAGGGATTTAATCAGTGCCCTTTCTTTCTGGTTAGAAAAGTTTAAGGGCACCTATGGTATGCTCTGAAACTATAGCCAGTTTCTTTAGAGAAACAAATGAAGCACTTGTATCTTCCTATGCGAGCTGAGCTTTTTAGTTGAATGTTACACACTGCTGTTTTTTCCCCTCTCACCTCAGTATACTTTTACCACAGACACAGAATCTGTCTTTGAAAGGGCAGGGTCAGCCATGCACTGCTGTATTTATAACGCAGGGATTGCTGCAGTTCTCAGCACAAGTGCTTTAATCATCCTTTCATCTAAAGGAGAAGCATCTGGTCCTAAATGTGTGCTTTTTTGCCCCTTCTGCTACGGCGCTACACGGATGGTTGATTAAACCACCCCTCCTTTTTCCTGGCAGCAGGATTGGGATGGCTTGCTACCTTTGTTTCCACTTGGGGCCTCTAAATGGGGCTCTATAAAGGGAATAATAATAAGGAAGAACCAAGGCTTCTGTTGGACCCTCTCCCCAAATTTAATCTGTGTCCAGGCCCCACTGGCCAAGCTGCTTTTATGTACATTGCTAGGTCTTAAAAAAATTAAAATACAGGAGCATGTGAATGAGATGATGCTGGAAAAGCCAGCAGGGAAGCCAAATGCTAGGTGCACTTGTCTTACAACACCCAGAATGGTTTAAGATGAAAGATTCAACTGCAAAAGGAACTTCTTTAAACTGTGGTTTAGCTAAAATTTACATAGATACAGACATTTGCTATTTCCTTTACACAGATACACACATTTGCTATTTGCATTACACAGATACAGACATTTGCTATTTGATATTGCAAGTAGATCCATGCCAAGTAAGATCTTCTCTTTCCTCTTCCTCCTCAAAAAAGTTTCAAAATAATTTCATTGCAGCTTTAGCATTTGGAAATTTAAAATTAAATCAAGCTGCATTTAGCAATGAAGCATCATTGCACTATTTGAAATACTGAAACAAATGAATGTTGACACAGGATCTTATTTATTTTTAGTTATAAATTGTGGTCAAAGCAATTCAGGAGAAGTAAGATTAAGCCATGAAGTAACCCAGACAGTCTTTCTGTTAGTTTGGCTATGGCCTTAGTGCTCTGCATTTCATAGAATCATAGAATGTCAATGGTTTAGAATGGAACTTAAATGGAACCAAATTCCATTGCCATGGGCAGGGACATCTCTCATAAAATGTGAGGATGCTCAAAACCTTATCCAATCTGTCTTTGAACACTGCCTGGTTTGGGGCATCCACAACCTCCCTTGGCAATCTATTCCGGGGTCTCACACCTTCCTCATCTCTAACCTATATTTCCCCTTTCTCAATTTTTACCCTTGTCCTATCACTGTGCTATTCACCTCCTATATGTATGGTAATGGGTCCCTTCCTCTGTGGGTTGATACTTGCCTAGATTCACTCTTATTCATAAAACCCACTAGCACTTCTGGATTTCCTCATTTATATTATGTTCAAAGCAACAAAACAACACATGGATGCCATCTTTTTATCAAATGATCCCTAAAGAGGTATTTTTTAAACATTCTGAGTGTGCTCAATCCCTCAGTTTTCCAGTGAAGGTGCAAAGTGTTGCACAGAGAATTTTGGGCTGGTGAGGGTGAGTTTGTTCAGAGGCTCCATGTGTAACCCCAAAGTTTTGCAGGTGGTTTATCACTCCCCAAAGGTCTGAAGTTGAAGTGAATGAGGGACAATTGGTCCCAGTAGCAATACAGCTGCAGGTAACACAGTCCCCTTTTAGGCAGCTATGCTTGCTCTTTGGACTGGTGCCGAGTCCAGGAGATCTGTTCACTTCCATGCTTTGTGCTTGGCTCAGGTCGTATTTATCTGAGCAGCAATGGGAAGCTGCTTTTCACCTTGAAAGGTCAGCAGCCCTCCCAGCCCCCATCTGATGCCACAGAGACTAAGGAGGAAGGGAGATCTGAAAGCCTTGTACATTGGCTAATGAAACATATATGAGGCTGGGGCTGGTGGTGTGCCAAAAGAAGCTTTCAGCCAAGGGAAAGCCAAGGGAAAGAAGTGCTCCTTGACCAGACCTCTCTGACCACAATACACCCATCTTCTCTTCCCTGAAAGCCACTTAGGACTCCCTAGGCTCTGTCCTGGCAGCTGCAGGGAATCTCAGTACCCTTCCCACTGCAGATCCCCCGTCATTCCCTGCAAATGACCTGGAGTGGCATCCTGATCTCTGTCTGACCCAGCCATAGGTGACCAGATGGCCTTTCGAAAAAATTCTGCCTCCTTTGCTGGCAAGGTTCCTGGAAGGCCTCCTGGCTCTTCTGCTTCTGGCAGCAATTTTCCCACAGGACAAGGTCAACTTGTAGGGTATACCTGCTGGTCTTCCTCTGCCTGTGGCTCTACATGGAGTTGTACCTGCCCTGGGCTAGAAGATACTATACCATTGATGGTCTGATGTGCTAAAGGCATGACCCACACCAGAAAATTCTGCAGATTTGAAAAAACCAAAAAACCAAAAAAACAAACCCAAATATAGACATATTATGCCAGAATAAATGTTCTTCTGCTAGCATGGCTAATTTGGCTCTGGAAAGCTCTGCAAGATGGAAAATCAGCATGGGAAGGAGTTTTTGATGCTATAAACTACATTCAAAAAACTTGAATTTTAAGCCCAGCCTTTTTTATCCAATACAGACATAGCAAGTTGTGCTCAAGAGAACTTCATGTATGATGGCTCCCTCTTAATTTTCTCTAGTTTAAAACCAAACCCACTGAGGCCTGAAAAAGTGTCACAATATTAAAAAAAAGCAAAGGGATGTGTAATTTGGTAACTCATCCACAACCTGTTTCTAGATCTGGAAGATGATTCTTATGTTTCCCAGCACAAGTTAAGAGGATGCTTTCGTGCCATTTTTGTGGATATTGTACATGCTGCATTCCTCCTCGTGTGGGGAACAAAACCAGAACAGGATGCAAACCGCTTCAGATTTCTCCCACTGCTGACCTTGCTGCCACTTGTGCCAAAATGAAGACAACAAATCCTTGGAAATCACCATGTGTGTGTTTCAATTTTTAATTGAAACTTTTTAGCTGAGCTGAAAGGTGGGGGTGGTGGGAGGGAAAGGGGAAAAAACAAAGCAACACACTTCCCTCTGCTCCCAATGAAAAGAAACTAGAGCTATTAGATTCACTTCAATTGCCTCACCTGACCTGAAATGAACTCCCTCCCTCAGGCCTGTAAGAAAATTCAATTAAAAGGTCCATCTGTGAGGCAGCAGCTGAAGGGGAATTACTGTAGGGAGGTCCACATTTTCATAAAAAAAGAAGCCCCCTCTCTCCCTCCCCTCCTTCCTCCTCTCCTTCCTTCTCTATCCCTGATTAGGCCCATTCCTAACCACTAAAGCACAAGTCCCCCCAATTAACCAGATCTGACCAAATACCCTTTATATGCTCCATTCAGATGTAGAAACACTATAGATTTTGTACATCCCTTAAATATCGTGGGGTGGGAGAGGGGGGAAGGAGCAGAGGACAGAGGTTGGAAATCGGAACGTCCTAGCCCTATTAAATTGGCTGATGCAATGGATTAAAGGCCACTAATATGCAAAAGACTGTGCTGGCAGTGAAAATAATCACCATAAGGCAACAACAGTGTGCAGCAGCTTCAAAACACAGAGGTGACAGGGAGAAAAAGCTGGCTCCAAGGACCTGTCTGAAAAGTCTTACCAGCTTGCTAGCAGCACCCTGCTCCAGCTGCACTCTTAAGATCAGAAACTTGTCCTAGATGCTTGGCCTGGAACTGATACGTTTAGGGTGTGGTGTCTTGTGTATTACTCCTACGGAGTATGATAGAGAGCCTCTTTATTCCAAGAGACACACCAGGTGGACAAACACATGGGAAGAAGAGGGCGTTCCCTGGTGGCAGAGGACTTTTATACCCCAGGGAATGGGGACAAAGGGAGAGGTCCACAGCCAATGGGATACCAGTGAGGAGTGGCGAGAGGAGAGTCTCTTCACCCAGGAAGAGACCACCTGGGGGTACTGGGGTGGGTGAGGGAAAGACCCATGTGATGGGGGCAAGGGATAACAAACCATGTGTCATAACATAAGCTGTTCAGTGCAATATAAAGACTACTCTGTGCAAATTCCCAGTCACCCAGTGCAAAGCAACAACTAAATAAACTAGTGCAACACAACACCTGGGAGGGATTGGGACAGCATGTGTGGGTGAGCCATATGTGGCACGTGGCTGCCATGGAAGGTGAGCTCCAGCTCTGCTCCTGCAGGTTGGTGGGGAGCTTGTGTTGCCTCCCACCTCTGGGCCACTTCTGTCCAAGGGGAGGCTGATGAAGAATCAGGAACCGACATGCCTTTATATTTTCTTAATAACACCTTCTCAGGTGCATGATGCTGGGGTTTGTAACAAATAACCAAGTGGTTCCTTGAGCTCCTGTGCATTTTACATTGTGCTAGCAGAAAACCTGACTTAACCGTGCCTGAGAATACATGCACTCCCTATGCACTGACTTCATTTGTGCTTGCACAGTGTGTAATCAATCACTTTAAAATACCTAGCTCCCAGTGCTTGCTTCCCTGGCGTGGTGTATATTGTGCTGAGTTACATCACTTCAGGAGGATTCGTTTGAATATCGACACTTTGTGCTCCCATCAGGTAGGGCTCTTGGAGCAGAGCACAATTAAAATCTTCACGCTACCCTGCTAATATATACATATATATATTGCCATTTGCTGGGAAACAGCAATGGAACAAGTCCTTCTAATGTAGCTAGGGATAATAAGTGGGAAAACATATCAACAATTCATGACATAAAATAGGTGTTAAGTATGCTATTAGGTTTTCTCTTTTTTTAAGCTTAAGATTTAGTATTGAGAGCCTGTGCATTTTCTTTACGGATACTTGGCATGCAAGATATTTCAGACTGTGTACAACAGTTTGGCAAATTGGTCCTTTGGTGTCTTTATTGGCTTGTTTTCATTTTTTCATTAAATATGTAAAATGAACCTTGTTTTACTGCAATATCAACTGAAGCTCTATTAAAAAAAAATTATAGACAGTTCAGACAATAAAAGACCTTGTAAATCAACCAGAGATTGGTTATCTGCTCAACAAGATCATTAACTGTGCACAGGGGGAGACAGCTGAGGCAGGGCCGCTGGAGAGAAGATGCTAAAAATTAATTTTACAAGGAAAGTTAGCTCTGCCAAGTTTGATTTGTTTTAGGGACACTCCCTTACTCTGTATTATTCATCTTTCAAGGCAGCCTTTGAAATCAGGCAGGGTTGTGATGAAGGGGTTGGGGTTTTTTTTGCAATGCGTATTTCAGTGAGACACCCAAAATCTCACTCATATAAATTGTCACAGCTTGACAGACTTGGAACCTTATAATGTTAAATCAAGTCCTAGTGGAGGTGCACTAGGGAGTGTGAAATAGTGTCACTGGTTGCTTCCATGCTGAATGCTTTGCACTGGAAATGTTGAATGTTGTCTTCCATAATATGCTTATCATTAATATTGTGCATGGCACCCTCTATGCAGCTGCTCTGTATGTGTGCTGTGCATGGGGTTTTTTTGCACAGCTTTCCAGCTGCTTTCAAGCTGTTCCTTTGAATCTGCCACAATATTCACGCCCTCCTCCCACACCAGGCTGAAGGACACTTGGAGATTTGTTTCTTGTTGACTCTTTAAAGCCTAGGTATCTCTCATGATTAATTGAGAGCCAAAACTGAATAGGGGTTGGGTGAAGAGAGGGGGGGAAGCAGTCAGTTTTCAGTGGAGCAGGTCTGGAATAACGATCTCTCCAGAGGAAGATGGGTCTTCTTATATTAGCACCATTTGCCTGGAGGAAACCCTTGCCTGTTCAGGAAGCCTTAGCCAAAACATTTAGTAGCTCTCTTCTCTCTTTTCTCCACAGATAAAGGAGATGAAAATAATGACCAAAAAGGATGACAGAAAGATCTCTCAGAACTGACACAAGAATAATTTGCTGAGCAGTAAAGGGATTTAGGCACTTGGGAGGGAAACAAAATCACCAAACACTCTAAAAAATGAGAGCAGATACAGGCAGCCTGCAAGGTTTAAAATGAGTAGTTGAATGACCTGCATCACCTTTCTTGTGACCTTCTGTTTGCTTTTTTTTTTTAAAGCCATGCACCTGTGTTTATAATTAGCTCATAACTTAAAGAAGTATTCTTCCTTTACCAATGATAAATTTGGGATGCATTCCTAATGCAAGGAATTAATCGAATATCCTTCAGCTACATGAGATGAGATCTTGAGAAACTGAGTGATAGAATGTAATGGCATGGGCAATCACTTAGTGGCTAATAAGAATTTATGGTTAAATGGGAATCCATCAATTGTAAATGACAGAGAAGGAGAAGGACAAGACTGGCCTATTAGTCAATCACAGAGTGTCTGTGAGCCTCTGAAGTGATGTGGCCAGGAAAAAAAGGAACAGGTAAAAAGTGCAAAGGTGTATCTAACAAATATGTTCAGCAAAGAGGAGGAATAGGTCAATATTATTCCACTGGGCTCACACTTAAGAAGGCTTTGACTAGTTCTGACCATCTGCACTGGTAAAAGCTGAAGACAGACTATAGCAGAGACAGGGCAATTGGGAAAATAGAAAGTTTATGTCCCAGGAGGAGGGTAGAAGAATTGCACTTATTCAATCTAGGAAAATATAATTTAATGCTACTTTTAGTCTCTAAAGATGCAGGGTGCAGCGGCAGGACTAAGAGTTAAAGGGTAGTGCTGCTATGAAGATAAATGGATATTAACCAGACACAGATGGAATTTCACAAAGGCTTCCCAACCATTCTGGAAAGAGGCTCCAGAGCAGTTGTCCTGTAGGAGTCAGATGGGGCAAATGTTCTCTTTGACTTTCTCATGGCACCGAAATTCTTAACCAAAGGTGGTTAATTATATGAGGTGGTCGCTTTGAGATATCAGTGAACTGAAACACGTGGTGTTGAATGTTGCTTTCGGGATCAGTTTTTCTGTGTAGGGTGCCACTAATTCATGTTAAGTACTCTCAGGTGTGCATGTGCACACATAGAGCAGCCTCTGTTTTCTCATCATTGCCTCTTCTGTTCTGCTGTGCTCAAAGAGCTGCTCCTTTCTGCTCTTGACATCCTCTATCTTTAAGCAACAGAGACTCACCTCCCTGCATGCCTTGTTCCTGCTCCCATTGCAGCCCAAGAGCAAGCTGCTCGGTCCAGCAGGCTGGATGGCATCACATTTTCATTAACTTTCCTCCTCAACAAAGGCCTTTGGTGAAGATCCCATCTTGGGTTTTGGGCCAGAAGGAACCCCAAATAATAACCTGCAGAGTCTCCTGGTCTTTCTTTATGTCAGTCATTCACACTGAAGCTCTCTTGCCTCTTCTCAGAACACCATAAACCCTGCAAAGTAATTGGGCTTAGGTGATTGGTGTGAGGGAACACCTTGAGGAGCCAAAAGCTTGTGTCATTACCACCTATTTTGTTCCTCTGTTGTATTTAACCATATGCTTACTTGCTAAGCAGAGATCTACGTCTTGATTACATGGATGTGGAGTGCCAGCTATAACCTGAGCCCTATTCTGCTAAGGGCCCCTCCAGGCACTATTGCAGCATGAATTATAAATGCTCTTTCCAAAGGACAGTAGCTTCCCTTTACAACAGTTGAGACCGCAAAGCAGTTTAGGCAGCGAGGCCAGCTCATGTTTTCTGCCTATTGGCCCTTTCAGGAGGTAGCAACCATTTTGGAAAACAAGCATTTTCCATTCTCATGGTAGGGTAAAAATAGCAAGGATACATAAAAACTAAAGCAAAGACACAAATACCTTGCAACATATAATTACATCATGTGAGCTGGTAATGCTGTGGAAGAGATTACCTAAGAAAAAATGACTGATACTTGAATAGAGAAAGTTAATGCTATTTCATTAGAGTAAACCTTCTCCTTTTCATTTCATAAAGTTTATCTGATGATCAGCTGGTAATTTAAAGACAGTTTTAAAGTGTGTTTTTTATTGGAAAAGTTATGCTTCAAGCCTACCAAGGTTCTTATGCATCTCCTTTGGAATACCCTTCCTGAGAATTCAAGGGATCGGAGTTCCTGTGAGAAAGAGCTGAGAACCAGCCCTGAAGACATGGCTTGGTACCAGGTTTGGCTTAGCTGAATCCAAAGGTGAAGTATCAGAAATCGCTAGTTAATTGAAAAAAATATAGACTTTGGTTTGGCATAATACAACTGGGCCAGGTGCTACACTAAAAAGTAATTAGTGCTTTTGTATGTGGTCATCTAAATCACAGAGGGGTTTAGCCCCTCCTCTTCCCTTTTGCACATTTGAGTAAAATATGTAGCGTTGTGCTGTGGTACAACAGTTTTACGCTAAGATGAGGGATGGGCAGTTGGTGTGGATTGTACTGCACTGTGAATTTGCAACTTCTGTCGTCCTTTATGAATATTTGCACAGCCATAAGCAGGTGTTTGCTCCACTTTCCTTACCTGTAAAAGTGGGATGCCTGACTTCCCTTCTTCCTGCACACGGTATTTGTGAGGCTTACTTCGTTACTGCTTGCAAAGCTTTTTGAATTTACAAAGCTCTATGCAAATACCATGTTGCTCACTTATATATATCCAGTAATGTAGGAGCACTTTAGGCAGATAAGGTTTAATTAGAGATGTGGAATAGTGCAATAACAGTAGGATTTTATATATTCTAGTATATCACTGCCTGTGCTATCTATAAATGATGAGACCAGAAATTACCATTGGAATTATCTAACATGGCTGCCTGAGTAAAAAGCCATAGTACTCTTGCAACTTCTTTTCCTCCCATTTACTTACCTTTGGAGAAGGTCTCTGTATGGACACAGGAACAGGAGATTTTAAGCTCTCTTATAATTGATTTGCTTTTCTCATTTATCTCTCACTAACCCCACAGAATTCACAGAGGTTTAAAACCGTTTTACTTCAACATGAAATTCAGAAGCCTATTTTGTCTTGATTGCCAAAGTAAACTTCTGCTATTAAAATGCATGAGTACCTTTCCTGTCAGCAAGATTTAACCCCATATTTCTAACAGAAAGATTTCGAAAGAAGAATCCGGTCTTTCCAATGTCTGCATGGGTCTCTCACAATTATTCAAATTTTGCTTAAAGCTAGACCTTTTTTGTTGGAGTTTGTATATTTAATACGGACTTGTCTTTTTCAGTTCTGCTTCTTCTGTTTGGGTTGTATTTATTCACCTCTGGAGTAGTGTCACATAAGTTTATGAAGAGCTGTTGTAGATCTTGTATCCTATAAATCATAAGGTCAAATTCTTGCCCCAGAGAAATCGATGACAAAACCTTCTATAGATTGGAAAGTACTTACAATTTTGCCCATTATGTTAGCATGAAAACGATGTTAAAGTAATGCTAAAATAAACTGTGGGAGCTTTTGCCTGGTAAGTTTGACTATTTGTTTGGATTTGTGGTCCATTATTCAACTCTAATGACCACAATTTATTTGTTCAGTCCAATAGTCTAAATTTTTGTTGGCACATCCTTATTTTCTTAATACCCTAAGTCTGAAAAAAGGTACGTGTGTGGTCTTCATTGCCTACATGCTGTTGTGTGGTCTTTTTGCGCTTTTACAAATTTATCTGTTTACTGGATTAAGCCTATCATAAATATTAGAGTTGAACTAAGTAGCTTACATTTGGTTAGGTAAAACCTCACTGATCCATAGACTGCTGTTTTCTTGGTGTTATCTGACCCTACCTACCAGCTGTGAGATTCACAGGAAATACCTGGGGTTTACTTTTTTTTGTAAGCAATTCTCCTCAATAAGAATTAATATTAGGAATAACTGCAACATGACAGCTGTGGTCCCATGTCTTCTGCCATTAAATGCCAGCCTTGATAGCATCAGAGTCAAGCTCTGTGGTCCTGAATTTAAATGTTAAATATCCAATATCAGAGCAGCTCTAGTATTTTGAACTTAATTACAGCTTCACTTTGAGCCCCTGGTAAAAAGCTGTGGGTGAGAGCACAATTTTAAAAGCCTGCTCCTGTTTAACCTTGTAGCAGTTGTTGAGGTAGTTTAGATAGCTTCGACAGGGTATCTTTTTGCCTCAATGTGCCATATTAAAATGTACAGGATAGTTTTTGTTCTTGCTTGAATATGATACTGCTATTTAAACCTTCACTCCCCATATGAAGGTGTATTTATGCTTCCTGAAATACAATAGCACTGTGAACAAATGAAATCTCTCTCTCGGTCCTCTTTGACATAGTTATTGGATTTTTATTCCATTGTTCTTTCAGTAGATTTGATTTATTTTATTTTATTTTTATTTTATTTTATTTTATTTTATTTTATTTTATTTTATTTTATTTTATTTTATTTTATTTTATTTTATTTTACCTTGAGGTGGCAGTTATGGGAGAGGAATAATTAAATCAAATGGAGCAAAATTTCTGCAGATCGCCCTTTCATCAACTCTGCTCCTTGGGTCAACATTCCCAGATTAGGAACTGATTAGTAGCAAAAAACTCCATGCGAACGATTCATTCTTGTTTTGCTTTGTTTTGTGTATGTGGATAATTCCCTGCAATAAATCTTCCTGCACACCATCCCTTTCACTCTCTGATGTTAACAAGACTGAGATCTATGCGTATACATACACACATTGTCTGTCTGGAGCTGGCAATGTCTTGATAAGAGGTTCATTATTATCCACCACTGTCAGAAGCTGTTCTGAAATGATCTGCAAGGCGAAACATCATGTATATATTGGGGATATATTTTTTTTTAATTAAATAGAAAAAGTGTCATGAAACTTTCTTCAAAGGTGCCATGCAGCTGTTTCTTCTGAGGCATGTTGTTCTTTTCTCAGGCAGTGGGTCTTTGATAAGTGTCTCTCAGCACCCTCAGAAGTGTTTTCCAGGTTAGAAGGATGAGAGAGAGGAGATGGCAGTAGTGATGCCACCGGCTGATAAAGCCAGAATGCAGACTAAGCCTCCAGATCAATAGGAATGCAGACGGCTGTAACACCAGACTGCCTGGTGTCAGCTCTAATTTCGCTTCCTGTGCCGCCTGCACCCGACTTCCAGAGCTTGGAGCCGGAGGAATCCTTCCCTGCTGCCAGGCACCCATCGCACCAGGGAACAGCTTGTAGGCACAAAAGGGCAGGCAGGAAAGCGTCGAGAACAGCCACGGAACACACGCAGTTGTCTCCCTCCCTTTGGTTTCGCCCCAGGGTTGCCTACGGCTGCTTTTGCCTTCATGTCCGCTCCTGCTTCAGGGCCCCGGCCTGGCACAGGGCACCGGGGCCCTGGAACGTCGGCCTGGACATCGGCCTGGACATCGGCCTGGCTTTGGCCTGGGCATCAGCCACCCGCGGGCTTAGCCCGCTCTTTTCCACTGTTTTATTCAGAATAGGTTTTATACCAGTGGGTCTGCTGTGAGCTTTTCTGTTTTGTTTTGTTTTGTTTGTGTTTTTTTTTGGTGGGGCAAGCAAGGCGTCGGCCTGGACATCAGCCTGGACATTGGCCTGGCTTCGGCCAGGCCTGGCTTCGGCTTAGCCCGCTCTCTGCCACTGCTTTATTCAGAATAGATTTTATACCAGTGGGTCTGCTGTGAGTTTTTTTTTTTTTGGTGGGGCAAGCAAGTTTCAGCTTTACCCCGATTTGCAGGGTCTGGCTGTGCTGGCAGCTTGGCGGAGAGTGCTGGCGGGTGGCCTTGGGTGGCCTGGCCAGGGGACAGCAGGGCGAGGCAGGCTGCCCTCCACACACAGATGTGGCCTTGGTTTGGTCCTCCCTGCGGCATCAGCAGCTCCCCCTCACGCAGGCACAAGCCTTATGGCAGATTTCTTATGTTAAATTACTTATGTTAAATTACTTATGTTAAATTACTGTAGCTCAGGTGTGGTATGGGGTATCTTGACTTCCTCTATAGTTGCAATGCTGAGTAAAGGCAGGGATGAAATTAAAATCCTTGTTTTTCATGCAAGGCCTAAAGAGAAGCTTTGTTTCTGCTCTTTACGAACTCGTTGGATTTTTAAACCAACAGTGCAATCTAAGATTAGGTTATAAAGGAGCTGAATACTGAAATACAATTACAGAAAGGGTGACGAAAGTGAAAAGAAGAAAGAAGTGTTTCTTTGAAGCCCCAAATTTTCAGTTTTCAGAAGTTCACAAAACACTTTATTTAACCATCTTTATTTATTGAGCACCAAGGAGTGCCTGCAGGGAAGACATGCAACGCTTGAATGTATAATATAAAACTCAAATCACACGGAAATGAAAAAAGCAGGAGAAAACCCTCCAAGTAACCTTGATCTAATGCTGGAGATAAATACAACTTGTATGTTTGTATCCCATTTCTTCCAAATTCTAACTTTGTGTAGGTAAGCGTTTTTAAAATCAATTCTAATCTTGCGACTGATGAGCCTGCTTGTAATCAGCTTAACAAAAGTCCAGCATTCAGGAAGTATTCTCCTAGACATTTTGCCATTCTGAACCTGAGTGCAAAATTTGCACTGTTAGCAAGTTTGCTTTTCCTGTTGCTGTTGTACTGGACTCCTGAAAATCCTTTGACTTCATATTCATGTATATAAATATATATACAGATATAGGCACAAGTAGTATATATAAAATATTGAACAGCGCCTTGAAGATTTAAGGTCCCTTCCCAGATTTACTGCATATTTTTTTCTGTCTTTTCCGGCATATAAATTTTAATTTAAAAATCAATTTACATTACACATATATCTGCTGTTGCAGTCTGGATTAATCTGAACTTTAAAAAGAAGATGCTTAAAGGTTGAGGTGGCTAATATGACACAAGCATTCGATAGTAGTGAAATAAAACCACAGGGTGATAGCTAAGCTGCCTTGTAAGGGTAGCTGGGGTTGGAGGCAGCTGATCATACAAGAAGCTGATCCCTGTTGTACACTGTGGCAGACATCTCAAGAGATAAATTTCTCCTTATCCAAAGTCTTTGAGTCCACAGGTAGACATGAAACAGCAAAAAGAGAAATGTTATTTTGTCTAATTTACTCAATGGCTTTTAAAATTTGAAGCATAGTCACAGGTCAATATCTTCAACCATTTGATTGCTCATCATATTACTAGGAGCTTTCAAAAAGTATGCTTATTCATTTTGACCCATCTTCCCCAAAACTGCTTACTTTTCCCATTTTGAGCCACAGAACTTGGCAGAGTAATTCTTGCCAATAGTTTCTGATTTAGTAAATTGAAGTATTTGTAGTTGTTAATTAAAAATATTCGGGAGTAGTTGTCTCTGCCATGACTACAAATTGTCAGTATAGCACAGGCTCTTTGATTTTTGTGGGCACTCTATAAAATTTGGTCCAGCAGGAGCAAGGGTAATTTGATTTAATAAGCTAATAAATATGTTTGAAATATGCTTCCTGCAGGTTATAAAAACAGAAGGGTTGAGCCACAACACAGGAAAAGGAAAAATTATGCACATTAAAAAAATACAGATTTGGGAAAGAAATCCCTAGTGACATGACCAGAATTCACTAGGAATTTTTTGTGAGTTAGTACAACATTTTCCCTTTTACCTGGTGACAAAGTGCTTTCTGCAGTAAGGTCCAGGGATAAGTTATCCTCTAAGACAGCAGATAATAAGCTGTATGGCTTCCTTTACTAAATGAGCAGAGAAGAGAGCCAAACAAATGGTATAGCTTTCCTTGTTGATTAATTTGACACTAATTTTATGTTGCCTCTAAACTGATGATTTCCAGTGGGCTGGCAAATAGATACAGAAATAAATTAAAATTCATTGTGGAGCGATGCCAAAGTCAGAAGTGGAAGTTAGAAATTTTGGCAGCTACAGGCGTCTCGTCTGTCTTCTAGGACCAAAGACAAAAATGAGAGGCATGCAACCCCAAATTCCCAAGTCATAGAAGCTGGGTGCTTCTCTTAAAATAGCAGGCAGTGACATCATTAACAATGTTGACATTTAAATTGACATAATTAGGTTCTTGAAGTTAATAACCCATCTGTGCAAATACATGGGTGATGCTTACCTCTGACACTGGATCCATCCATAGTGCAGGCCTGTGCTCAGCTCACACTTGGAGCCCTGCTTTGGATATATGGAGTCCTTTAATTTAATCTCATAAAGCCCAAGGGTGCTTCAGCTGCTTGGTTGGGATCTGAAGCAAACTCTTGGGTAAGAATATGGTAGGATACACATTAGGGCATGAGGATGCATCCCCTGTAAGGAGCATTTGGGTCTGGCTTTGGAAGGGTTCAGTTCCTCCGATCTCTCTCCTCCTCTTATATATCATTGTGGAGCCTTGTGCTCTTGCAAGCACAGGTCAAAACTGCTGGGCTCAGGCATCGAAACAATAACATTAGCAAAATCTGGAAGTTATTTGGTCAGAATCCTGCTGGGCATGTTTTGTTTGTATTTCTGTAAAGTTACTCGGTTAAAGTTACTGCTTTTGGGGAAGGACACAATTAGCAATGACAGCACCATTTGGCACTGAGCTGTACCTTGAAATGCCTCTAACAGAGTGATTATTTGGAGCAAACATGTCTGAAGTAAGAGCAGTGCTCTTGGCTATCTCCGTCTGACTATGAGTCTGCCTGTCAGAAGGGACTGACATGCTGCATTACTGATAGAACAGGGAAGGGAAGGCAAAAGAAGTCTCATGACTCCTAATAATAACTTAAAATGTTGATTTTAACAGTTTTAAATGAGACTGTTTCCTACTTATACCTTTATCATATATTTACAAATTAAGTGTTTATTTTTTCTTCTTGAAGTCACTATTTTTATTGTAAAATAAGCACTTAAAAAAATAAGACAAAGAATGTAGCAGAATTTATTTAGGATTGAGTGATATGACTGCAGTCAAATGAATAGAAAACCTCTTCATTAACAAAAAGTTCAACCTTAGCTATCTCTTCATTGAATTTTCAGCATCCTGCTTGAATTTAAAAATATATTCTTTACTGAGCTCTGCCAGTACACTTTTCTGCATCCCATTGGGCAAAATAGGTGTGAGATCCTAGTATGCATCACAACTAGTTTTATAAATTCTCTCCCTAGATCAAACTATCAAGAAAAAACACCCAAGAAGCTGGCATATTTAAAATTTTTATCTGATTTTTGGACCTCTGTTTTAAACTGGTACTGGTAGTTTTGGTGTAGTTTTTATTCTGCTGCCAGCTGTTCACACTGACTCCAGAATGCCACATCATGTTGATCTGATTTGAAATTTTATATTAAAATAATGTAAATATTTGCTAATGAGATTTATTAATGAAATTTTGAAATCTGCCTGATTTGATGAATAGCTTATGACTAGCTGATTAGCAGGAAAGTTTTGTATGCATACCTGTGTTAGCACTCCCTTTCAGAGGAAATGTGTCTATTGCATGCTGGATCAAGTTTGGGAGATTGCACCTCAGGTAATAATGGTAATAATAAGAGACAATTCCAATATTCCCGGCATAGAGGAAATTGCAAAATTAATGACCACAAGTGCAGAAAATGAGCATGAAATAATTTCACTTTTTGTGGGTTTACTTTAGCTGAAAACAGAGCTGAAATGCAACTGCTCTGCATGCATTTATTTCAAGCATTGCTTTACCTGATGAAGATGTGCTATTATGTGAAATGCTCCTATCTATTAGAAATTAGTTAGGTAATAGCTTTTTACAAGGATGAAGGCATTGCTTAATCCTGAAATCTTTTAACACATGGACTGTCAAAATGGTCTGCTCTTATCTCATTCTTTGAGGAGGCAGTTTTTTATGGAATTAATATTTTCATTTGCTCAGGGTGTGGGCACATTTTTTTTGCAAAACTCAGGGTCTGTGTGATGACAGGATTTATTTCATTCATCATTATTGCCACATATTGAAGCATTTTATTTCAATTCAGTAGACTATTTTTGTTTCCATAAATTATCCAGATTGTTTCTTGTATAAATGATGGGATGTATGCCTCTGGTGTTAAGGAAGATAAAAAGGGAAGGAAAGATATATTTGATATTACCTTTAGTGTCATGCAAGTTATTACCTAGCAGTCTGAGAAGAGCTTGCAGAAGTGTCTGATAAATACGTTTAGAACAAGCCTGAACTGGAACTAGCAGGGCAGACAGTGAAGCTGCACATCCAGCTTTTGATTTTACCCATTTTCTCAAAATGCAGATGAGTCACTCAGGACAGAAAGCCATCCTTTTGTAATAACTTTCTTAGCTTATTTTGTGTTGACGGACAAAAGACACCATATTGTCCTTTCTGAGTAACTTTTAGTGCCCTTGATCGCAGCTCGGTGTGTTATTGGACTTGCTCCATGTTTTGCGTACAAGCTGATGAATCTTCTGCCTTTGCCCACACCACTGTGAACAGAGGGTACCGCCCACATTAGATGAATTGGTGAGTGGCAATAGAGAAAATAAAGTCTGCATTTTTGTTTTGATGGCAGACATGGGTGAGGGACTGGAGAGGTCTCTCTTTGAGAGGACCTCAGTGATGTCAGAAGGAGGGTTTGCATGACGTTTTTGTTGTTGTTCTTCAGTAGAGGGTTGTGCAGGGAGGTTGCAGCCAGAATGCTCTGAACTTGCCCTTTGGTTCCTGAGCCCATGTCCCTTTACCACCAGTTCAGAAGGGGTTATTGTGAAAACTGAAGTTAGTGCTCCTCCTGAGAAATGAAAGGGAGCATTGACAGGGTCAGGAAATACCAACAAATTGGAGAGAGGCATAAATGGGTATTAAATGGGAAGTTTTCCTCTTCTTCTGAGCCCTGGTACTTACCTAATATTTCCAGGTACTGGAACATTTGGCCAGTTCTGAAGGAAAGTTAGTTTTACAATTAGAAAGGAAAACATAAAACTTCTGAAGCATCTCCACTGTGTGTTGGATCAGGTGAATGGTTTAAAATCCAGAGAACTCTTGAGTTTTAAGTTGAGACCAAGTAAGTCTTGATATCTATACTACAAACAGAACCTGAGACAGAAGGTCTTACTATCGTGATAATGCCTTTCTAAAATTTGGCTGTAACTTGTTGGTCTTGTACTTTCTGAAATCCAGTCCTTTCCTCAAATGTGTTGGCATTTGCTTCTTTGAAGGAAAGAGGAAGACTGCTTTTCCTTTAATTAAAGGAAAATGTTTAATCACTCAGCAGCCCTACAGTGGATGAATGTCAGTGTAATTTAATGAAAGTACTTGTGAAACCCAGCTCTTCCATCCTGCTGAGGCATAGCTGCTGTCTGGGGCATTCTTTACTGGGTTTTTCAGACACAAGAGGTGCATTGTGAATAGGAGGAGGTAATCTTACCAGTGAGGTAAAAGTAAAATACTTTAGGGAGACAGGCACACCTGATGGTACCTGGACCAAACTGCACCAACCGCCATCTAAATTAACTGTAAGAATTTGGTGTGTGTACATATGCATGAAAATAATTTATTCTTCATTTGTTAAAGGGACGTTGCCAAGACTGGTAGGCCTAAAATTAGCTCCCCAGCTGTGTTTTGCTTTGCAGGCACGTGCATGTCTGTTCTGTTCCTGGAAGCAGCTGGGTGTTGAAATCCACAAGAAACCTGCTCTGTGTGAAATGCAAAAAGAATATGTGATTTTTCAAGATTCCCTCCCTTTTGTTTGTTTTTCCTTACTTCTCCCACCTCTTTACAATGACGGCCTTTTCTGGCTGGCAACCAGAAATCTCTTCAAAGTTTCTGAGTGTTACTTTTGCTGAGGAGGTGAGAGCCTGAATGCTGAGGCCAAATTTTCACCCATCAGTCCAGCATGCCAGCTATAGGATGTAAACTGCATAGCCTCCTCAGAGCATATTTGGCATTAATTTCAAGCTTGGATTCATGCTTCTCTTTGGCAAATTCATGCCAGCATCTTCCAGCTGAATGCCTAGTTTGATACTGAGAAGGGAGCATGCAACTGGAAGAAGAAGGAACATGGATTTTATGGTTACAGAGGAACTTACCAGAAAGCTTTTTTTTTTTTGTCTAGCCTGCAGCCCTTCCTCAGAGATGAGACAAATAGATTTCTGACTCAGGTGAGAGATTTTTAAGTGGCATTTTTAGATGACTGCAAACTAATTCTTGGCTTCTGAATTTTCACTCCATAATATATTTAGAAACAAGTCATATTTAGGAACAAGCAATTCTCTTTTCAGTGTGGAAATATGATTCCTCTATACCGTAAACAATATCCCAGCAGTGTCTGTGTCTCCTGGGTGAGACTTCCTTCATACATGCACATTAGTGAGGCTGAGGGCAGGTGAAGGGCAGTATCTGAGAGGGATGGATGAGATCTGTCGTCCCACTGTCACCTTGTGACATACTTTCAATTCTTTGTATTTCAGAAGGCACTTGGAAATTATCTTGAGCCTCAAAGTGTTATATAAAACCCCAAGGCTCTCCTTGGGGCTAGTGTGAAGAGTTTTTCTTCTTTCTTCATTCCTCTCTAATGATAATATCTGTGAAGTATCTAAGACATAGAAGGTAAAGAACTTTTCTTTTAATGGTAGAAGTTATTCAGACTTTGCTCATAACAGAGGTGGGCCAGGCATGGCTGCCACTGGACTTTGTAAAATTAAGTATGATCTAGACTTTGACTGCTAACAGAACTAGTGAAAAGCTAAGCAGCTAGAGGTGGGTTTTCCATTGATCTATTTGGTCCTTGTGTTGCCAAATAGGAGACAAACTGCACCCCGACAAAATCTTTTGGCAACTGAAACCCTGCGGAGCCAACTGCAAAGTTCAGTTACAACTTAATGGAAGAGAATAAACATTGCACACCTGTAGCCAAAGTTCATGGGAGGGCTTTTTCCTATACTACTCCTGAGTTCACTAAAAGCTTATCATCTGTTTGCTTAGCTGCTGGTTCAATTTAGAATAATATTTAACTCTCACAGAATCTCAACATCGATGAAACTTTAACTTGAAATTCGACAACTGCTATTGCTTCCAGGCAGAAATGGAGGAAGACGGCCATCATACATTGCTCTTCACAAGAGTTACCAATAAATATCTTTTATGAAAGGCTTGATAAAGTATCTGCTATTAACATTGTCAGTATGGAGAAAGTGAAGTCAAAGAAATGGTGAATAGCCTGCCCAGATCTACAGGGAGGGTCAGGCTGTGCTTCAGCAATATTGGAGAGTATCTACTGCTAAATGAAAACCACAGGAGATCTATGGCAAAAATTGATGAACTGGGGTTTGTGTTTGATCCTGGCTTAAATTTACTAAAAAGATTCTAAGGAGGTAATTTTCATCTGGACTTTGTGTAATCTCTGCTGTATTTAGGAGTTTTAACAGGTGTTAGTGCAGAGCTAGGAGCTCCAAGTCAGAAAGCATCTGAGAAGTGACAGGCATCCCTTTGCCTGGTCTATCACAATCCATACTGGACCTGTGTGAAAATAAAAGACCTCATAGAAAAAGGGTTTTATGTAGAAAGTTTGAATTGTAAGTGCCTGAAGTCATGTGATTGATCACATTATTTTTGTGCAGAGACCAGTGAGGTTTGTGGCTGTTCATGGCCTGAACACAGAAGGAAGTAGAGAGCAGTGGTGATGATTCTGGGACTGCTCCTCTCTGCCAGAAGCTTCCCTCTACACCAAGACAGCAGGCAGGTACCTTCTGAAAGATGATCCTACAGGCAAACATCCCCTTTGCATGAACATGCTTTGCCACTTCCAGCACAGATGAGTGGTCTGAGGCTGGCAAATAAGGGCCTTTTTACAAGAGGTGTCCCCTGAAAAGCTGAAAGCAGTGGGCAAGGGCAAGCTGAAACTACATGAGCAACAAGCTCCTGGATAGTAAATGCTTTCTCTGTCTCCTTTCTAGGGTTTTTATCTTTTCTGTGGTGTGCTGTCAAGATCCAGTCACTTCCTCAAAAAGCAGATCTACCGTCGCTGACTAGAAAGCATCCCACACTTGCCCTTCTTGGGCCCTGAAATCTCCCTGCAGTGCTCAGTGTCATTAGCTCTGACCAAGGCAAAGGACTCCTGCTCTATAGCCCTGTCCCACTTGGTGTACCCATTTCAGGCTCAGGATGCAGTTTCCAGAAAATAAATGCAGTTACAGTAGCAAAGCAAATGAGTAGCTGTTGCTTATTCTAATTTTAATGCAGTAACTTCAAGCTCCCAGGCTTTGCCCTGTCCTTTTAGTACTCATCAGTTGAATCTTGATTAGCCCTTTAATTAGTGGGCTGCAGCTGAGTATGATGAATTGTCATCCCCAGATATTGAAAGCGATGGTGGGAATCTCTGCTGGGCATAGTTTGTTGCTCTTGTTCAGGACCTCAGTTTGTCCAAACACATTGTACAGTAGTGGGACCAGGGCATAGGGGTTTGGATGCCCTAATTAGCACTTGGAGGTGCTTTTGTAGCACCTAGTGTGCCACAGGTGTCACATGGAAGAGCCAGAGCAGCAGGCAGCTGGATTGATCTGCCCCTTGTTGTGTCTTCGGGGACTATGCCAGGACAGGTTGGCATTGCCCATAACCAACTTTTCTCCACTCTACCTTGAGCTAATGGCAAAGAAAAAGCTATTCCTCTGGGGAACACCCTCTCCCAGAAGCCTGTATGTCAAACCATCATTGTTCTGTACCACACAAGGGGAGAGGGGCCAACAACATAGCAAAGAGAAGTTGTTTGTTGGTCTGAAAGGGAAAACGATAACCCATTTTGGATATTCTTTTTGAAGGAGGATTGCATTCCATTTTGAGATGGACTACAGCAACTACAGCAGAGAGAAGGTGGCTATGTGAGCTTGACCATCCTGGCTTGGGGATCATCTGCAGCCACCACAGAATGAGACCAGGAAGTATTTACTGAGCTCAGGTGTCGCCGTCCTTGACACAGCAACACCCAGAGCCAGAGGAGGGACTGGAGCCAAGTGAGACTGGTAAGACACCAACACTTCTTCACTGGGACCTGCTTTGACTCAGCAATTATGGCAACAAATCCTGCTCTCTACACATCTGCACACCTTTCAGAGTTTTGAAGGGACACATGTGGTTGCCGTTGTATTTTAATAATATAGCCCTTTAAGTCACAAATGTGTTTTACACTGTGTTCAGCAGATAAACAGCCATAATTCCTAGGGCCTTCAAGGCAGTGCTTCAAGCTGCCGTGGCTCCTGGGCTGCCAAAAGGTCTCTGACCACAAGACAGACAAAGCCAAAGAAAATAAGAGATTAGAGCAAGAGATTCAAGCAAGATGTTTTATTGCTTTTAAGGGAGCTCTTGTACAGCATGCAAGTGAAATCAAGGCTTTTGCATAAAATCATCATCCAAGGATGTCTCCTAATCTCTGATCTTCTCAGTCCTTATGGTCAAACAAATAAACTGAAGCTGTCACAAACGATGGCTGTAATTTGACTTGATCTGTTCCAAGCTCAGCCTGCTCCAGCCCAACACCATCTGCTTCCTCTGGCCTTGCAAACAGCCTGCAGGACACAGCAAGGTCTTCACCAGGAAAGGTGGGCTGGATGTTCACCTGAGGGTGAGGACCTGTAGTTTCCACTGTTCAGGTACCCAAGCTGCTCATATGTTCTGTGGCAGAGCAGCAGCTGCTTGGGTGGTGAGTGACACAGATGGTTGGCATTGATGGTGAATGGCTCTGAGAGAGAGCATCAGCAAGTGCTGCTCACCCAGGAGCAGCAGTGGCAGGGTAAGTTCTGCTGTCTCGTACCGGGCCAACTCCAGAGGGCCCTGGCCAGCTCAGCCAACATCTATCAGGCCTTCATGCCCCCCACCACACTGGCTCTGATGCCTGTGGTTATCCTCTGAAAGGCCCCAGAGATTCAAGGCTTCCTGTGGATTGTGTACCATTCCTTACTGGGGGAGGAGAAGGTGGGGAAATGTTTTCCATCCATTGTGGTGACACACCAGGGGAACCCTGTGGAAACAAAGACTTCTCTGACCTCTTGAATCCCACTGGGGAAGGACTGCATGTGCCAAACACCTCCTGAGCCATCCCACGTGAGGCTGACTTCCTAATCCTAAACTCATTATTTGCAGCTCAGGGGTGGAAGTGTGTGGCTGCCAGCTCCCAGATGACTGATTCAGCCCACTCAGGACTCTCTGATCCTCTTGAGGTGGATTTCGTCTTCTGCCCCACAAAAGGAGTGAGCTCACCACGGATCAGGCTGAGTGTGTCTCTCCCTCCCCTGGCAGTCCTCCCAGATTACAGCATGACCCTCAGCTATGAGTCACCTCTTTTCTCACAAACCCAGACGCTGTACAGAGCAGGCAGTTGCTCATCTGCACCAATGCTGAGAATTTACTGCGGCAAAGTTAGTTTGGCCTGCTGTGATTCCTTCTCTGTATGTGACCTTTCTGACTTTTGTTGGTCCTCCTATGTACAGCATCTTTGTGCAACTGCTTCCCCAAGCATATACTAGCAGCAGTGCTTGGGAGGAGAGAGGGAAAATCCCGTGGGGCTCTTGCATGCCAAGGAAAAATGACAGCCAGGTGCTGACCATGCAGTGGGGCTTTCCATGGATTCATTTCTGGAGACAATGCCTGGCAGTTTGCCCCAGCCCTGCTGGCTGTAATCAATACTTTATGTTGGGCACTGATCTTGTTGGTGTGAGTGCTCCTTCTGTGCATCAGTGGAGATGAGTAGGGTCAGCGAAACCAGTGACCACTGTGCCTGATCATCCTGGCAGAGCCCAGTGGGGAGCACCAAGGCCTGGGGGGAAGATGAGTAGGCTGGTGAGTGGGTTGCCAACTCTGTACCCTCCATCAGACATGTGCATGCACTCTGAGCCTGCTGGGTTCCCACTTGCAAGCCAAATACTGCCTTTGGTATCAATTTTGCCGTGTCAATCCAAATACCTGCTCCAGGACTGGAGGCGTGAGCAGTGCCTGGGCTATGCCAGGTGCAGGCAGGGTGTCAGAGGCACCAGGCAGTCACAGGGCTGAGACCCAGATCCTGCTGCCTCTGCTGGCTGGGATGCACAACCAGAGAAGTGAATCAGCACCACTGTGATGCACAGTCATGAGAGAGCTGACTCCTCCTGGGAGGGCTATGAGGATGCTGGGTTTGAGGAAAGGCAACTTCAAAGTCCCACTCCTGCTCTCTGCATGTTTCCACACCTGTGTGCTTCCAGCACTTTCAAAGGAGGAAGAACTAGCCCAAAACTCCGTGTTTTGCTTTGGTTTGTTTGTTTCCTCTCTTCTGGAACTGCGTTCCTCCTATGTCGTCTGGTTTAGCATTTTGCCAGCTTGGCTAAGTATCTTGTAAAGAAATCATTTATAATAAAGCTAGTATGCTGGGGTTTATCATTTATAAGTGTGGGTCAGGGTTTAGTTCACTGTGTTAAACTCTCCATGCTGCATGTGATTTTTCAAGCTTTGTCAGGAACAAAAAGTTCTGGGGATGTGCAAAGCATGACTGCATGGTTTCCATGGAGACTCTGCTAGTTAGGCTGTGGAAATCCTGAAAAGGCCAGAGGATGACTGACAATACAAGGTCTTAGCGGCTGATCTGAAGAGCCAGACTGAATTAATGAGATTTTTCACAGAGAGTTATTAGCAAGGCTAGCACAGTATGGCACTTAGGCCTCTTTCGTTTTCTCAGCTGCAGTCTTGGAAAACAGAAATGGAAATATCTAATTGCTGTTTTTTAAGCCCTTTTAAGATTATTTCAACCTATAACATTTTAAGGATGTAATGAAAAGCAGGTTTGTTTGCTTTTTTATCATTTGGCTACTGTTATTACTGTGTTTTTTGGTGGCAGTTGCCCTTTATCTGTACAGAGATGGGAAATTCAATAATACTTATTACATTGAGCAGTTAATTCCCACATACTGTGAACACATTACTGTTCAAAGTAAGTTATCTCGAGTTCCATTTAGAGCCAAGCACGACATACCATGGCTTTATATCTCCTAGGGCCATATTAATTATTTATTACTGACTGCTAACACAAACTGTTAACTCTGGCTAGTAATAGTTTGTCCATTTATCCATCACTTACTGCTTCTTCCCTGTGTTTCTGCCTATCCCCTTTCAGCAGTCTGCTCAGGCTATGAATGTATGCATATTTTTGGACCCAATTAAAACAACACCAAAACTATTATCAGTCTGAGATGCTGAGTTTTGATCAGGACCCGACTTTCCTGAACTGCAGGATTTCACTGGACCATTAACAGGTGGATGGTCAATAGTTTGAGGGAGATATTTATTCTTTGCCAGTGAACTAAATGGATGTATCTGCCTGTTTCTGGCAGATGTATCTTGTTTGCTGTTTCATTTTCAACCAATACAACAAAAAAAGTGTTTGAACACTCTCCTCCTTTCCCTGGAAAATGCCGTATCTGCTGAAATCAGCACAGCTGGTACAGCAAAGCAGCATGTTGGGGACTGCTATTTCTTGTTGGTTTGCACAAGTGCACATGCCCATATGTTTCTGGGAGATGTAAAACCATAATGTTGCTGCTGAGTAATCCACAACAAAAGCACATGCGAGCTGCATTCCTTGGATTCCTGTACAGTAGACTAATCCACTTAATCTCGATGTTCGTTTCTCTGGCTGGAATTTCACAGTCCCTTTTGATTTACTGGTTTGTAAATCTCTGATTAAGTGCCTGGGGGAGGGGAGGGGGAGAGGATATCATCTCTGAAGCCCCCTCTTTCCTCTCAAATGGCTTTGTGGGAAGGAAATGTGTAAGCTGAAGTGACGGTTAGCTGGTCTTATTTGGCCATCATTTTCTCATCATCTTATGATTTTTAAAAATATTTGTTCGGTAGTTTTCTCTGTTCTCAGCTGTTCAGTGCATAGGCAATGTCTTTTTTTTGACACATGGCAACATTTCCACTCTCCAAGCTTCACAATTTTTTTACTACCTTTTTTTTTTTCCTTTTCTTTCCTAGTTGTGTTTTTTTAAACAAAGACGCTAACCAAGATGTGTAGAAGTTTTCTTTTCTATTAGTGCACCAATAGTTATAGACCAGCACGGTACACAGGAGCTAGATGTTGGCTGAAACATTGAAGAAAATTCCCAGAAATCTGCTGTTTAGGAGGAGGCATGCATATGAACACAAGATAAATCCCTAGCTAAGCAGACAGATAAATGAGAGAGCTTGGTCTCGGAAGGTGCTCAACTGACACAAATATCAATTTAGGACCCTGCCCTTGAAATATAAAGGTATAAGTAAATAATAGAGGTGGCTCACCTGACTTAATGAGTCATAAAGGATGGGAAATTAAACACTGAGCTCCCAAAATAAACCCTCCATTTAAAATAACAAGTTACCACAACCCGCTGCATCCTCAGCCCCTGCGGGTGCCGTGCTTTCGAGAGTGCGGCGGCTGCGAGCGCGGCTGTCCCCAGGCAGGGTCCCGCAGGGTCCGCTGCGCGCAGCTCTGACTCACGGCCCGTCCTCCCCCGCCTGCTGCCCAGATGACTCCGTGCCGGAGCGTGAGGACACTTCCCAGCTCATCGGAGAATTCCTCCGCAGCCCCACACCGCCTTCGACAGCCTCGAAGGAGGATGAGCTTTAGGTCGCTGTCTTCCTCCCACTCCTGCAGTCACGCATCCCGCTGAGCAGCTTATGGGTGTCCCCAGACAGTGCTGCTGGTGGGAAGGATCTGTCGGAAGCCAGGCATAACTATCCATCAAGAAATTAATCAGAACAGGTCTGAAGAAGTGAGGAGGCAAATAAACAAACATATGGACTACCTGACAACGCAATGTTTGGAGTAGCTTTACTCAGGGAAAAAGGATAAAATCTCCCACGCTCTCCAGGGCTGTCCAGAGACATTTACAATTAAATCCAAATTGAGTTTAGGCAACAGATTTAAATCTGAGTTGAATTGCCTGGACTTGGATCTGAAGATGCCAAATCCTATCAACCCTCTGCCCAAAGTGATGAGAACTGCACAAGAACAACCTCTCTCACAGTGCTCCTGCCATCTGGGCTGGTGCCAGGTCCCAGGGCGTGGAGACACAGCCTGCTCCCAGGATGGACCGTGCTGGTGGGATTTCAGCTGCATCTCAATGGGAAGTGGAAACAGATTTTTCTAAACTTTGGCTGTAAACCAGAGCTAATGCCACTGGGGCAGTCAGGCCCTTGGGTATCAGGCTGATTTTATTCGAAAGCTTGCAATTTTTTGTTCTGATATTTTGGCTTTAGCGTGCCTGAACTGCTCAGAGGAAGCACTGGGAATGCTGTGAATCTCACCACCCATACTGTAAAACTCCTACAGCCAACATAGCCTCAGTCATTCTTTTGAAAGGGCTTCCTGGTAGGACTGCTGCAGCTGAAAGTCAGGTAGGAAGCAATGGGCATTCAGGGGAAAGAAGTAGGGTCTCACGAGGGTATTTCCACAGTGAATTGATAAGGAGGGTGATAGATAAATTCTACCTGAACTTTGGGTTCAAGATGTAGAGCAGATAAGTGAACCACAATGACTCAAAGGCAATAAATCTTCTGTTCCAGACAAAATTAATCCAAGGCTGTCACAGGAGGCTAGAGAGGAAATTTGGAAACCCCTTTGGAGTGAATGTCTGCCAAACTTGGAAACACATACATTGTGCTATGACCTGTCAGTCTGCATGAGCCATGCTGCTGGGGTGCAAGCCAGACCCTTTGGCTTTTTGTACTTCACAGAGCAGACAGTGCTGCTAAGGAAGAATAATACAGGAACTCACAGAAAAGTTTTGTCTATCCAGGCATGTGTCTGCTTCAAATAAGCTTAAGTGGGCAAGAGAGAAAATATACAGCAGCAAGGGAAGACTTAATGGGATGCCAGCTGGTTTAATCAAACCATCTCTTAGGTGTGCCCACACTGAGAAATGAGTGCTTGCTTTCACAAGGCTAAGGCTGACCTGTGCTAGCAAACTACCATGCTGTTTCTGTGAGTGTGTTACAGCCTCCCAGCTTGCTGACCATCTGGTGGTCTCTCCTGTTAGGATTAGACAGGTCTCTGAGTTCTGTTCATATCAAGGCAGCTGAATGGTTTGATGCCACTCTTTCATGGCATGCGGTGCATGGTGGCACAAGGGGCTTGGCAGGTCCCTGCCCTGTGACCCACTGGGTCTTGAGGAGATTGTGAGTGGGTGTCTGCAGACTGCAACCAGCTCCTCTCCACCCCCCCAACCTCTCTGTCTGCCCAGCTGCACCCACCCCTGTGGGCTGGGGGGTGGCTCAGGGCAGGAAGGTTATCTTTGCCACTATCAGGGCTAGAGGCTTTGTTTATTTTTAGATTACTCTGTAAAGTCTGGACAGAGAGATGAAAAGAGCCAGCGTAAAGAGGTCTGTGCATGCCAGACTGTCTTGGTTGTGCTCTGGCTCTGAAAACACAGGGAAAATGTGAAAGGATGGGCTCAATCTAGCCAGATTGATTAAGGATGGCTGTGCCCACGTTTTGAGTGGCAGATGTAGTACGGGGGTGGGCTCTGATTCATTTTGGTGCAAAGGCAGCAAGGCTCTGCCAAATCCTCTGCTTGAGCCAAAATGGTGGATGTTGAGCTGAAGAGGATAGACCTACCAGCACAGCCTGTTGTTCCAATAGCTCCTCTTAGAGAGCAACAATTTCCACCTGGGAAATGCTGAAAACACCTTGTGGGAAGTTCAGATCATCCTGAAGAGCCCTTTGTTGGGGGTGAGCTGTGAAATGGAGGTGGGCCTGAGCTGCAGACCGTTTAATGAACAGGGAAAACCCTTTTCTATCATCCTGTGTTACACATTACAGGGAATATTTTAAAAATGGGCAGCTCATTGTCATTCGAAGGCCAAATTTAAAAGTGATCCGGAAAGGTGGTTACTGTCTGCCCAGCTCTGGCATTTCAGAGCTCACTGGGATTGATGAGAGGGAGCCTGGTGGCTCTGAGCCCTTTTGGTCCTGCCCCTCAGCAGAAAAAGGTGGGATGCAGGGAGGTGAGAAAAGCCACCCTCCCTGCCATCCCCCCAGGTGTGGCAACAGCAGCTCTCTTGCTGATTGTCAGTGAGTTTACTGACTGCTAATGAAGTGGAGGGAGAAGTGACTTTCAGTGATATCCATTAAAAAATGAATGTGTGAAAACCACTGGCTATTTTTGGAGAATTCTGCCTTCTGCCTTGCCTTCTCCACCCCACCCCCCCCTGATTTAAGCATCATCCTGGGTGAGGTGGGGGGTTTTTATGACTATATATGGTTGTTGTTGGGTTTTTGCAGCAGTGAAGTTAATAAAGATGGATATCAGCAACAAACTGTCAAGTCCTGAGCTGGAGAGATTTTTCACTCAGTGAAATAGACCAGGGAAAATAAATAATCCAAGAAGTGGTAGAGCTTGTAAATATTGACATGTACAAGCAAGGAAAGAAAAGTTAGGCAAAATAAAAAATGGGCTGGGAATCTCTATTTTTCAGGTTATTGCTTGAAAAAAAAAAAATCTACTTTTGCCTAGCGTCCTGTCTAGAAGAGTTAATATTTTTCACTTAGAAGGTTTTAAGGGGTGTGTTGCTGTTTCTCCAAGACAGCATCTATATTTGAGGGTCAGTCTTCCTTCCCAGCCTTTGGGACCACAGTGAGCATTAGTCCTTCATCCCTGTGGTATCTATAGGAATACCCATGACAGAGAAGACTGAGGAAAGAGGAGAGGAATGGAAGGTGAGAAGCAGAAGAGATCAGAGGTAAACTGCTCTTTTTTTCTGGTTTCACACCAGAAAAGAGATATTTTAAGATCTCCACAAGAATACCTTTTAACCTCAGCTGGGGTCCAGTCCTATTGCCCAGTAACTTTGCCAGTGCATTGCTTGGCCCCAGATCACACAGGGAGAGGCAGAGCTGCACAGGTCCCACTAGCTGTTGTTCCTTCTCCCACACAGGGGAAAGTTTTGGCTCCCTGGGGTCCGCCACTGTGACACGTGGTTGTCACCCACCAGCTAACTAGCTGGAGACATCTTTAAAACACCTCCTACTTTGTTTTGTTTTCCTCTACCTTCTTAAAACCTCTAAGAAGCTACTATGTTTATCATCTGTAGTTAACCCATCCACGGGCTGACTGGTTGTTTAACTGGTTTGTTGCCCAAGTCCTACTTTCTTCAAGCCAGTTTATCATCTTTATGACTGGTCGAGAATTTGTATTGCTGCCATACCCTCTGGAAAAGCTGCAGACCTCTGAATGTTGCAACTACATGAAGAGAAAGCCAGTGATGTAACTTTAAAGAGGAACTTTTTTTGCTGTCAAAGTGGGAAATCTTTTGTTCCACCCTGGCGTAATATAACAGTGCCAGTGAACGTAAATAGCAGCGCTGCAGTAGCCAGTAGTGTTTCAGCCTCTCGTTACACCTTAGAGAGGTTATTTGGGATGGTGTTCTTACAAGGCAGGCATAAAATTCTAAATTAAATAAAAAAAGTGTTTCCAGATACTCAGTGAAATTAATGGAAGGGAAAGAATAGTGGTCTTTAATTATTTCAAACCCAGACCGTTAAGGCAGATGTACATCATCAGTCTTCTGAGAATGTCCTGGGGACATAGCCAAGACAGTATTTTTTTTCCTCCTATCACAGCTGATTTAATATCTGCACTAGTGCACATGCAAGTAGATATGAAACTTGTGCTTTTCAGTTCAAGTCCCCGTAAATGACTCCCCCTTGGAGATTGTTAGAAGTGGAATGGGGTTGTTGTAACACATGGGAATCAGTACTTCAATGCATGTGCCAGCAAGGCAAAGGTGGGCTGACCCCGTCTGTGTTAAGTCAGGGAAAGTATGGGGTTGAGCTGGGCAGCTAGTGGAAATAAAAAGAAAAAACTAATTCCAAGCAGGCTCCAGTGAGCATGTTTTTATCCAAAAAGCAATCAGAGAGAGGAATATGACCTACCAGATGGA
This sequence comes from Passer montanus, assembly GCF_014805655.1. Classification (NCBI taxonomy): domain Eukaryota; kingdom Metazoa; phylum Chordata; class Aves; order Passeriformes; family Passeridae; genus Passer; species Passer montanus. The sequence continues at coordinate 5,537,755 of NW_024367261.1, forward strand.
ATTGCTGAGGCAGAGGTGAAAGTTAAAAACAACAATAACGAAACCCGATCAAGTATAATTTTGACAGAATGAAGACATTAGACAGAAAAGGCCCCAGCAGGCGAATTTGGCTCATCCTGAGCCCAATATTTCATTTATTTTCAGAAGACCCCTGAAGAAAGCCATGTCACAGCACCATAAGATGTTGAGGCTGAACCAGAATGAGAGCTGCAGTGCCTGCAGCCCTGGGGTGGGGCTGAGGCTTGCTGGCAGCAACCTCCCTGGGCTGGTGGGCCAGGTAGTGGGAAAGGCTGCTGTGCCTCTCCTCCTCACCAAGGCCTATGAAAACAGGGACTGGGGGTGCTGGGATCTGAGTCCCACTCCAGTTTTCCCTGTTACAGTATTCTACAGCATTGCCCCTATAAACTATTGGGAAAATCCATGGAGAAACACCAGATATGGATTTAACTCTCAACCCTCCTTTTGCTGTAAAAGGGATTTTGTGTGCTAAATGAAATTTAGCCCCTCTTTATGACTGTCAATACTGCCCAACAGATATGAGAACTTTGATTAGAAGAGAACCAGACCATCTCTGCCTATAAATTTCAGTCTGTCTTTTAGAGCTATTAATGGTTGACAAATTCACTAGGAAAACTAAAGAAAAAACCAAATTGGAGCTGCTGTGAGGAAAGTAAAGTGCTGGAAATAGAGGATCATGCTTTTAAAATATGCCAAATGTTTGGTTTGCTCTTGCTGTTTTGCACTGCGTGGCTGGCTATGGGTGCCTGGGATGGACTGGAGCAGTGCAGAGGGGGACTGAGGAAGTGTTGGCTCTGCTGGAGGAGGTGGCAGGAAGTGGAAGGGTGAAGCCACAGCAACTTGCAGAGCTCTGTCAGCTCCATAATAACGGGGTTGTCTGCTTGAGCTTGGCTGGATACCAAGTCAAGGGTTTATGGTGTGAGTTCATCTGCTGGCTTTTCTCTGTACGTGATGTAATGCTCTCTGTTAGTGCGATATTTATTACACCCAGCTCTGTAGTGGGTACGTGCAGTCAGAGCCAGCCTCAGAAAGTTTGGAAGCAGCTCCTCGATCTTTTTTGCATCCTTTCGGCTGACCTATGACATAATTGGTCGGCGGCCTGGCTGCCTCCTCCGCCTCCCCCTTCCCTCCTTGCCCCCTCCTCCTCCTCCCTCTCCAACGGTTTGTCAAACTGTCTTGCCTTTATCTCCTCTCGCAGCCCTCTCGACAAGTCACAGGATGATTTATGCCACGATAACTTCTGCTTTTAAAGGCTGGGCTAATAAAAGCAGCCTTTGCAAAAACAACTTTTGCGGGAGGTGTGGGGAAACCCACCCATCATCGCACTCAGCAGGCGAAAGCGCCATCTCAGCAGCGACGCCGGGGAGCAGGGCCGAGGGCCGCCTCCCTCGCCATCCTCATCTGGCACCCAAAGGGATGTGGTGCTGGGAGGATGGGTGGGAGGAAAGCCTGGCCTGGCGAGTCCCAGCAGGTGAAGGAGCACAGGGTGTGCATCACCCATTTCCCTTGTCTCTCTGTCCTGATACGCCCTGCTCAGCATCCTGCAGAGCTGGAACCTGGTGTGCACCTCGGCAGCAGGTGTGGGGACCAGGGCTGTGTGTTTGGGACCTTGGTGGTAAGGTCTGTGCTTTGCTAAAGGAGGAAAATATTTTATCACTATGATACTGCTTTCAATATTTCATCTACAAGCTTCCTCAGTGCTGGGCCAGGGATGAGGCAGGCAGCTGGACCTGTGATCTCACTGCACTGACCACAGCACCAGGCATGCCAGAGCTGCAAACACACATGACTCCCTGCACTTCATTAATTTCTGGCCTTGAGGTTTGCCCCAAAGCCCCCAAAGGTGCTGCAGCTGCACCAGGGAGGCAGGCGGCAACCTGCCCCTATGCAGCGGGGCTGCGCCTGGGGATGTCTGTGCTGGCCTTACAGACCTGCCCAGTTAAATGCTGCTGGAACTTCAGCCTGGTGGAAATCCACCCTGGAAGTTCAGAACTGTGGGCAGTTTTTGGTTTTGTGTTTTAAGCACCATGGAGTTAAACCCTTAAATCAGCTCCTACTTCAAAGCACTCCCACTGTAACCATAAGACCAGAAGGATGAGGTGGGCACTGGCAAACATAGAAAGCATAGGAATATTTTTGCAAGATCTAACATATTTAAATTGTTCTCTTGAAGTAAGTTTATAATTTTATTTTTATTTTGCAGCTAGAAAAGAGAAGATTTTCCTCTGACTGCTGTATTAATCTGGGCCTGAAACCATTATACGTTCCTGAACAAAAGCAAACAGGCCATGCCACAACTAAGACCAGCACACTGAGTTTCCTGGGGTGGAAAAATCATGAACAAATAAAAATCAGGTGTTGAAATGAAAGCTGAACCCGTACCTTAACTGAAACCTTTTCAAATAATACAATGAACACAAAGGAGAGAACAGTTTAGATTTTTGTAAAGAATTTTTGCACTTATTTTGTGTGGTGTATTTGATTTCTCTGAACTTTTTTTTCTTTTTACTCCTGAAAGACATGTTGTATTTGCCTAAACTCCTAAACAAACTGGTTATACTTGAGAAAATATTCAGAGCAAAATTTAAATTTAGTTGAAACTCACTTGGCTTCAGGTTTCTTTACAGTCTCTAAGCTCAGCCCTGGTTCACTGAGAGGTTTATAAAAGACCATGAACTTTTAGAGGGTACATGGATTGATTTATGAGTCTGCCTGAAAATCCATGTGAAATTTGCCTTTCACATGACCACGATGCAGAAATATCTTCTTTCCCCCTCAACCCCTTCCTGCAGTACTGGATAAACACTGATGTGTTTTATCTCCTGTTTCTGCAATGAGTCTTCCCAGCACAAGCAACATCTTGCTTGTTTCTTTATAAATCACCAGTGGTGTTAACAACAAAATGTTCACAGCTCTGGGGTTAGTACTTGTTCGTTTGTTGCTGCTACATGAGCTGGGCAGGATGAAAATGATGCCGATTTTGATTTATTTTAACTTGATGTTAATGCTGTTGTGCACATTTTGCTCTGGATTGTAACAGCTGAAGACAGACTGGGGCTGCACAAAGGCTTCTCAACATCTTGTGACACATGCCCGGTTGCAGGAGGGCATGTTGCTGTTGCATCTGGTTGCATGCTTGGGGAAGTGCTGGGGGATGGAAGTGGCCAGCCATGCAGGGTGCTTGCTGCAGTGCAGCCCCATGGACAAGGTGCAAGCTGCAAGGACAACTGTGGCACATCCAGTGAAGGGTCCAGCAGGGAAGGGCCACTGGTGTTGTGCTTTTCAGGTTGCTTTTGCAGTCAGCGTCTCCCACAGGGCTGGGTCTGTGTGTACTCTCACCACAAGAATAGTGCAATCTGTTGTTAGGAATAAGGGATTCCACAGCTTTTCTTGTCTCCTACACACATCCAAATGGTTGGATATTTTTCACATCTGGATGTCTTGTTTTCCGTTTAAGATTTTATCAGTCATCTGCAGGCACCAAGACCTATGCTGAGCTCAGGACAGTCCATCCTCTTCCAAGCAAAGCTGCTCCCTGCAGCAATCTTTGCAAACACAGCCACTTCTCAGGTAGGAGAGGCAGCCCTGTAGGGGCCAGTCTCTGTGGGTTTGACAGCATCCTGCAGTGCCAGCCAGGAGCTCCCTCCTCTAAAAATTGCCCCTTCCAGCAATTTTTAGAGTGCCGTAGATGGCCCGTGTAAAGTTCCCATCTGGCCTATGTTGCCAGAGAGGAAAGGGCAGGATGCTGCAACTAGAAAGACAGCAGACTGCAATGGCTTCAAGAGCTCATTGGAAATTCTTTGGAAATTTATCCAGATACAGGAAAAGACCGTCTATCCCAAATACCCAGCTGAATTCCCCCTTATTGCAAGGACTAAATTCTCCTCATTGTAGGGAAAACACAGGATAAAGAAAATGTTGTAGAATTTTTTTTTTTTTTCTTCCCTTACACCAGCTGAAATGAAATCCTCCTGGGTCAATCCTTACACACATCTCAGCCTCATAAGAACTCCAAAGGAATAGGAGATGATGGAGAGTTTTTAGCCATGTCCAGCATCCTGATGAAGCAGATGATTTAAAAGCTAAGTTGAACATTACTTCTCCAATTTGGAAATGCCTTCCCATTACGCATTCCAAATTAATTTACAGTAAAACAAATTTGTCCATTTGTAATACTTTAGGGGAAACACTTGGAAATCTCCCAAGCATTTTGATTCAGCAGATCTGACTTATCTCTTTCCCTTTTTCCCATCCTCAAATTTTCACTGGTTTATTTGGGGTTTTTTTCCATTCCTTTATGAGGTGGGATAAATATTAAATATGACAGCAAGTCCAATGGGAACAACAAAATGATTGTCACTCAGCTCTGCTCAATGGCTACTCCTCCAGCTCATATATCAGCCAGAAGGATCACTGCAGAGTTGCCTGGCTCATTTCCCTCTGTGGTTTGTCTGTGCAGATGATGTGGGTTAACCTGAGAGTCGAGAAAGTGGAGCTGATCCTAGGCCCCTTCTGCACTTCTGAAGAACACATATGTGTGGAGCTCATAGGCCAACTCACAGGTCATTTCCATTATTGGGGATCTTTCATTTGGCTGGTCTTACGCTTGATATATTGTATTTCTTCTGCTTGCGAGTTACTTACATTACTCCACTGTTTATCACTTTGTGGTTTTATTTTATATTATCCCTGGTCCATAATGACTTATCAGGCTGTGAACACATATAACGAAACTTGAACTGCATTTTTTCTGGCAGAGTTGCAAACAGAACTCAGTTCACAGAATTTCCTGATCCTGTGAGCTTCATAAAGGTGTGAGGTGATAATTCAAACCAACATCTCACTTGGTCTTGTTGTCACATGAAGTTAAAAACTCACAAAAAAAGTTCACAGCAACAAAGGGCTGGTCTTGATACCAGGACAAGAGGGTGCCAGAGGAATAGAGAAGTGAAGAATCTCCAGGAGGAGAATATTATAAATTTCTTTTTAATTGACAACTAATTGTTCAAATAGATTCAAGAAGAATTTGTAATAGCGTATAAGGTTAAGTGATAACTTGGTGACAGTTGATGGAATGAAAATATAGCCTAGAGTTACCTTAGAGGAGCATAACAGTAAAAAGGCACTTCCATGGAAATTTGTCTATGTAAATGATAATATAATGAACTGAATCAAGATTAGCACATGTGCATTAGCAATTTTGTCATATTGAATGAAAGAAACCTAATTTAGGGACAACACTGAAAGTACAATTGCTTTGAGGCCAAATCTGTCTACAGAAATAAAGGCTTGTGAGATTGCAGGGGAAAAAAAGAACAATTTCAGGCCAGGGTAAGCTGTTGTTTTATTTGTGTCTACTCAAAATATAGGACTGGTTTATGTCAGAGGAGCTTTTCCCAGTGGGAATGAATGAGAAACTCTAATGGACAATAAATTCTGGGGGTCAGGAGGTTTTCAAGCTTCTTTTATATTGTGCACTGCACTGGCTTTGAATGACTCACAGTCTTTTACCCTTTTTGTTCCAGGGAGCGTGCATCACCTTCCTACCTCTCCCAGAAATGAAATGCAGTGGCAGAGCATTCAAAGTAAGACCCAGAGGGTCTAAACTGGAGGTTCAAGTCTTACCTTGGATTTTAGATGAAAATCTGGAGACGATCTGGCTGTTTGTAAGGGTCTGGTTATTTGAACCAGGAGTCAAAAGGCCTGGCAGGGATGTGACTGAGCATGTCATAAATCCTGCTGGTCTGAGAGGCTCACTGTCTTAGGAGAACCCTTAATCTTTAACACACAGCTTCTCTCTGGCTTTCACAGATGTTACTTGCTGTGAGAACACAAGAAGGGATTTGGAGAACTGTGTTCCCAGCCACTCTCATGAGAATTTGGATGTGGGAGCAAGGGGGAATACTTGTGCAAGCCTTCAGACCCTCTACAGTGTCCAGCAGGGTCCCTGATGTCGACTTCTGTCAGGCTGTAAGCTGCAGTTTGGGAATGCCTGTCCCACACCATCAATACACTGTCATATCTTCCCCACTGGCCTCAGCATTTGCTGCAGTGCCTGGTGAGATCCACAGCCATGATGACCTTCCCTTACACCAGCTGAAATTAAATCCTCCTGGGTCAATGTCTGGGGTTGAAAAGACAGGAGCCTGTGAAGGAAGGCAAAAGCCTCCTGTGAAATGGAGAAGGTAAACCCCCTCCCTCCGAATTATCACAACTTCAGAATTAAAAAAAAAAGGCTCTCAGGCAAAGATATGGGAAACGGGAATAACAGTTCTTTACTGGAAGGAAAAAAAACTAAATAACAATGTAATTTAACACAAGCAAAACAACCACTGGCAGAGTGAGAAAAGACCTGGCACCCTGAGAAGTCAGGGTGCTGATAGCAGTCCAGCCAAATGGTGGCTGCTCCTCCTGGAGCGGCGATCTGCAGAAGGGTGTAGATCCCTTCCGAAAATGCAGCGAAGGAGCAGCTGGGCCTCGGTTCCTGATTCCTCTCGGAAATCCAGCGAAGAAGGCTGTCTGTGGTCTCAGAAGTGCTTGTTTTATGGTGGCAGTGATGCTTGGCTCCTCCCTCTGGGTGGAGCATCTCCCAATGGGATGATGTAACTAATCTTACCAGCCACAGTGAGTAATTCAATAGCCCATTAGCAGGCCATTGTCTTCCTGGCAGTGTCATTGTTCTTGAAAGAGATAAGAAAAACTGCCTAACCCCCAACAGATGGCAAAATAGAATACATGCTTATTTTACAAGCCAGGACAGTCAATCCTTACACATATCTCAGCCTCATAAGAACTCCAAGGGACTATGGAGATGATGGAGAGTTTTTAGCCATGTCCAGCATCTTCATGAAGCAGATGGCAAATTACCATGAAGGAGCACAGGAAGATGTGTCAGTACTCCTGTCTGCCTCAGGTGTGATCCTTTCCCCTTCCCTTTCCCTTTCCCTTTCCCTTTCCCTTTCCCTTTTCCTTTTGGAAAGAACTATAATGGGACATCTGGCTAAAGCCTAGCCCTCATAAATGGAGATGTCCAAAATACAGTCAGTTAAAAAATACATGTATATATAAGCACAACCTGCACAGGAAGATGTGTCAGTTGTCAGTACTCCTGTCTGCCTCAGGTGTGATTCTTTCCCTTTCCCTTTCCCTTTCCCTTTCCCTTTCCCTTTCCCTTTCCCTTTCCCTTTCCCCTTTGCCCTTTCCCTTCCCCTTTTCCTTTTGGAAAGAACTATAACGGGACATCTGGCTAAAGCCTAGCCCTCATAAATGGAGATGTCCAAAATACAGTCAGTTAAAAAATACATGTATATATAAGCACAACCTGATCTTTTGCTTCTGCCAGCTCCTGACTGTTAAGTGATGATAAATGCTTTCTCACTTTATAGAGCAGTATGACACTAAATATATTTTCAAAGGTGTCTCATGGAACAAGGATGACTGCTACAGTGAGAAGAAAAAAAAAAGGCTTCCTCATCAGTTTGTATCTCCTTTCTGTAAACTCCCTAAATAGCTGCTGGGAAAATGCCATCACTTCACACACAGGCTACCAAATAAGAGGAACCTCCTCCTTTCTATGGATTCAGGTATATTTCCTGTCTGCAGCTTCCCCTTTTCCTTTTGGAAAGAACTATAACGGGACATCTGGCTAAAGCCTAGCCCTCATAAATGGAGATGTCCAAAATACAGTCAGTTAAAAAATACATGTATATATAAGCACAACCTGATCTTTTGCTTCTGCCAACTCCTGACTGTTAAGTGAAGATGATAAATGCTTTCTCACTTTATAAAGCAGTATGACACTAAATATATTTTCAAAGGTGTCTCATGGAACAAGGATGACTGCTACAGTGAGAAGAAAAAAAAAGGCTTCCTCATTAGTTTGTATCTCCATTCTGTAAACTCCCTAAATAGCTGCTGGGAAAATGCCATCACTTCACACACAGGCTACCAAATAAGAGGAACCTCCTCCTTTCTATGGATTCAATCCTTACACATATCTCAGCCTCATAAGAACTCCAAGGGACTATGGAGATGATGGAGAGTTTTTAGCCATGTCCAGCATCTTCATGAAGCAGATGGCAAATTACCATGAAGGAGCACAGGAAGATGTGTCAGTACTCCTGTCTGCCTCAGGTGTGATCCTTTCCCCTTCCCTTTCCCTTTCCCTTTCCCTTTCCCTTTCCCTTTCCCTTTCCCTTTCCCTTTCCCTTTCCCTTTCCCTTTCCCTTTCCCTTTCCCTTTCCCTTTCCCTTTCCCTTTCCCTTTCCCTTTCCCTTTCCCTTTCCCTTTCCCTTTCCCTTTCCCTTTCCCTTTCCCTTTCCCTTTCCCTTTCCCTTTCCCTTTCCCTTTCCCTTTCCCTTTCCCTTTCCCTTTCCCTTTCCCTTTCCCTTTCCCTTTCCCTTTCCCTTTCCCTTTCCCTTTCCCTTTCCCTTTCCCTTTCCCTTTCCCTTTCCCTTTTCCTTTTGGAAAGAACTATAATGGGACATCTGGCTAAAGCCTAGCCCTCATAAATGGAGATGTCCAAAATACAGTCAGTTAAAAAATACATGTATATATAAGCACAACCTGATCTTTTGCTTCTGCCAACTCCTGACTGTTAAGTGAAGATGATAAATGCATTCTCACTTTATAAAGCAGTAAGACACTAAATATATTTTCAAAGGTGTCTCATGGAACAAGGATGACTGCTACAGTGAGAAGAAAAAAAAAAGGCTTCCTCATCAGTTTGTATCTCCTTTCTGTAAACTCCCTAAATAGCTGCTGGGAAAATGCCATCACTTCACACACAGGCTACCAAATAAGAGGAACCTCCTCCTTTCTATGGATTCAGGTATATTTCCCATCTGCAGCCTGACCCTGACCTCAGCCTTGCCTCTCCCTGGGGCCAGCAGTGACTCAGTGGGATCTTCCCCTGCAAGGTTTGGGAGGGGGTCAGCCCCAGCTCTACATTCCTTTTGGGTGGGAGCACGGGTTCAATAAGTAGTCTCTTAGTTGGCCTCTGGTTCCTCCCACATTGCATGAAGCTGGCTAGGTCATTTTGCTGCTTTGGGGAGGGCTCTGACAGCAGTGCACTGAGCACAGAAGCCTACGAGGTAACAGAAAATAGATCCCTCCCTTGGCATCAGTTGAATATCAAAGGAGATTGAAATCTGTGCATAGAGTTTTCCTCTTATGGAGAAGTGCTCAGCATCACTCTCCTTTCTGTAGGTGCAGAAGGCGCTCACCTCCATGAGGTGGTGCCAGGTGGGCGAGTGATGCTGGGGGGGCGCAGGCATGGGGGCAGTCCAAGCCTGACTCAGCTGCAGGAGTGCGAGCAGCCTCCTTCCTCTCACATGGCCTCGCGTGCGGGAGGGAGGGAGGGAGGGAAGGGGGAGCAGGGCCGGGATGGTCATATCTTACTGTTGTGCTCCTCATCAGGTGGCCTGGTAAGTCACCTTCCAGGACTATGAATTCAAATCAAGGGAAGGTTGCTAAATCAAGGAAGAAAAAAGTAATGAGATAACCCTTGCTGCTTCCCTGTGTAGTGTTGATAAGCACAGATCTTGAGGCGTCCCAATACTGCAGAAACAGGAGAGAGTAAATAGCCTTGTTTAAGAGAGGAGCTGATAAAGTCAGGGGCAGATGTGTTTCTGCCATCTCTGTAAGTCTGCAGGGATGGTAGAAACATCTTACCTGGAGGTGCAGAGGTGGCTGGCCAAGATCAGCAGCCTTCTGCCTGCATCTGCAGCTGGGGAACATCTTTGTCCTGAAAAAGGGATGCTCCTTTGTGCAAAGAGCCTTATGGGCTGCATGAAAGGGCCGAGGCTGACGTGCCTGTGTTGGGTCAGAGACAAGGCTGACACCCTCTGTGTGCACCGCAACCTCCTGAAAGTGCTCTCTGGGGTGGCACAGCCACACTGAGGGACCCCACTCTCCACACCACACGTACTACAGGGGCTCACTGCTCAGCAGTGATGAAAGTTGGGACTCCTGCTGCTGTGGGGTACTGGCAGGTGCCCCAAATGAGGGCCAACAACCCAAGTCAAGACATTGCTCTTTGAAAACCTGCTGCCACCGCTGCTCGTTTTCATAATCCTTTCCCCTACGACAGTATAAACAAGCTGTCATCTATTTTTCAATGAGAAATACTTTTGCTTGGCTCGGTTTCACGTTGCACTGTTACTATTCGCTGTCGCAGAAGCTGCTGCAGCTATAAATAGCCTCACCACAAGCTCCTCTCATCCGTAAGCTCAAGCACTCACTTCAGAAGAGGCAGGCGAGATTAGGATCTTGTTTTGAAGGGTCAGGTGGTCCGGCAGAGGTGATGAGTGGGTGCTATCACTGGTGTGCTGGCCCCCCATGTTCCTGGCCCTCCACTTGGCTTCCTGGCAGAGCGTGCAGGGTCCAGAAGCCCAAAACCACCTTGCTTGTCACACAGGAGGTGATGCTCATGTCAAGAGCATCATGAGAACTGCCAGCAGCAATGCTTCGCTTCCATGTCCTACTGATGGAATCATGGCAGCACTGCTGTCTATGGCCCTCATGTTCCTGTTTGGGAAAAACATCCCAGGAAGGCCACACTCTCACTGTCTCTGGGACCTGGCTTCCCTGGAGTAGGTGACATGGCCCTCTCCACTCCAGATGGGACAGAGAACCATCCAGAAGTTCTGTCAGAGCACATTTGTGTGCCCTAACTGCAGGAAGAGAGACAAAGGTTCAAGCTGTCAGAAAACTGCTTGTTTCTGAGGCTTTTTTTGACTTGTTTTTTTCTTCCAGATTTCCAAGTCAGACTGGCTCAGATGAGAGGGTCAAATGAGACTTGGGTCTCATTAGGAGCAAGGAGAGAAAGGGAGGGCAGGCCCCCTTTTGGGGTGAAACAGTGCAAGAGTGACATCCTCCCCACACATGCTCGCACCACTCTAGGTGGTTGCAGAGCCCCCAGACTGCTGATAAACCACACACCGATTGCAGGCATGTGCTTTGCAGGCGTCTTACTCAACCTCTGGTGCCAGCCATGCGTGAGACACCAGACAGGTTTCATACACTCCCCTCTTCCTGCAAGTGTTTCTTTGTTGTCCAGGGCTGTTGTTTTCTCTGCTTTGTTCACTCTGCAGTCCTGCCTTGGCCTCCTCCATGGTGACAGCTGCATCCTCCCTGGCGTGTCACCACTCATGGCAAATGTGTGCTGTGGGCAGGGGACGTGGTGTGATTTGCCCCAAGGTGGAGGGATGCGGTTACGCTCTTCAGATCACTGCCCACGCTAGAATAAGTGCTCTGAGCTGATGATGCCCTAGATCAAGCTGGGAGTGAACTACGGAAAGGAGAGCTCGTTTTGACTGTAGGCTGAGTGAATACGGTGACTCATCTCAGTTCCTAAAAGCAGAGAAGTGTTTGTTTCCATACAATGTGAAGATGCTTTAACTCAACGTTCAAGGTCTCTGGCTGTGGTTTCACATATATCACTGGCTGCTGCTGAGCAGGATAGGTGCCCCTCTTTCTCCCGTGCCCAGTCTCACAAAGTCCTGCTCCTGCCCCAATACATGTCTCACCACCACAGTGAGCTGACATGGGAAATTTGACCTGGGAAAATTTGGCACCTTCCTCTTTATTTTCTGCAATCTTAGTTTTCTGTTGGCTTAGCTTTGGTATCAGGCATGAAGTAAAGAAGAATAAGGCCTGTTGTGGGTGGCAGACAGCCTTTGGTTGGCACAGCCATAACATGTACTCACTGTTCCAAAACAGAGACCCCCACCATGTCACTGCCACCTACCCTTGCGTGTTGTGCACAATGTGAGCAAAGCTGGCAGCAAGTGCTGCTCCCTCATTGCCTGGGTCTTGGGCACAAGACCAGAGAGAAGAAGGCCTGTAGATTTATTCCTGAGCCCTTTTGTTTTTGTGATACTTTACTTTCCCAGCCAGACAGGATGAGAAACAAATACCACCAAAATACGATGAGAGAGGCTATTCTTGAAGTGTTTATAGCCCAGCCTCACTGGAGAATGTTTGGCTGCCTCCCAAGACAGCCAATTCTCACTGTGTTTCCAGGCCAGTTTCTGAACTTTCAGGCACTTACCCAAACAGAATCTGGACTTTTTGAAGTTTGCTTATCTCTGTTTACAAGGGCCTCCTGCGAGGGTGAGTCAGGGAAGGGCAGCTGAGGTCAGGGGTGTGAGGGGGGAGCAGAGCAGGGAAGCTCTGGTGAGCTTTGCATGTCCTGCATGTGAGAGCAGCCGCCCCGTGCAGTCTGAATGCCCAGCTCTGATCTGCCCGAGTCAGTGGTCAGCCTGACTGTATCTAACAGATCTCATCATTGCAAAAGGTTTAAAAAAGTCCTTAATTCCCTGAAGCATTTTTAATTAATAAAACTGAAAGCTGAAATGGTGGCGAGGGGTATGTGCCTGATTGAGAGAGTAGGGGATGAGCTGGAGCTTCTGACCAGCACCCTCCTGCAAATGCAAAGGTGTCACGGTGAAAGCTGTCAGTTCTGGCACACTTCTGCAAAACAGTGGTGTCAGCCTGCTTAAGAAAGGCAGCCACTGCCCTCACCTTTCTCTTCCCTCTTCTTTTCCAGACAGTCTACTGTTACTTATTAATTTGGAGGAGATGCTGCCTCATTAGTGCTGGAGAATAGTAAGGGTTTGCTAAATTCTCCTGGTTTTCTTTCTATTCCAGGTTGTTTCCTGTGATGGTATCTTGGGATTTTTCCTGTTTGCTTACAGATACGGTGTGTGAGAGCTGTATCAGTTTAGAAGGAATAAAATCCAAGCCAAATATGGGTGAGAAATGAGCTGTGTGTTTTAGTGAATGGTCAGGAATTTGCAGTCTGCAGAAATACTTTAAAACAATAGTAACCAAAAGCTTGTTTTGCATATTTAAGGTGAAATACAAACCAGTCAGGACAGGCTTAAATTAAATATATGCTACTGCTGATAAAATTCTGATGTATTAAAAAGTTATTTAATTGCATGCAACTATCCAATATCCTCAGCTGCCACTCTCAATTACTGACATTATTAGTCTAACATTATTGTATTCAAAATGTAATAAAATAACTCCATTAGTTTGGGAGCAACCTCATCACTGAGAAAAAAAGATGTTTGATAATGCACTGAGTGATCAAGCAAACACAGGGGTTTTATTCTATTAATTGGCTATCAGGGCAAACATCAGCATTTTATGAGTAGCAAACGATATCAATGCTATGTTTGTTTAAATCTATTGCTGTTTGAACTGACTGAATAACAATAAAAAATCCTTTATTTTTAGATAAACATTTTCTCTTTATCCTACAGGGAGCTTGTTTTGTTTAGCATGTGCCATGAACAAATTTCACTGTGCTGCTCCTAGTAAAACATGTCTGTTTAAATCAAGTAAATTAAATGTAATCCTGAGATTAAGGAAGAAGCTGTATTTTCATTTGGAGCAGCTTGTTTTTCCTAGTTGATTTTGTTACAATTTTCCAATGTTATGTAAACAAATAGTTTAATCAGGAACAATAGTGGGGGGAAACCTTAACTTTCCTTTTTCCTCTACTGGTGGAAATAAATAACATATGTAATAAAGATACCATAATTATGAAACAATACTGTGCAAAGGATAACACAGTGATTATTTTCAGTGTCAAAAATGTGGCATGAGCCATGAAGTTCTGAAGTAAGGTTGCAATTTCACAAAGACTTAAGTGTGCAACCAGCCCCACTGAAGTCAGAACAGTAATAAACAGGCCTGCAGGCTGCCTCCATGCAAAAACTCCAGCTAAGTCCTTGATGTAGCTGAGAAATCACAACTGATGTTGCAGTCTGCTCTCCACTTTTTGGATTTCAGTCTCACACAAGCAGCATTGGTTAGCCGTGTCCAGGCACGAGTGCAAGTGTGTGCATGTGCACACATAGTCCAAAATGAAAATGTCTCTTGTGAGCACTTCTACCTCAGGGAAAAGATGATGGGAGTAGATATGTGACTGATGTTAGTCATGTTGCTTAAGACACTGGTGGGAGGCACCAAGATGCTGCTGAGATAAATGCCATGCAGGAACCCATGGGTCTGAGCAATCCCTCAAGTTTTGCTCTCAGTGTTTCACATGAACCTGCCAAGAAGGTGCAGTCAGCGTGGTCACTTGTGACAGCGGGAATAGAGACAGATCGTGCTGAAACTCTTTAAAAATCTGAAGCCTGTAACCCAGTTCCTGCCCAAATTTAGCACGGTGCATTGTGTGACAAGACACTGACTCAGAGGAGTTACTCATATACTTGAGCCTTTGTGAAGTCAGTACCTTTCTGGTGACCTTCCAAACTGTTGCCTCAAAAGCCACCTATTGTTAATTTGTGCATGCTGCTTTACTGAGAAGGCTTTGCTGAAAGAAATTTGAATGGAAAGCTGTTAACATTCTCATGCCCAGCCCTAATATATAATTTCTAAGTATACTTCATTACCACTTAAACACTGTGGTTAACTCATAGCTTTATCTACATGTTCTTCAAAAAAGTCAATGCCAAAATTAAGTAACCTTTTCTAGCAGTTTCTTGAATGGAAGGGAAAAATGTACTTTTTAAATCTTCTGCATAAGTGGCAAGCAGGGCCTGTAATTTTGCATATGCTCCAAAACAAAATGAACATTTTATTTAAACTTTAAAAATCTGTGTTGATTCTCATGTTCTGTGGTTTTGCATTAAGGTTTCAGAAGTGAGCTTTGGGGTTTCTTGTCTCATAAACAAATGAAGTGCTAATTCTGTTGTGTGGATGTTTTTATGGATAGGTGTTTTCCTAAACAAATTAAATTGTAAATAAAGATGGAGGCTGATGAAAAATTACTTTCTCTCTGACTCCCATGGTACAGCTTGTTCTCCAGCCACCCATGGAGTCATCCAGGAAATCAGAAAATCTGGCTTGAAAAGCAATAAAAAAGCAGCACATCCATTTTTTTTCCCTGGTCTATCAAACCTCTGTAAGAAGTAAGAATTCAGATTTTTTTTTTTTTTTTAATGAAATGACCAAGATGTTTTATTTTCTAGACTGTTGTGTTTTACTTGAGTTTTTCCTTTAACTGAGGTGTCCTTAAACAAAGGCACCCTGTGTCCAGGGTAGCCCAGGGTGCCAGACCTCCCTGGCTGGAGTGCTCCACAGAATCTGAATAGCAGTTGTTTTCACTTGTGTGCATTAACTCTGTCTTTGAAAGACATATGCCATGTCAGCACTCTACTATTGCCTCCCATCCATTTGTTTAGAGATTAATCTTCCCCTTTGACAAAGGTAATTTTTAAACTTCAGAGCCGGGCAGCCCCCCTGTGCTGTGATGCGATGCAGAGGACGTGAGCTGACGCCAAGCAGCAGCGGCTCCATGGAGTCGCTGCTGGTGCCCAGGGGACAGGGGAGGAAAGTGGCCTTGCCCAGGCACAGCAGAGCTGCCACAGCCCCCCTGGATGAGGGGAGCCAGGAGGGAGCCAGCCCGGAGGGCCTGAGTGGAGCTGAGCCGCCGGCTGATCAGAAACAAGAAGGCAATGTGCTGGCAAAAATGCCTGAGTCCTGCTTGGAGCTGCATTTTCACCACACAGAAATGATGGGCCCATTTCCCTCAGGACCCTTCTTAATTGGTTTTGTTTAAAAAGAATAAAAAGCAAAGTGCTGACAGGGTATTGTTGGCCGGCCTAATCAGGTTTTAAATATGTTTTGAATCAGCTAACAGAGCAACATAGATGCTGGATTCATCCCTTCTACTTTGTGTGCCCAGGGAAGGAGGGAAAGAAAAACAGCAGAGCCAAACTTACTAATAGATTTTAATCCTTCTTGGAGTTACTATCAGCTAGGCTCCTGCTACTGTTTACCCAGCTGAGGAGTCTTTAAATGGGTGTCTCCATTTGCAAAGATCTCATCCCATTGTGAATATGGCAATGACTAGACAATGAGGCTGTTACAGAAGAAAGATGAGCTGGCTGCAGCCAACAAATCTTGCACTCTCCATTTACAGGGCTATAATTATCCGAAGTTTTAAAACACAATGCTATCTGCTGAAAGGGACCATCTGGGTGAAGACCAAGACATCCCAATTAAGTGATTGATAAGCAGCTCGTGCTGGAGGAGCACACACCACCCATACAGTGCAGTTCTAAAAATGCCACTTGCGCTAACAGCCGTCTTTAAGGAGTTTGAATGAAGCATGCACTGTGGGAGGGAGGAGATCAAGTGTGTTTGTGTGATTCAAAGTCAGGCAGAATAAATAAGATCAGCCTCCAGAGCACAGTGGAAAGTGTTTATAGAGCACTGAGGTGCACTGGCAGAGCAGTGCCCATCTGTGCTTTGCAGTCTCCTGTATGAGGGCAGTGATTTTGCCCCAGGGTTGTTTTGAGGAAGCATTATAGAGGGGAGGGAGAGCAAACCTCTGCTCATGGGAGTCCTTTGCTTGCTAGGCATGAGAGCAGGTTGTCTATCCACCTGCATTAGGTGATGAGTGGAAGCATGAGGAAGAGTAATCTGTGCTGGTTTACTCCATCCATCACAAACTTTGACTGTGGCCTTGCCCTGCATTTCATTTTTCCATCTGCAATGAGAGGATGTCCATCTGTCCTCCTGTTCTCTATCCACCCATCTTTTTTAAGCTAAGCTCAGCTCTTGCAGAAAACATGGACAATAGCTGACTGAGGGCCAGTGTAGCACTTTGTCACACCACAGCAACAGAAGATGCAATTTTGCCCCCTAACACCTTCCCAGTATGGATCAACACTCCTTTGCATCTCTTCAAGGCAGCAACTGGCACCCTGGGCATGGATATGGTCAGAAGTGTGAGTCAGACTCCCTGCAGTAAAATAAAGCAACCAGCTACAGCTGATTTGCTCTTCAACAATTGCCCACTGTTGCCAACCCCAGGTTATAAAGCCAGATGGGAGTTTGTGTGATAATCTAAGATGACTGTAAGCCTTGCCTTGTTTAGTTCTTTTAACTTGCAAAATGGTCCATCCTGTGTGTAAACTGTATTTATATGGAGATATAATATTTTGTCTCTGGAGTTTGAATCTTAATTTTAGTGCTGCTATGTCTAGCCACACCTTTGAGACTTTGTTCTGGCCTGTGGCCTCTCTTACTAAATTTCTCTTTGGATATTGACTGTTCTCACCCCCTCCACCTATTCTAAGAATTGATGAAGGCACATATATCTTTCAAGTAGATTTATTTTCCAGTGATTTTCTGTGAACCGATCTTGATTAACCAGCTAAGTTACTCATATATGAGCATTCAAATGTGTTGTCACCTTTATTTTATATGCCTAGAGTACGTGACTGCATTTCAATCATATTTAAATGCTGTTTTGCAGGGGTTACTGTGTGAATAAATCATCGTTTTCATTTGTGCATCACTTTTCCTAAATTTTTCTCTTATCTTGAAAGCTTTTTACGTAAGATTTGTTGTAATCTTTTGCTGTCTGGCAAAGCCAAATAGAAATAAAGGAATCCAAGTGGGTCTCAGTGGAAGCAAACCCTTGTTTTCCCAGCAGAAAAGGACCTGGGGATGCTGGCTGACAACAGCTGAACATGATCCAGCATATGCCCAGATGGCCAAAAGGCCAATGGCACCCTGGCCAGTGTCAACAATAGTGTGGCTAGCAGGACCAGGGCAGTGATTGTCCCTCTGTACTTGGCACAGGTGAGGTGGCATCTCAAATCCTGGGTTCAGTTCTGGTTACCTGTAAAAGTGAACATTCTGTAATGGATCAAGGACTCTGCTTTGCTCTAGGGTTGCAAGCATCTTTTTAAAAAGTCATGAGATTAAGCCACCTTGAACAAAGAGGTCTGCAAATGTAAACATTCCCAAAACCCACATCACTGAAACAACTGGTGAGCAAGCTCATCTAGTGTAACCCTCTACTGCCCAGATGTAGTTCAGGGCTCTAGGACTATTCCCAATATGTGTGGAAGTTCTATGAGTCAGGCTGTGCAGGATTGGCTCCCTCTGCCCCACATATCCTTCAGTGCTGTCCTGGCAGACCTTGCATCTTAAAACTTTGTTCTGAGAAGCTTTAATGCCATGCTGCCATGTATACAGCACGCACCCATGCTGTGAAAACACTGCTCTGGGAGGCTATAGCACTCCCAGCACTACCAACATTTTGGAAGTAATCCCACTCCTCACACACACTAGAGAGTCCATCCCAGTGTCAGAGGGCTTCCACAAAGTGTCTAGAAGCCCCATGGGGCCAGTTCATGTCACACAGGTCCCTGGCCTCTTTATATGTACCAGCAGGGGTGACAGCTGCTATAGCAGCAAATGAAGTTTAGAGAAGGCAAGTTCTTTGGCAGCCATGTCCCAAATTATTTAGGAGCTTATATGGCAATGTACTGGGTGCTATTTTACCCTAGGAATTGTCAGAAACCTGGCTGCAGATCATGACTATGCAATACACTCTTTGTGTGAAGCAAGGCCTGATGTCAGTATCAGCTGCTAAAAGATGTTTCTGAAGGATGACTGAATTTAACAGCCTTTTACAACGCATTGGGTTAGCTTAATCTGCAGGTGACAAAGGCATTGATGAAGTGCCCTGAGACCAATAAAAAAAGGATCACACCTGTTTGTGAAGCCATGTGTAAAAATACAACCATATCCAGAGCTGAGGCTCCAGTGTTTGAATCAGCTTTATGAAAACTCCAGTGTCAGAATCTCAAAAAACTATCTTCACTTGAGTAAATACACAGGACTGCTGCAGCATCTCCTAGAAGCTGCTTTCTTCAACTGCAGGCTCTATTTTCATATGAAAGATGCAGCTGCTCCTGTCCTCCCACCTGTCTTTCCTGCTGGCCTTGCTGAGCTAGAGGGATGTCAAGACTACGAGTTCCTCAAAATGATGGAGTAGACAGGAGCTGCTTTGCATCCTTTTCGTGTTCATCTTCAGGTCTGTATATCTTCATGGGAGATATGCTCTACCCAGATAAAGGTTATTTTGCTCCTTAAGAAGATACTGGATGGTACTCTATGGCACTTCTGTTACAGGAAGTGAGGCTTGATTTTCTTCATCCCTAAATCTCCTATGTCTCTCAAAAAGACAGGAGAAAAGCAACTGTGAAGTCAAATAAAATGCCAGCTATACCTCACTGAAATATTAGCGTCTTTGTTTCCCTCTTGACCTAAAAGAAACCTAATTTTCTTAGCTTAATACCAAAAGTAGAATGGTTGATTCAATTGGCTTCTGCTGTTATGGAGGAATATAGTATTTTTCATGTTGATTCAATTGTTGGACCTTTCTATTTCCAGTGGTGGAAACATTTGAAAACAGAGAATTTTCCTTATAGCGAGATGTGGTTTTAAATTACAAAGTTTAAACCTGTTTAAAATATTTCCCAAATTCAAGGTCTGGGATCTAAATAGTAGGAGTTTTTTAAATGCTCCTAGGGAATCTGGAATTTAAGGTATTTTAAATATAAGTTTCATGTAGCAGTCATAGTATTTGTATCCATTCTATTTGCATTGTTAAAGGCTTGCTGATGAGAAAGTGAGAAGTATTTGGGTGTCAGACTTCAGGTTTGTCTACATTTGTCTGTCTTCAGCTCAGAAAATGTCTAAAGCATTTTCTAAAGGCTCAGCTGTGATCTGCCCATTCTTTATGCATTCAAGACAATTGCTAGGCAATTTCTTTTCTGTGAAATAGTTTCTGTTCAGATAGAGCAAAGCTACACCAGAACTTGGATTTTGTCTGGGCTGTTTTCCCAGACTTGCCTCAGATCCTCTCTTTTCTCCAATAGTCTGTGATCAGTCTGTTTTATCTAATCTGATCCATCTTGGCCTTTACCTCACGCTCATTCCATGGTTCTTGAATGTCCCAACAGCCTTTGTTGTCTTTCTTGCCCCATGAGTCCCACTCCTTCAGTCAAGAAAAACCTGGGACAGCTATCAGGTAAAACCAAAAGCCAAAAAAAATTTGGCTTTGCCTGATAATCTCCATGTAATCAGCCTGTCCTTCAGCTTAGTGGAGGAAAAACCTTCCAAACTGTGTCCAGGGATAAAGGACAGGTCTTTGTGTCCTCCATCGCCTTTGGGCAAGTTCTCAGATGCTTTGGTTATCTCTCGAGATGGAGGCAGCAATCAGGCTGTGAGAACTGCTGTCATGGCACACTCTTCTCTACCCTGTCACAAATTTGTCATCAGTTAAACTCACAGCTGGACCTCCTGAAACTTCCACCCCCTGTCAGCAACTGCTAGTGTGGGCCAAGCATGTATTTGTGTTTCCTTCTTGTGGTGTGCCAGATCCTGGCTTAGTCTGGGGCCTTTTCACTTGTGCCAGGGGTGGGAGCTGGGCCAGCTGCTCCAAGGCTTCAGCTGGATCTGGGATGGCCCGTGTGAAGAGCAGCTGCTGGCTTTATTGGTGGATGGCACTGGAGCTCATGTGTACCTTGGGTGCCTGAGTGCATGTAGTTATGATTATGCAATGCTTTAATGCAGTGAGGATATGATTTCTCAAGTGACCAGTCCCAGAAATATTAAGGTTCTCTGAATTTCTTCCTGGAAGTGACACCTGGGTAGAAGTGGTCCATCTGTCAATTGGCTGTTCTGACAAACACCTACTGAACATGTCAGTCAAAAAAGGAGCACACTCAACAAACATGTCAATCTGACAGTCTAAAAATCATGTGAATTGTTGTGTGTGTGCTACTTACAGCTTGATCATGTTTCCACCTGGGAAATACCTTGTACTTTTGAAGCTGAAGCTCCACATTATTTGTAATAAATTAAAAAGCTACACAAACATTTTTGTGTGTCAAGGGCAAAAGTTGAAATTACAGTCTTGTATTTCTGAGGTAATTTTGTCATGTAATAAAGCCAAGCCAAGACACTCTTTAGTCTTTTTAGGAGAATGTCTGGCAAATGTCCCCAGTAGATCTCTTCTTTCCTTTCCTACACCCTGCAGCATGCATATGTGACTGGGAAATTGAGGCACACAGAAATTCCTGCATGGAAAGGGTAATTTTAAAGGCCAATCACTGCTATCAGGAGTATACTTCAGACAGCTTCAAATATTCTTTTTTCACAGAGGAAAAGCAGTGATTTGTGTACAGGCTATCCAGTTTGTGGCAAGGCTGTCAGAGCTGAGGTCTAAGATGGGCATAGAGCATCTTGCTGTTTGTCACTGTTCAGATCCAACCATCCACTAAAAATGCAATTGCCAGAAGAAATGCTGGCACAAGATGTACAAAACAACCCTCTTGTTGTTATTGCACCAGTTATTATTTCAGAGAGGGGACCATATAACTATGGGGCCTCAAGAATAAAAAGTAACAGATGCACACTGGAGCAGAAGCATTAATGTTTGATTTATAGCAGAGAAGCATTTTCCTCTGCTGCCAGGTGTCTCTTAAGTCTGAGCGCTTCTTGCTTTGTTAGATGTATTCTCCTGTAAACACTTTGTTGCTGCTATTACATTTTCCCATGCTGAAAGTCTATCGCAAAGCCTTTTTTCTGAGGCATTGGCAGATGGCAATTAGCACCCTTCATATTCTTTCCCCATAACTTCAGCAGTTTTTTTGCCTGCATCCACTTAACAGCTCCAGGCATGCCAAATCGCACGCTTCTGGAGGACTTGTTGCTAGTAGCAGATCTTTGATTCTAAATGCCTAAGTAGCGTCTGAACTATATTTAGAGCAAGTACACGCCTGCCTATTCATGATCTTTTGTGTATAGCCTGGACAGCTCGGTGCCAGCATGCAGCATAATCAGCTTCTCCTTTAGCGTTCGAATTCCACAGCTCTTCAGACAGGAAGGGAGAGGGGAAAGAGTGGTGGGCAAGGAAACAAGGATAGTAATTAAATATGACTTAGGAAAAAAATCCCTGAATAGCAAATTAGCCTCGCTGTTTTACTAATGTAACTGCTCTCTTCATAAAGTCCCAGCCATGTAATTATTGCACATTCATAACTCCTACAGACTTTCTAGAGAGTTATACAGTACTGCGTGATGCTCTGAACATCAAGAAGTTGATGTCCTTGTTTTCCTGGGCTGCTAAGGAAAGAAAGAACCGGCTACATTTCCTGCTTAACAGCATTTCCATTAACTGAGAAAGCAGGTACCTCTTAAAAATTCTAGGTAGTTGTCCCACAACTTTGCAGTGTAAGGATACCTGGACTAACAAGACAAGCCTACAGCAGATGTAAGATAGTAATTTGGCTCTGGCACTTACCGACTCGTATAAATGCTCAGAATTTGCGTATTCCAAGCATCTGATTTTTCTAAGTCGTGTTTGTAAGTACTTAGTTCTGCAACATTAGAGCAAGATGTTTCTACTGTGAGACACAGACAAATTCAACCAATTTGATCAGGTAGCGGTAAATAAAAAAATCAAACCTACCTGTTCATTCTCTTAGAGGACAATACGTAAATTTGTGTTTGTGATTGACTGTACCACTGACTTTTGTCTCTCTTGTGAAAATGTCTCCATTAAATTTCTAACTTGGCACCTCTTCACAGGGAGACAATCTCTAAATATTTTCCTTATAAGCCTCTTAAATAATAACCGCATCTTTCCCTTGAACTTATGTAAAATCAACAAAATACAAGATAAGCCTGTAATTTTCTACTGAAAGAAAAATAGTTAATACAACCAAGAAGGGACCCTGCTCCTGTTTGTCATGGTTAAATTTTTCGGCTATCTGCATTTAACTGGTCAAAGTGAAATCTGAACCTGTTCAGATGTTCAATGTGGGTGGCTGGAGAAATGGGTGAAAAGCTTGCCCAGCCACCGATATCTTGCTGTAGAGCAGGGACCCATCTCATGAAAACACAAAAATTAAAACCAATTAAAATGTGTGTACAATTCCCTGTAAATTGCACTACTAAATGAGAGAATGTAATATGTTCAATATTTTTTACTTTCTCTAAATGCATTTGCTGTTGATTTGCCTTGAGACCCAGCACGGTCATTTCTTTACCGATGCACCATAGGCTTTCTTTGAGTGAAGTGTAACACTCTTTGCATGTTTCTGGTTCTTACGTTTCATTAAAAAAATGGTCTCTACTTCCACTATTGTTGTGGTAGCGCTGCTGCTAGAGATGCACACTGTGTCTGACTTCTTCCCACACGATGGATTGTAGGTATCAGCCTGTGCCAGGAGCACAGGGCGCTGTGCCTTCAGCTGTAACAGACAGCTGAAGTTTTTAATTCCCTCTGAACAGATGTGTGGGGTTTTCCAGCTGAAGGCGGGGGGAAACAACCTGAGCTAGTACTTTGTACTACAGCCATCTTACCATTTATCCAATAGTTGTCACATTTGCTTCATTGCAAATTGAAGCTCTGGGAATTAAAGAGGGAGGATTTCTGTCTAGACCTTATTGTTGACATTCTCTGTGGAACACATCCAACGTCCTAGGGAAGGAGGTCACTTTCTTGAGTGCAGATGGACTAAGGCTGTAACATCTCCCGCTGGCCATGTGCCATTTCCCTTCTGTCCTGCTTTTCTTGAGAGGAGTTCAATTTCTGTCTTCTCTATATTCCTCTGATAATATAATCTTGTTTGGAAGAGATAAGTATAGTAATTTCACTATTAAAATTGACTGTGTACAATTTTTTCTCTGAGAGCCAGAAAATTGGACATGATTTCAGCAATGCGCTTTGGGAATGGTAGGCTATTGATTATTCCTGTGTCATACAGATTGTATTTGAAAACAAGACAGGTCTATAATTCTTTTCTTGATTGACATTTCTGAATCAAATAAATGAATTTTATTTGTGTTTTTGGATGAACTGTTAAGTAGAAAATATTCTGGTGTTTTCCCCAGGACTGGAAATCCACATCTGTTAGGGCAGCAGTGGAAGTGTTTTTGTTTAAGTGATGCATGACCCAAGATAAAGAAGTGAATTTGGAGCCTCAAAATGAAGTTTATGGCTCGGTCCCATCAAGTATAATCAAGAACAAATGAAGTCCTCTTAGGTTTCTTTGTCATTTGATGACTGCCTTATTCATACATGGTGCGGTATTTTTCCTAGAAATTTTAGGTGATGGAGGTTAGAATTTTATTGCACAAATATTTGAACAAGCTCTAAATATTCCGAAATAATTTTATAAGTGTACCCAATCCACCACAATAACTTGAGTTTTGCCTTAGCAGGGAGTGTATTAACTTTTTTTCTGTAGCAAGCAGTTACAATTGTAGCAAAGCTCAAAGTTAATTTTACAAAAGAGAAAGGTGGTTTTATTATAAAATAAGCAGATTTTACTTGCTCATACTCCCCTACTTGCATATTCACAAGCCTTTTGAACTCTTCGGGAGCTTACAGTGAAAAGGAACTTTTGTCTCTGTATCCTTTCCTACTTCTGAGAGTCATTATGGTTTTCTCATAATTTTTCTTCTCTGTGTCTGGGTGCTTAGGGCTCCAAACTTGTTCTTCATCTTCTTCATCACAATCTCTTAACTGCTGTCTCTCTTTTTCAGCAGTCCATTGTTTTCTCTACATGGGTCTCTTCAGAAATTGCACATGGCTGTGCTGTGATTTTGATGACCTGCAGAGCTAGGTACCAGCAAAACCTTCTGTCTCTCCTTCTGGTGCTTTCCCACCTCACCATTCCCCCTCATTCTCCAAAGGCCAACCTTAACCCTTCTATTCCAACTCTCTGTGCTTCTGTGCCTGTTTTGCCTGTTTTGAACTGTTTGTTCAGTTAAAAATGTACACATAATTTTCTTTGGTACTGCAACACACATATGAAATAATGATGCTCAACTATTTCTAGCCTTTTCTTAACACTGTGCTAATAACCTTGACCTCCAAATTAACTGTATAATAGGAGAGAGTGTCCTGGTCCCGATAAAAGCAGTCAGAAAACCCAGAAAGTGACCAGCCCCTCAGAGAACCTGCTTCAATGTTCATCCTTATGCAACCTAGAAGTCATTAGAATTGAGGCCATATTTGGAGGTTCAAACCTGATACCTCTTGTCTGAATGCACTTTTGTCCACGTCAGAATAGTAATACTCCTTGGCATCCCTGATAGTTGGTCAACAGGTAAATGATATTTTAGGTACTGTAGCTGAAAATGCAGAGCTTTGGTAGCACACTTTCTACCCCCTGGTCATTCTCAGGGCTAACACAAATGCAAAATGAGCACCCTTAAATAGAACTGAGCTGAGAATAGGAAGCTGTCAGTGTCTGAAATCAAATACAAGTAACAAAATGTGCCCTGAGCCCACACATCTCAGGTGGCCATGGATACCCAGCTGCAAGGAGCGAGCAGACTCAGGACCAGCTGTGTCATCTGCCTAGTGTGGGGTTATACATAGAGCTTTTTGGAGCAGTTGGAGCAGGAGGAGGCGAGGTTCATCCATTATTGAAACATAGATAATAGAAACTTTATGCCCCACTGGTCTTGCATTAGACAACATGAACTGAAAGATGAGGTCTCTGCTAATTCAGTGCCTGGTACTCCTGAGACAGGCTCCCATGTGAGGGGGAAGCAGACAGCACTTGTCTGTCTTGTTCTGCCCAACTCCAGCCACCTGAGAGTTCCTACTTCTTCCCTAGCGATGGCCTCCAGTGACAGCTTCACTTTGCTGGAAGAATAAAGGTGCCAGAAAGGAGGGGAAGACCAGCATCTATACAATCCAGGCCATGGTCACAGAATTCAAAGTCAGACACAATGAAACAATCTCTACTCATGCCAGATCAAGTGCTTAATGTAAAACACATCTCCAGCTTTCTTCTTCAGCAGTCACCCTAACAGCAGCACTGTTCTCAAAAAGGAAATGTCCCACAGGCAAGATTTGTGCTTTCAGAGGGCTGGAAAAAGGTGGAAGTTTTTACATTATTTTCTTTTTCAAGAAGCTAGGTTATTCTCAGTAAATAAGACCAAGCTGAAAAATCCCATAGTTATTCTCTCTTTCTGGTGGCCCCATAACTTCATACGATATGGGTCTTTTTCCTATTAAACCGTAAGCTTTGAGAAACTCTACCCTATGCATAGCTACAAAAAAGTAGAGGAAAGAATGCTGAAGCTAATGGGGCTAGCAGTCCATGTCTGATGCAAATATTTGACATGACAATAACTGCTAACACCCCCTGCCTCCAAGCAGAATGCCCAGGCACCCTGCCTTGAAGTTTCTGTAACCAAACCAAAGGTCTGTTTGGGACACTTTGTAATTGTGGGGTGTTTGTGAATCAGGGATGGTTTTTTTAACATTTAGTGGAATGAGAAACCAACATGCTTTCTCAAAGTGAACCATTCCATTTTGTCCCATGCAGGGCTAGATTTGTTTTGGTAATCTGTGATTTTGGCTAAGGTCCCAAACCACTGGCAATGCAAGTCCTAAGCAGATGACTCTTTATGGTAGTTTTGGATACCAGAAGCTTAAATAATGAAGTCCGTATTTTTTTCTTCAGTAGGAAAAATAAAACCATCTGAATGGTGTTTGAAACAAAAATAGATTGAGAATTTAATCTACTGCAAAATTTGAAATGTGTTTCACTTACTTTGAATATTTTTCAGATATGCTGGTTTCAATTATTCAGGAAAATTTGAGTCTGATGTTCAGATAGCAATATTTTTTCATATATTTTTAGTTTCACAGTTTTACTTAGGGTAGGGGAAGAGAATTGGAAGAAAAGACCTACTTGTTTTTATTTCTTATTCACAATTCTCTTGTGAATGGCACAAGTTAAGCTCTGAGGTGGGATTCACTGAAGTGTTGCAATAAGAGACATTAATTTTACCCAGTGTATATACCATTAGAAACAACTACTATTTGAAGCATTTCAGGATGTAGGAACAGATCCCTCCCATGTGATTAGACATAGAAAGCCTCCCTTGTTCTCTCAGAGTAGTGTAAAATGGACTCCCACTGTTGTCAGAGCATCCCTGAACGCGCACTTTTCCTTCTCAGGAAAGTGTAAAGCCAGAGTGCAGGCATCCAGGGATGTTTCTTTGTTTTCAGGGGGAGCAGAAAAAAGCCCTATTGCCCCAGCAGGTCTTTCTTCCCCTTGTTCTGTATCTCCCTCGAGTTCTGAAGGATATAGTATTTTGAATAATTTGCCTAATTTCAAGCTTCCTTTCCCACCACTCCCCCACAAAAGTGGCTTGTACTTAGCACAGAGATTATGTGAATACTGCTTTCTTCCAGAATGAATTTCTAGGTATTTCTCAGAGCTGTGGTTCATCTAAACTTCTTCCACTGATGAATTAAATATTGTGGCCACAGCCACAACTTGCTCTTCCTTTCATCCTTTGCCCAGTGGGAGACCTGAGTGCATGGAAGTGGGCTTTGTTCTCGGAATAGAGAGGAAAGGGGGATTAGGAAAGTTTTATCTCTATGTCTTTTGCTTCCTTTAGTTAATACTAATTTGTAATGAGTTACTTTTGAGAAGGCAAAGAAATAGATCTGCTGCTGGTCCTTAGTCCCCGCTGAAGTTTATTTTTCCAGTGTTAGATGGCCTCTCCTAAAGGTCTGTTCCTTGAACAGTCTGCAGCTTCCCCCAGGAGGTAGACAGAGCAACATTACAGAGGTGCAGTTCCCTTGTATCTGCTCCAGGCAAGTCAGCTCTCACCTTGGGACAGAGCCCTGAGAGGGATGACAGATTTGATTAGAAATTTCATGGCATGTGATTTTACAGACCAGCCAGCAGGTTTGGTTGCTAATCTAGCCAACACTGGCAATAAAATGTGCCATAACATGGTGAACAAAATGTGGTTTCAGGTGGGTAAGGAGGTCCTTGATCAGCAGCATGGATGTAGTTTGTGCATCAGGCAGCAAAGGTGTGTTATTCACTCTCTTAGAGGCTGCCTGAAGACAATGAAGTCACCACAGATTCCAAAAACCTCCCAAATTGCCGACTTGCTCAGCCAGCCATGCACAGATCGTGGTGGAGGAACCAGCCCAGCCACCTGCCCCCAGTGGGGTGGAAGCTTGCTGGGGCCTTGCACTGTTGGCAAAGATGCTGTGGCTGTTCCCTACAGTGTGTAGTGGGTTGTCTGCCCTTCGTGAGCCTTCCACCCACCCAAGGGGTGAGCTGCAGGTGGCAACAGTGGGGAGCAGGCTGTACTTCATGTCTCTGGGGGATGTTATATTGTTCATTTTCAGCCCCTGCAATTTATTTCACACCCTGTACATTATTTCCAAAGGAGAAAAAAGTGTTGGAAAGTATTTAAAACAAGAGAAAGGCTAGCTTTGAAATGTGGAGAAGTCACAAATCAAGGAGACAAACATCTTGGAAGGCTTTGTCAAGGTTGCCTGTCGCTTGGGCTTGGTGCTGAACCAGAGGCGTCAGAAGTGGTAAGAACCATTCCAGTCCTTGTTTCTTATTGCCCTTACAATGGAAGAACTCCTTCTTTTCTCCAGCTCTATCCTTTACCAATGCATTTGTGTGATGGTATGCAGATAAATCCACAGCAGAATATTTTCTGTGAGCATCTCTGCCTTGCAGAGGAAAGCCCACAATACCTGTGGGGTCTGTGCTGTGGGTGCTCACCTCCAGCCAGCGCCTGTTGCCCACAGGTTCACTCAGCTCTCTCTGCAGACACCTGGGAAGGAGTGGCATTCAACACAAGGGGCCCATCTTCAAAGCTTCTTGTCAGCAATTCCCTTCACCCAGCCTCCAGTTCAGCTCAAGATGTTCTTTCACATGTTTTTTTCATTTATGCAGTTACTGGAAAATAGCAAAACAAATGAAGTTTACTTGTTTTCCCCAGATTGAAAGGTGATTAACCAACCCCAGCAGTTGCCAAACAGGTGTATGCATCAAAGATGATACTAGTGTAGAGAGAAGCTGCTATTGTTGCTGATTAGTCCATATATTTAGTATTTTTCCATGTGATTAATTAAGGATAGGATCTTTTCCGTGTGCATGAAATTTCCTTTCATAAACAGGTGATATTTTTCCACAGAATGAAGGCCAATTCTGATCTCACTCACACCTGTGTAAACCAGAACTCACTCTACTGGAGCCTCTTCATCTAATCTAATCTGCCTGTTTTCAAGTGTGCCGGGCATTAGGGTATCTGAACACCCATGCTTATCCCCAGACATAAACTGACATCACTGGGTTCAGTCTTACTCACCATGCCCTGTCCTTCATTTATAATTTATCAGCCAGAATGATGTTAGGTGATTTGCACTCTGAAGTAATCATCAGTCAGGCAGCAAGATGA
Source organism: Passer montanus (assembly GCF_014805655.1). Taxonomy (NCBI): domain Eukaryota; kingdom Metazoa; phylum Chordata; class Aves; order Passeriformes; family Passeridae; genus Passer; species Passer montanus. The sequence goes on from NW_024367261.1 coordinate 5,566,852, forward strand.
TGGATAGGTGGAGGGAGAGCAGATGGTATGAAAGATTAATCAAGAAGCGAAAGTCCGTGCCACTGCTGGTCCACAGCTACAGATCCTCTTGGGTGTGAAAAATGCTAGAATAATGGTGAGGTATTTGTCTCCTGAATTTGTGCTATTACTAGGAAATCCTTCCATGCTGCACAGCTCTGGAAAGGTCAGGTGCTTTTTTGGGAGCCTCTTGGGGCAGATTTTGCCCACAAATTTGGTTGTGTCAGGGCAGCTTGGCCTCCATCGCTTCATCAATGCTGCTTCCTGCTTTCCCTGCCATGTACCATTTGCTCTGGCACAAACACCGTGCCATTCCTCTCTAGCCATCATTTCCCATTAATTACTACTTCTGCTTCCCGTGCACAGACCCCTCTCTCCCTTGTCAGGTCACCCCTCCTGCCTACCTGCTTCCTCCTTAGCTGGGTGTCTCTTTTTCTGTCACATCAAACCTCTCACCTCTGGATAAGGGAGATCATCAGCACTCCTGAGGCAGCTACTGCTCTGTTCCCTCTAGCAATGGCTTTTCCCATATCATTCTGGAAGTCAGATCTCCTTCTGTGAAAGATGCTTCACCTTTCCCATTTACATTCCTTTGGTCATTTTTTTCTACTCTAGCTTCTTCCTGAACCATTATTCTCCTCAGACAATTCAGGTCCTCCTTGAAGAGTGGTCATGTATTCTGCGAGAGCAGTTGAGTGTGAGCAGAGTTGAGTTTTCCTGCCACAAACCAGGGCAGACCAAATGCCAGGCTGCAGCTGGAGCCAGGCAAAAGGGAGGAAGAATGAGAGTTAGAACAAAGAGTTAGGAAGACAGTCCCACCATCAGCCTCGTTATTCCCACTGCCACCACAAAAATCAGGGTAGAAACAGAGACTGATGCTGTGGAACTAGCATGGAACCTGTGGAACCTGGCCATGAGATTTACACAGGACTCGAGAAGAACCACTGAAACTGGTAACAATAAAAAGCTGAGAGTGATGTGCTACACCAGACCTCAGCCAGTGAGGGCTGAGCATGGAAAAACAGACAGGAGAGAAAAGTGTGGATCTCATTCCTATGGCCCTGACCATTAACGCATCAGTAAACTGCAGCAGCTGCTTTTTCTGCAGCTTCTGGACATCAGTGTCTTTTTAATTGCTTTCATGCAGCCTCAGCACTGTGGCATGCTTGGCTGATGCCTTCAAAGGGTGTCTTCACAGCACAAAGGGCAATAAACTTAAAGACCGTTGCCTGTATTGGACCACTCATTCCAACTCTGTTGGAGCTCATAGGCATGAGTCTGGGCCAGGAGTGACTATACCTCAAATTTATTTTAAATTAGAGCTTCTGGTTTTGCAGGAACTTTTTTATTGCTGCAAGCAAGAAGAAGGATGGAACAGTGTTCCACCCTTCCAACATAAACGTGTGCCGGGCAAAGCCCACTGTGCGCTGGCTGTGCAATCCTCCTGCAGCGCTTCCTGTTCAGCTATTTAATTTGATTGCCATTGGTCAGCTTTAAAACCTGGGGTTTTAAGCTGCTGTAAATTGGTGCAGCTCCACTGAAATGCGGTTTTCAGCCTGTGGTCTGTCAATCCCTAGGTCTCTGTGAACTGCTCCGAAAAATCTGCAAAAGGTAACTAAGAAAAGCAAACCCTAATGTCAATAGGCTTTGAATTACCAATACATGGACTGCCTCCAATAGGCCATTTTGGGGTGCCAAAAAAAGAAAATTGCTGAAGACCATGAAAAGAGTACTGTTTGGCACTAGCTAAGGGTCTATTTCTGACTGTTTATTGAGTAAAAAATTAGTTTTGAGGAGGTGATCAGGGTAGAGTAAGCAAACACTACAGCTTAGGCTCAAAGTTCTATGTGGTTTTTGAAAGCAGATTGAAATACTGCCACATATACCTGTTATCTGTTTGTAAGCTGGCCTGGTTGAATAGCAGAAGATAAAATGCTACAGCAATCGTTGGAGTATGATATTTGAGAAAACTCTTGTTCCAAATGTTCCTTCAAAAGGCCTACACCCATCTCTCCTAAATTAAAAAATGAGCATTTGATGTAATGTTTTAATATACGTTTATGTAACATAACCTCAGCTAGAAAAAATAATATGCATATAGCCTCTTAATAACTTCAAAGCAGTGAAAGATCTTTTATTCTTTTCCAATAGTGTCACATTAATTTTTCTTTTCCTGAGTTCCAAGAGTTTTGTATATTATATAAGCAGACACAAATATGTTCTTTGCAGTATTTTATTTATTCTTCTCTTAGAAGTGGATAGAAGATACATATGATGTTTTACAAAGGATTTTGAGACTTAGTATTGTCCTGCAGAGCAAGAAAACATTCAGAAAGAAAATTCAGGGTTTCTGAAGATGTCTAAGCAGCTTCCTTGGAGACTGTCACAAATCTTCTTGTGTTTCTTATTAACTGCAATTTAAAATATTACTTCATTCTGCAAATCATTTTAATTTTACAGATCTGAAAGTTTCAGTGGAATAGGGCTCCATACAAACTTCTTTGAACAGTTCTATTTCATCATAGCACTATGACTGGGAGCACAGACTGCTGGGAGAGATTTGGAGCTAGAGCCAGATACCAAACAAAGGCTTCAGCTGTTTGGACCTGAAATCTAAATTCTGTTTGTGATCAAACTCAGATTATTCTTCTGATATTCTCTAGCACCCAGAGAAGAAAAAAAATTTCTTTCAGTAGAGGTTTAGTGATCAAGCCATCCTTGCTAGGCTCAAGCAAGTTCCAGTGACTCTGCTGAACTAAATGCACACAAGCAGCATTTTGCCTTCTGTGTGGAAGTGATGCTGCTTCCCTGAACCTGTATTTTCTCCCTTCCTTAACTGGCATTGGGTTACAACTCCCTGCTTTGTGACTTGACCATAACTTTTCTATTCTCAGACTTCAGGGAGTGCAACCAATCATTAATAAATGAATACCCTCTTAAAAATCAACTATAACCTTACACACAGAGCAGAACCTGATGTGCTCCACCAGACAAGGGAAAAGCAAGTGAGATTGCTGCAAAGGGAAAACCATTTTGTCTCTGTGATTCCATGTATGTTCTGTCTTTGACCTTCCCCCTCTCTGAATATTTGCCATGTGCAAATGACATGTGTTTCATATGGATTTAACCATGCCGTATTTTTATAAAGATTACCTATGACTAGTGAGCACAGCCTGCGATGAAAAGCAGAGGTTTCTGTTACTTCATATCAACATATGATCTCAGCAGTATCTAAAGCATTTGCTACTTACCATACCATTTGCATGTGCATTCATATGTTTTTGTTCCACTCGGGTTATCTTAGAGCCTTAGGGCCTACCCCATTTGCACATGTTTGAATTAGATGGATGCAAAACCACCATATGAAAATATAATTGTGGAGGAGAGGAAGGGGGACAATTCAGAAAAGTGGATGATTTTCCTCCTTTCCTGTCAGTTCTGTGTCTGCATCTGAAATTATATGCATATGTTTCTGTCACAGGTTTACCTGGATTTACTTTCGGGACAAACAGTCCTGAAGCTGCATCTTGCAGCACTATTTAAGGCAATTCAAAACAGGAAATATAAGACTCTTCTCCCATTTGAAATACAGGTGGGGATTCCTATTTTCTTATCCCCTTTATTCAAGTTTTTCCACTGTCATATGTGCACCTACAAGCTATTTTCCCCATTACTAACTGGACCAGTGGTGTGTGCATGAATATTGACTCTGGAGGTTATAGTGAGGCAAACTCATGGTATTTTCTCTTTATGGAGCAGATGCATTGGCAGTTCATAAGTTATTCATGCCTAGTGCCCTCAGGGATCCATTTATATAAGCTAGAGAGATGTATTGGGTGCCTGACTATCTCTTCTGCTTGCCTATCAGATGGCCCTCATAACCATAATTGTATCCCAATTTATACTGTCATCATTGCAACATGCTTCTGAGGAAGAGAATTGCAACTGTTCCCAGTTTTCTCAGGGCCAAAAGGGCCCTGGGGGACGTGAACTGGTTGCCCCATGTCTCAAGAAGTTCATCCTGGTTCTCTAAAAACCCAAACTATTGTCTGCTGGGCCTCTGTTACCCTCTCTGCCAGGTTGTGTGAAATCTCCTGTCAGACACTTAAGCAGCAGAAATTGGCAGATCCCAGCTTGGCTGCTGCAACGCCAGCTCTAAACATCAACCTTGTCATTAGACACCAGCTCTTTTCTTAGTGGAAGACGCTGCGTTCAGTATGTTCCACTCAGCTTTTGCCAGGACTCTGCAGGGGACGGATGGGTCACAGGTTTTGACATTTCCATCACCGGACAGAGCTATGGATATAAATTCTTTTGGTCCATTAGGTTTGGTTTGGTTTGCATTTTGTAACAGATTGAAAACATTATGCAAAACAAATGCATGCTTGGGTGCCTTCTTAATGCCTGTTTAGAGTTACATGCATCATTCCTTGTGCTTTGTTTACTGTTGGATGTGCCTGCTTTTCTATATCAGCTGTGGATGTCCAGCTTCCGATTTATATAGAGCCAGAGATGCACTAGTTATCTCTGAGCCTAGTTTTCCTGTGGAAAAACTCCAGGGAAAGTCGTGGATGCACTGTTGAATTAATCAGAAGGAGGAAGTTTTCTTGGAAGAAGTAGAACTTCCTTTCATGCAGGATAAGACAGCCAGATGCCAAGGGTGGGGAATAGGGACGTGATTAAAGATTGAGATAAAGAAGGAAGTGCTTTCCCCTGCAAAGATTATGCATTTTCCTAAAATTTGATTTCTTACATTGCTAGGAAATCAAGTTGTTCCACCCTTGTTTTTTGCTTTATCTTCTGCTTCAGTTGCAAATTTTCCCTCTTACTCAGCAGACCAACCAGTAGAAACAAACTTCCTCTTTGAAGCTTGCAGATGCTCAATTCAGGAAAGGGCAAATGGAGGAAGAGCACAGGCCATGCCCATTTTTGGCTGCAATTTATTCCCCCAAGGCGTGGATGACGGAGGGGAACACCATGGTCCTTTCCAGCTTTATTCTCAGTATTAGAACCACTGGCATCATCAGAATTTGTTCCACACTCATCTTCAGCCTCATCACTGTTATTTCCTTCAGTTCTATAATTAGCAGAGGTACATATGTGTGTGTGTACACTCACAGAGAGGGATTTATGGAGACAGAAGTGTGTTTCATAACTGCAATCACTGCCAGGTATTTAAGTGTAATTGGGTTACAGACAGCTTGATATTTATACAACAGCAGGACATGAGTTCTCACCCTCCATGTAAATCCTTTTGACTTTGTACGACCATACATCTAATGGCACTGGCTTTCCCACCAGACCCCCATAGCCTTGTTCTCGCTGCCTGCACAGATATATTTCCTTTCATTTCCATGCAGAGTGTGTTACTGTTTCATAACTTGGTAAATCAGCTCACTCTTTTGATTCCTCCCACCCGCGCAGCTGTACATCAGAGCAGGGCCCTGTGTCCCCCCGCGTGGTTTGCCAGCTGTGGCAAACGAGCAAGGAAGCCACCAGAGCTCTGCACGTCTATTTTCTTAGCTTCCATGTAAAGACATATATATGTGGGGTTTTTTTCACCATGCAGACATCCGCCAGAATTGTTTTCATTGATTGCTGCCGCTGGAGCTCTGGAGGCAGCAGTACTGATCCATATGGAAACAAGGTTTCCATAAATCTGTCAGACTTAAATTCTCTTGCAGAGCCTCATCCGGTTGCTTGCTCCTATTTTCTTTTCCGTGTTTTCAATTCCTGATTGAGTCAAGTTCAAAGAAGCAACTTATTTGGCAGTGCCCTTAAAATAAAGGTCTGGTTTAATTGTGCCTTGGGAAGCCTGGGAACATAAGGTTTCCTCATGCATTCAGAAAAAGTATATTCACAGGTACAAGTGCATCTGCTGTCCCACGTCCTCTGGCACACTCGGGGTAGAGCTCTCCCACATGCATCTTTTTAGCATGTGGGGGCTGAGTGCTTTTCAAAGCCAGGGATTAGACTCTTTCTTCTGTTAAGGGGTGGCTATTAGCATTTGATGCCTTCTGTCCTGCCTGCTGGTTTTATGCTCCATTGGCGCTGTTTCAGAAATGACATTATCGTGGGATTGAGCAGCTCGAGGGATTGCAAACCAGCAGCAGAGTCTTTCCTCTCCAGGTCAGGAGTTCATCGCTGACCTGAGCTAATACTGGCTGAACTTCATTAGCATCTGAAATGAGTTAGGGATCTCCTTTCCAGTTCCTACCAAACAAATATCTCATGGCTCCCCAACACAACATTTTGCTTTATTGAGCACTCTCTCAGGGTGCTGCATTGACACCCACAGCTAGGAGGTGTCCTTTCAGTGATGGTGTCAGGGCAGAGTGGCCAGGTGGTGTGAGCATAATATGCATAATATGGAGATGTGTTCTCCACCATTGCCCTTCTCTATATGTCACCACTATTGAAGTTGCACAGCCTTGGGCTACAGTAGATGATGAAGAGCAGGAGACTATGCTAGACTGAGAGGGTTGCTTATAAGCAGAACCATTTGCAAGTAAACTAAAATGTCTGCTCTCAATAAAGACTTCAGACTTTCACCGCCCATTCCTGTGTTTCTGTGGAAGGTTATCACTGTGAATCGGAAAGAAATTATGCTAATTCGTTGTCACCTTTGGGGATCAGAAGATAGTGTGGTGATAAAATCAAAAAGGATTTTTTTTTCTTCATCTGGAGTAAACTGCGTGAAAGAAAATTTGCTTTCCATATGATACAAGATGCTACATAGATACCACATGCCTGACCTGCTCTAAAACCATCTGTCATCAGCTCTAGGCAGCGCCCATTTGTCTCAGTGGAAGATCTCCTCTGGTTGGTTTAGTGGTCTGTCTGTTTATATTCATAAGCCTAACAGTGCTGCAGCTGGCTTAAACAGCTTATTGTTTACTGTATTTTGTTGTTTAATCAGAAATACTGATAAGCGATCTAAAAACTAGCAGCTTTTCAAAGGCTTTCACGTAAGAGTGACATTGGCATGGAAGTACAAAATCAAGTCTTGCAAAGATGCAGCTGAAGGCTCTGTCCTTTGCTCCTCCCCTTAGCTTTGTATTTTACCCCTCAGGAATGTGGGGAAATTTTTCCCCTCAGAGCAGCCTTTGAGTTTTTCAGCTGTGGTGGGTTTATTATATTACCTTTTTTGTATCTAAGGAGGCTTGCTCATATAATTTCTACAGAGAATTAATATCTCAGGTTTTCTTCTCCTCTGGCAAGCATCAGGGTGTTTAAACCAGTGCATCCTGCTGGGGCCCATTCCTACAGCTTTTCTGTCCTCTCCTCTCCAGTACTGAGCATTGAACCCAGCGCCAAGCTTGCCCTGTGATCTGTGTTCATGGAGGTTACTGTGTCTGTGTGTGGGGACCTACCCAATACAGTCTGTCCTGAAACCTGTCTCTCAGTATGAATCAGCTGCTGGGAAAGCTTGAGGAACCGCTGGACAGCCAAGGGAGCAACCACATTATTAATTCCTGGCACACAAGAAGGAAAGGCGTGGAAGAAACCCAAAGGCTTTCTTAGGGCTCTGTCACACATGGCCATACATGGTATTGTAACCCAGACAACACCATGGCTATTTGGCTTCCCCTTGCCTTTTTCTGTGACGCTGTCTCCATGTGCAATATTTGCCTCCCCCCTCAGTTGCCATGCTACTGTTCGTTTCCTTTTAATCCTCACTAAAGAGTCACATGCTCCTGTGATTTCCTCAGGAAATGGAACAAACTTAAGTTCTTGAGCCTCTGCTCACCCCCTTCCCCTTCTGTATTCTGCACACCTGCCTATTAGATTATAAGTGATTTGTAGAGAGGCTTAGCTTTAGCTGGAGCATTGTACATGGTCAACTTCATTGTTGTCAGTAAATGCATACTTTACCTGGGCTTCTTGCTTTCTTCTTTTCCTTTTAAAAATGAAAAATCCCTTGAAGTTCTAAAATAAAACTACAAATCCACAAAGGTTTAACTGCGGTGCCTTAAACAGGCGCTTTATCCACTGTTCTCTTTGAAATGTGGATTCTAGGTTTTGTGACAATCTAACAGTGATGCTTTGTCCACTAGAGAAAGACTAATTGCTCCCCATGATGGCAAATAAATCCGTGGAGATTTTCAAGTTCAAATTTGGATTTCAGACTAGCTGCATTGTACGATGCACAGCACTATCACAGATTCAAATGCACTACCAATTTCCTGGAAAAGCAATGCATTTTCTCTTTTTATTAGTATTTATTGATTTGTTTTATCTAACTGGGGTACTTGTGAGAAGAACATTTGTTGATCCAAAATGGAAATCAGATACTCTACACTGTGAGAAATTAGTTGGGACATCACTGTGAGGAGCTGGTGTGACCAGAGGGGCAAGGCCAGTTTATTAATCTGGGCATTAATCTTGACAGTGGAATATGAATAGGTCTTTGGGCATTTCAGCAAGACTTAGGATTAGTTCCTGAGAAGTCTGGAAATCAGTTTCACCTCTACTTGTCTAAGTTCCCCATATGAACAGTTCCCTTCTCCTAGCATAAAATGAACAGGTTCCACAGTGGAAAATCAGGCTTTGCACTGAGGCAATGCTTTATTTTAAAGAATTGCCAGATGTTGTTGGTTTAGGGTAATTTTGAAATTTTCCATGATGGCTAAGCCACTTGTGAGAGAATATTTAGACAGCACAGGTTTGTCTTGAAGCTGAATAGGTATGAGGAAGCACCACACCATTAGGCTGACTCTCCCTCTTGCACTCTCTGCTCTTTGTTCATTGAATCATCCTGCACATCCTTTGGCAGCGAGGCAGCCAAAGCTAAAGCAGAGACCTGGCTGTCTGGAGACCTGGGCTTTCCTTCGCTCTGCAGTGGAATTGAGGTGACAATGGCCTCAGGTTACACCAAGGGAAGTTTGAATTGGATATCAGGAAAAATTTCTTCACTGAAAGGGTTGTCAAGCATTGAAACAGGCTGCCCAGGGAAGTGGTTGAGTCACCATCCCTGGAGGGATTTAAAAGATATGTAGATGTCAAACTTGGAGACATGGTTCTCTCTGTGCATCAGCAACTTTACATCATTTTCAAAGAAGTGAGAGGGTGATGGTCATCGTGGGTTTGGGTCTTACCCTGAATCTGTGCAGAGCTCACTCAGAATTCAGCATGGTGTGAATTTTTGCATGAATAAATTTGGCTTTGTTGCCAAGTTGATGGACATCACCCACATGTCCTGTCATTGTTTTGGAGCAAGTGCCTTGGCTGAGATGCTGAAGGAATACTGTATGTCCAGTTTTGTCGAGGTGCTCGGAGTGTTAAAGGGCTGACACGCAGAGAGCTTGCTCTGCTAATGGATCAGGATTTTTATAGGCAGAAGGGATATGCCATTGTTGGAGTGGTAAATCTGTAATGACAGACGTTCGTTCTATATTTGTGAATGACCTGATTTGGCATGCATGCGGTTCATTCTCCTGACAATAATGGAAACATGGTGTGAGACAGACAGAGAGATAAAGCTGTGGTTAAAGTGAAGCTATACCTTTATAAACATTTTGATTTAAAGTATTCGCCCCACTTAATTTCTTGTCTTGTTTAAAAAAAAAGCAGCCCCTGTTTGAATAGTCTTTGTAAAGCTTTCAACTCTCCTCCTCCTTGTTTTTCCTCCTCCCTCACCTCCCTCCTAAGCTAAAGAGATGAGTGTAAGACATCTGTCAAAGCTGTGGTAGCGTATTTCTGCTGCTCTGTGAGGACCCCAGGAATCTGTCAGAGCATCCCTGGCTGCTGCAATCCTGTCATTGGGTGATGCCTGCCCCAGAAGGTGAGAGTCAGGCACCGCTGGGACACAGACCACTTTGTCCCAGTGTTAATTTGTCCCTGAATGGAGGGAGGGGAAGGGGAGGTTTTGCTATGAAAAGAGAGTTTTGGGGGGAAGATACCAGAAAGTTTAGGAAATATTAGCAGAGGCTGTTTTGCCTTTAAAGAGCCCTTGCTTACTGCTTCACATTTCTTCCTCCCTCCTTCAGGAAAAATTCCTAAACTGCTTTGGCTCAGTACCAACTATTTCTTTGGCCTCCCAGCCAGAAAAGCTTGCTGAGGATGGAGAAATAGCCATACACAATGGTTTTGAGAACTAATAACACATGCATGCAGTCCAGCCTTGAATTATATGAAATATGGTGCATAGCTTTCAATCCTGTTTTGTCAGAGCCCTTGGCCTAAAAACCTTCCAGTCCCTCTCCTGCCTGTCTTCCCCCTCAAAAATAAATCCTACACATTTTCTCCCAGCTTCCAGCATGTGTGACCGTAATTGTGTCTCAGATGCTGGCAGAGTGCCCGATCTGTCAGCCTCACATGGGAATGAGGAAGGATGCCGGCTGGATCCACTCAGCTGGGAGGGGACGTGGGGGCCAGAGGCTGGGACACTTGCTCCCACGGCCCCACAGAGGAGTGGGAGGACACGGTGCTGCCACTCGCCTGGCATGCACACAGCAGGTCAGGATTTGCCCCAGTGGCTGCTTCCTTCTGGGGCAACTGCTTGGGGCCAGTGGGTATAACGGAGAGCAATTAGTTAAATCAAGGGGCCAGCCACAAGTGAACTCATTACATTGGTGCATTGTACTCCACAGCTTGTAATTCTTCTGCCCTCTGTTAGTACAGATGGGTCCTCCCTCAGTAAATGAAGACACTCTGTGTGTTGGTCACGCTCCTGGATCAAGGAAAGTGCGTTACTGGGTTTGCAGCTGAACTGGATGATCCTGCTCAGTACCTGGCCCTTCTTGCATGGTCTCTAGCATGGCTACTTGAGTTAGTTAAAATACACAAAGGAGCAGATCACACAGCTCTCCAGAGAGGATAGCTCTTGGAAGTTGTGTGGTTCCTAGGGGAACAGATACCTCTCTTGATTATGACCCATAGGGACTGATGTGATAGAAAAATCAATTTAATTCTGGAAGAACTTACCATTAAAAGACAACTTGTGGAACTTAATTGCTTGAAATAATTTGAGGTAAGCACAATTCTGGAAAATCTATCAGAGATAACAACCGTATACCAGTGGGGGTAGCACCATCCTCTTAATAAAAGTTAAGTTCCTTTTTTTAAGAAAAGAACTTTTCAATGGAAAATACTTTCACGATGCTTATGCTGTGATCAGCAGTGAAATAATTAGTTGTTGTTAATCATTAAGCATTGGTTTACCACAACATGAGCCACCAAGTGAGCATTACTGAGCTCTTGCTTCTTGGTACTTAAGCCATCTCTTGTATTCACTGGTCTGGCAGAAGCAAATTTCCCTCTGGATTGTCCTCCAAAAGTAGGTTCAGTGTGGGGGATGTGGATGCAGCATAATGTCATGGCTGGAAGGGAGAGAGTGAGCAAGGATCTGGTGTGCACAGCAAGTGTGATGAATGTGTCAAAAGACAAATAGCAGGAAAGGTGCTGAAGCATGCTGGGGACTCCAAGCCCTTCTTCTCACTCAAAAATTCCAGGCAAACAGGACTCTGTTGCTTTTTCCTGCCCCTGCAATGGAGATGAGGGTTCAGCTCCACAGCAGAATAATGTTATCAGTGGACATTTCTGCCATCATCACTGGGATTCTGCCTTGGTTTACTGTGGATGTGGTAGATCCTGAGTGTACACAAGGGTCCTTTTATGCCAGGCACTTTAAAAACACCAGTAGCCTGAAGATCTTGCATCCTAAGGGAGCATCCTTTTCCCCAAGGACAGCCAAGCAGTGGAAGAGCTCACACAGGCTATGAAGTCTCCATCTTTGGAGGTTCTCAGGCCAGACTGGACAAAGCCCTGGCAAACTGATCTGATTCCATTGATGGCCATCATTGAGCAAGTGGTTATCCCAGAGGCCCCATAGATTGCCTCAACCTAATTATGATCCTGTGATCTTTATCTGGGGTGTGTGTTTTTGCAGAGCACACAAACACTGTGCCCTATCTGCAGACAGGCACCTGCCTACAAACTAACTCAATGGCATTTTTTCCCATGCAGGGCCTTCTGAAGGAAGTGTCATGAATATGGATGTAGGCAGTCTTAGTTTCTTCTCACCTGCATCTTAATGATCAGGGCAGTTCAACATTAATTGGGAATGTTTCTTAGAAGTATTATTTGTTAGCTGTTTGGTACATTTTCCTTTAGCTCATTAAGTAATTACTCACTGTTCTGTCACTCCTCTGACAGAGGCTGAGTACAGCAAAGCATTTTTTTTTCTTTCTTCTGGTGCTAAATCCTTATTTGCACAGCCTTTTTTGTTTTATCTGATGATGCTATTTTGTTTCCTCACAAATAGATACCTCCTTCCCTCTTCAGCCTTCTTTCTTCCCCTCCTCTCTACACCCCCATGCCTTCAGTGCCGTGATGGCAGCTCTCAGACTGCTGGTAGTCCCTTGGCTTTTGCAAATCAAGGACTTTAATCACAGCATGATGCCATCATGTGAGCAAATATGATATTGATGGTGTTTGCTAATTTCTTAAAAAAATTAAAGTGTTAAAAATTTATCTTTTTTGGGGGGGTTACATATTAATGTGTGGTAATTTGAATATGTGGTAATACATTTTGCATTTGGAATGCTTAATTGATAAAGATTATGTGGATAAAGATCTATAATTAACTGATAAACATTAAAACATTAACAGATAAAGATTTATATTGTTCCTGAGAAAAATGATAAGAGTTTTTCCTCTCTGCTGTACCCCTTTAAGAAGCCATAAAGAAGAAAAATAAGAATATGGCATTTAGAGCAGCTTAAATGTGACTTGCTTTATTGTATTGTTGCTGAATTGAGGTAATTAAACTTAACACAAACTTTTAAAAATTATTTTTGAAAGAGAGAGACATTAATTTCAGCCTAATTTTTGTACTTTATTTTTGGAATCTAGAATTCCCATAATCAAGGATCAAAGCAGACAGACAGTTTTCCTTCATCTGGAAATCAGCAGACACCACAGCTTGCATAACAAAAGATCAGAGAACTAAAGGCTGTGCAGTCTGTCTTCATGAGACTAAAAATTTGCTCACATACGAGGAAGTCCATCAAAGCTTGTATAAAAGTTGTATGTGACAGGAAATACACTGATTTTATAGGCAGAGTGGTTAAACAGGTTCTCCCACCAAATCCAAAGTATAAGGAAGATTAGACCCAAATCCACCTACCTGTGGGGCTTCAGTGAAAACACTCCCCTTGACTCGGCATCTGGGAATAGTCCATCAGACTTGCAGACCTCACTCCTGCTGATCCCACCCTGGACTCACCAGATTTTGCTGTAACTCTGCTAAGGAGGCTGCAGCCTTGATTCCAATGGGCCAAATGCTTGGCTCACTGCTATCTGTTTGCTCCCAGTGGCACACTGAACCTTCCTTGTTATTATGTCAGTTCCAAATCCATCCTACATTTTAAAATACTTCTGTATGCCCCTGTTTGCAACCATTGTTTTATTTTTCTCAGCTTTTAAAAAGGGCTATTCAATATAGATGTCTCGAATTAGTACTCCTGCAGAACAATGCAGGTGTAATGATCAGTACAGTCCTAATGATGTTGCTCCTTTAGCCTCTGTGCTCTAGGTGTTTGCAATGTAGAATGCATTTATGATCACTTCTGCCGGTGGAAAGAGTGAGCAATTATTAGTAATGTACGGGCTATTTACAAGGCTTTCTTTTCATTGTGATAATCTGCTCCTCAGCCAAGGCTTTTGCATTCATCCAGGTGAGTACAGTATCTTTCAATAGTTATGTTTCAAAATTAAATGCATGCCTTCTTACTTCTAAATGTCTGAGTCTTGAATCAACTACTCTGCTTGTGGAATATCAGTGCAATCCCCAGGGTCTCAGATATTTTTTAAAAGGGAGGACATCTCACCTCTCTGCCAGCACTTGTGTTTTGTGAGGAAACAGGACTGTCTCATTAGCACAGAACAAGTGTGGTTTCAACAACCAGGATGTGCTGCTGCCAATCCTTTATCCTCCTAGAAGGGCAGTTAAGCATTGGCATGGTCTGCCCAAGGAGGTGGTGGAGTCACCATCCCTGGAAGTGTCCAAGAAATGACTGGATGTGGAACTTACTGCTGTGGTTAAGTTGGCATGGTGGTGTTCAGTGAAAGGTTGGACTCCATGATCTTGGAGTCTTTTCCAACCTCAATGATTCTGTGATTCTGTGACTGGCCACATCCAGTCTTTCATGTCTTAACAGCAATCACCATCTTCACCAATTCCCTTTCCCATCACAGCCCTGCCTAAGAAGGCCAGCATCTCTGGTGACTTCTAACAGTGGGATGGGATATGTCTATGCCCCTGGTCTCTCTGACTTCAGGATCACCTGCAAAGAGAAGGGCTCTTCTGACATGACCAGAATTAACAGAGGTGATAATTCTGTGATTACATCCAAAGTAGCAAAAACCAGAGTGCCAGCAGATGTGAACATACAACATGGGCACCCTTCCCCTGGAGTTTTGGCTCTCTACTGTCGAAGAAGTACAACTCAAACTCCTTTCATTTCATTTCTTAAAGCAAAAAAAACCAAACCAGTCTGTTTGCCTTAAAGCATTATCATGGCATGACTAATTTCACCTAGATTCTTTTTTAAATTATTGGTAACTAACTGGATGATTAACTTTATTAAGAAATCAGGTCCAAAACAGATAGCTACGTTACCTTTGATCTCCCTGCCTGTGCTTCAAAACAATAACCTATTTGGGTGCACTCAAGTTTAACTTTCCCTGGCACCACTGACTAGAATCACTTTGGTTGGAGAAATAGCTTTAGGAAATGTTGATTTAAAAAAAAAAAAAAGCCTAAAAAAAAATCAGTCATACTGCTCTGCTAATTACATTTGCCATATTAATGGCACAGACTGTTCATTTTCAGGCTCTGTTGGAAAGATTACCCAGAGAGGTGTTATCCTCTCAGTACAGTGTCAGATGTCACCCTGTGGGATATTAAAGCCAAGTCAAGATTGTGCTGAAAAATATTTTTTTTTCCTTCTGTACAGTAACACATACAGCTCTAGATTGCATTAAAAGAAATCCCTTTGCAGAAGAAATGTTAATGTGGGCTGCCAAATGGGAAAGATTTTCCATAGTTCACTGTTAATGTGAGACCTCAGCTCTTGTGGAACATGCTGTCCTCTAATGAAAAGCTCCTTAATGAGAGCAGAGAATCAGAGTTTCACATCTAGAGGAATGACAGCAACGTTTGGAAGGTGTTGTTTCTGTTTTTCTTTCTTATTCTTGTTAATACAAGCACTAATTGGCCTTAAATAAATGTGAGTAGGACACAATAGATTTATGATATTTTTTGTGAAGCAAAACCACATCGCAGGCATTCAGAGAAACAGACTCCCATTTTATGAGTTAATTATGATTTAGTGTTTACTCTCTCCCTGTTGAGTCTGTGGGTTGCTTTTAAAGTGGCTCTGGGATGAATGTCAGAAGTGGAATTTACCTTTTAAACATGTAAAATGCAGAAGACATATATTATTTTTGTGAGTAATACTTCTCTGCTGCTATATTAGTTGGATGTTTTTTCCTGAAAAACACCTATAAATTATCCCCAGTGAACAGGTTGCTGCATCATCAGAAAATGGTTGTTTTGGAAGAATGTGGGGAAGTGTCTAAAAATTCAGGTACCTCTTCCAGTACTAGCAACACTCCTCCAAGCTCCACTTCAGTCTTTCAGTTGGAAATCAAGTGTTATTTAAAAGGATGTAAATTAAATATGGCAGGTGACACCATCACGCAGGCTTCCCTTTAGGTTTGTTTCTTGGTTTTGGGAGAAGACTTGGGAGCAGGCTTCTTTTGGGGTTTAATTGCACAAGGCTGTGACCCAGCTCCAGGATTTCAGTGGGAGCTCATTCTCCCACACAGCATTGGCTCAGCAGTGTTGTTCTGGAAGCACAACTGGACAGTTTGCTACCAGGTCTCAACCTGACTTTTTCCAGAGGTCCTAGGAAATGAGGTATATCTCTCCTCCTTGCACTCTCTACTCTTTTTTTATTGAATCATCCTGCACATTTGGCAACCCACCTGAGGAGCATGCAAGAACTGTGTGCTCAGCAAACCCCGCACCTCACTCCTGTCTGAACAGCTCTCACAGACATCCTACCAAAAAACCAGTCTCATCATTGCTAATTTCATATCTGCATGATTTATTTTTTAAGCTCTTTTCCCTCCCTTCCCGGATACCAAACTCAGAAACATTGGGTAGGATTTAGGAGTGGTTTAGGGGGGAAAAACACCTAACAATGAAAAAGATCGAAATTGCAAATAATTGCAATAGCACAGCAGTGCACAATATGTACTTCAGCTGCAGTGTAAGATGGATGGTGGGCTACCTGAGAATTTGACAGAGCTGCAGGAGTTCAAGTCATGTGTTCATGCAGTCTGGGAGATTTACTCTACAGTCTTCCAGCACACAGCTGGTGCTGCATCAAAAGAGGTGTGGCCAGTGGGCTGAGGGAGGTGATTCTTCCCCTCTCTGCCCTCATGAGACTCCACCTGCAGTGCTGCATCCATCTCTGGGGTCCCCAGCACAGGAAGGACACTGACCTGCTGGAATGTCTCCAGAGGAGAGCCACAAAAATGATCAGAGGGCCAGAGCACCCCTTCTACGAAGAAAGGCTGAGGCAGTTGAGGTTGTTGAGCCTGGAGAAGAAAAGGCTCCAGGGATACTTTAGAGCAGCCTCTCATTACATTAAGGGAGACTTTTTACTAGGGCATGTAGTGACAGGACCAGGGATAATGGTTTCAAACTGAAAGAGGGTGGGTTTAGATTGGATATCAAGAAGAAATTCTTCACTGTGGGAGTGCTGAGAGACTGGCAGAGGCTGCCCAGAGAGGTTGTGGATGCCCCATCCCTAGAAGTGCTCAAGATCACTGAAAGGTGTTCCGGCTCATGGCATGGGGGTTGGAACAATATGTACTTTAAGATCCCTTCCAACCCAAACCATTCTACCTTTCTGTGATCTCCAAAAGCCCAGGGGCACCAAGAAAGTGTGTTTAAACCTTGAGGAAATGTATAAATAAAAATCCCAGAAAAGCTATTATCCACAGAAACAAAGGGAGCATACAAGGAATGCAGACAAATGGTGAACCTGCATCAGCTCTTGTTTGTGTGTAGCAGAGGATGAGTCTAACATAGATCAATAAACTGAAACACTGACTCATTAAAACCCAGAAAAATATTCAAGTGGTTTATCCAGGAAGATAGCTGATGGAAGACGTTGATTGAAAAAATATGCTTGGTGCATATGGAGGGTGAAAATCGGAGCTCTGTCGCCATGTACTCTGGTGGTATTTGTTAGAGGCAATTTGAAATTTGCACAGCATTGCTACAGACAACAGTGGGTGGTCAATAGAGCTGAAGGAGCACTCTTGGAAACCCACACCACCAAGAACCCTTATCCCTTCAGGGGTGGAGTGCCAGGACTCAAGGGTGCAAAGTACAGCCCAGTTAATGTATTTTAGGGTGATGCTGCTGGCTCCCACCCACAAAACCTGAGGGTATTGCAGGCCTACGTGACCTACGTGGGCCACAGGTTCACTAGCTCTCAAATAAAAGGATAAGGGTGGTTTCCAGCATTTTCAATGTCACAAGCCTTGGTGATCCTTATCTATTTATCTCATCCAGGTGATTTGCATCCACACACTCAAGCTGCATTTTTGCCACCACCCCAGTTGTGCAAGCACCAGCCCAAGGAATGATTACTAATTCTAAAATGTTTTATTTACAACAAACAATGATGCAATTACTTGGCGTGATGGACAAGGCAAACAGGACACCAGTCAAGCAAGTTTTTGGAAGAGTTTCAACATCTGATGGGTCTTGGAAAACATTCTTGCTGCGTGGGACTGGATAACCAGCAGGACAATTAATGGTGTTTGGAAAGTCACACAGAAGGAGCACACTGACAGATCTAGAGAGTCTGAGGAAGAAGGTGATGGTGCAGCTCAAAGAGTAAGTCTTGGATGAAAACTGCATTTCATGAAAGAAAAGAGATGGCTATTTAAGAGAGTTACTGAAGCTGAACCCACTGAAGAAGAGCAGAAGAAGGAGAGAGAAAGCATTACAAATGTGGAAGGACAGTGAGAAGTATAAATCTTTCTAAATTATAGGTGTTACAGAAGACCTATAGCTAATTCTCTTTAGAAATAGATCTGAACATAAACTGAAACTTGAGTATAAAGATTACCAATGTTATTGCAAATCATCAAGAAATGTATAAATACAAAAAGCAAACACAGTAATTAACTTCATGGGGTTTTTTTTTAGGAACCCACTGACTCATTGGAGTTGTCTTTCCTGTTTTAAGTGAAATTCAACCTGAAACTATTTTGCTTCTCTGTTCCTACACCATCTGTGTCTGATGGCGACCCAGATGAACCTTTATTGCCATCCTATATCAGCACCCAGTAGTTTTAATGGTATCTTTCCCATCTGTCTGCAATATGTGTGTACATTACATTTCTTTCAGGTACATTATTACTACCCTATATTTATTTTTATGTCATTTCATTGGCTTATAATTAACCATTGTGTTCATACTATCTTTTATTTCAATATATTTCTATGGTGATAAATGTGTATGGGATGCATTAGTGAAAGGAGTTTAAATATATTTCCCTTACTTCCTGTGGAAATAACAGTTTGCAAATGGTGGTTTTGATATTATGGATTTCCCTTAGGAAACACACATACACATCCACACATATGTGTATCAGCATGGGGGGTGGGGGAGAATTTCTATCCCAATCCCAGCACAACCCACCCTTACCCAGCACTCTCACTCACCTCTTCCTGGTAAACTATAATTATTTTCAATTTCTGGGAAAGTTGATGCTGTGGGAGAAAGAAAGATCTCATGTGCTTTTCCCATCTCCTTCCCTATTTGGATGTGAGGGGAGAAACCAGAAAGCTACAGCAGCTACTTGTTCTTTAAAAATATATATTTTATTTATTTCCTGAGCAGTGTGTACTGTATTCTGTAGATTTAGCAGTGCTGTATAAAACAGCACACTAATATAGTTGAGGGGTGTTTCTGGTCACTGAAATAAGGGAAGGCAAGTAAAATCCTAAAAATAGAAAGTATTATAGGGTTTATTTATAAAAAAAGGCAAAGATACTTTATAGAAAGCTAATAATGTAGCCACTGTAAACCCTCAGGTTTTTACAGAAAAATTCTGGAAAATCAGGATGATGTTCACAGGTGCCTCTGTGCACTTTTGTGTCTTGTTAATATTGTAGTTAGTGTAGCATCATATTAAGAATCAGCATTAAATTTCATCTGTGTCATACAGGAATTGGAATGACAATATAACAGGATTTTGAAAAAAAAAAGTAACTCAATTTGATGTGGTAACCATAAAAAATAATAACTGAACATGCAGCAGGAATGTCTAATTTCAAACCATATTCTAAATATCTCTTCAATGACTATACTGTGATAGTGTGTTTCACACAGTCGTTTTCTAATTTTTTTCCTAAAATTTCCCTTTATTTCTGTATTATGCCCAAGGCATAGGTATGGAGGTGGGGGGAAAGTGTGAATATTTTCTCAAAACTGTTTTTTTGTGTCTGGCTTTGCCATCTATAGCCAGGGTAGGATAGACACAAACAGGCCAGTGAAACTGGGCTATGGCAGAAGGGTAAGGAAAGGCTTTCTCCTGAGTGCTTAGGACCCAACACACCTACTGTTTAGCAAAAATGTGAAGATTCAGTGAAAAATAAAAATTAAAAACATAAATAAATAAAAAATATGGTCTTAGGTGCTGTTTCAATGCAGGCAGCTCCTCTGGCTGCAAACTTGGCTGTCTTCATCATGTGTATGGCCAAAGCAATGACAGTCCCAGCTGCAGAACACAAGCAGGGGCATGTGAAAAAGTCTAACACAGGGAGTCCGGAGAGCTCTGGAAGCCAGGTAGAGCATTTTCAGCTGTATAAAGGGGGTGGTGAACCTGATAGCAATAAAAATGATGAGTGTGTGGTCTGGTGTGTGAAGGACCCTTTTGGTAGTTACAGTAAAATTGAAATTTTGGAATATGCTTTCAGAAGAATCTCAGAATATAATTGTAGCACCTGAACAAGAAAATCAACAGCTGGCAAACAAGATAAGTCAAAATCAGAGTTTTAAATTATATAATTTTTACACCAAAAAAAATTTAAAACTATTTTCAGAGGTCAAATTAAAGCAACTACACATATTGGTTTTGGTACTTACATGGCAAACTGAGCTTGAAAAATTGAACCTTCCAGAAGAAGCACATTCTGATGTCACTTTAACAGTGGTCTAAAAAAGGCAAGCTCTTTTTTAGAAAACCTAGCTGAGAACAAATATCAGAATGGCTTTATGCATTAAGGAAGGTGTTTCATGAGGAGGGATAAGCACAGAGAAGCGACAAAGTAAGTGTCCCTATGTAACTGGAACCAAACAATGTCACTCCTATGAAAACAAGTGTTATTGAATTGAAAGTGTTATTTTTCAGTAGCACTTCAGAAAGGCAAGACGAGACCTTGAGAATAATTACTTCTGATAGTTTTATTCCCCAAGCAAGCAAGGGATTAAAACACAAAAAATAACATTTAACAGAATTTTAACTTTTTTTCTCTCTCTCTACTTGCTAAACCAAATTCTGAAAACAAACCTTGGGACCATAAACCTTTGGTGAAACCCCAGACATAGCACTTGACACTTGTAAGAAAAGCAAAAGGGAATGTCAGAAGTTTGACTTCTCTTACACCTGGGGAAAGTTTGAAACCAAGTTTGTCATTCTTCAGAAAGGTGCTCCAGCTGTCAGACTAGGCAACCAGGAGGGCCAGCTGTGTCCTGGGGGGCATCAGGCACAGCATCACTGGCTGGGCAAGGGAGGGGATTGTCCTGCTCTGCACTGGGCTGGGGCAGCCTCACCTCAAGTGCTGGGGACAGTTTTGATGCCACAATATGAAAAAGACATTAAACTGTTAGAGAGTGTCCAAAGGAGGCCATGAGGATTGTGAAGGCCCTTGAGGGGAAGCTGTGTGAGGAGCAGCTGAGGTCACTTGGGCTGTTCAGCCTGGAGGAGACTGAGGGGAGATCTCATTGCATTCTGCAACTTCCTCATGAGGGGAAGCAGAGGGGCAGGTAGCAATCTCTTCCCTCTGGTGACCAGTGACAGGGCTTGAGGAAACAGCATGAAGCAGAGTCAGGGGAAGTTTAGGTCAGATATGAGGAAAATGGGCACAAGTAGGCAAATTAAATTCCCCCTGCTCCAATAACAGGAGTCTAATAGAAACAGCTTCTGGCATTATGCAGTAAATACACTCCTGTCAGGAATGACGTCAGATATTTGGAATATTCTGCCAGGCAGAGCATAACTGAGATGAGTTTGCCAATTTATCTCTGCTACTTTTAAAGATAATTTGCTCTGGAAGTTCCCAAAATCTTTTCACTCTCTGTCTCCATGACTGTGTGAAATAAAATCAGGAGGTTTTTTTCATTACTGATTTTCCATCAGGGATAATTAATTTCATAACCTCCCCAAGCCTGTATGCATGTGTGTGTGTGTCTTTCCTCCTCATAAGCCAACATCCCAGATACATAGATAATTTATGAAAACAGAGTAGATGCTTTTTAATAATTAAGTAATAGATAATAGGAGGGGACTTTTTCCAACAATGTACAGTGGCTTTGAAGTAGAATACAGCACTGAAAGGTTAGTGGCTGTGGATAAATTACATTTCAAAAAAGAAAACCTGAAGAAAGCTGCTACACTTACACTGTATTATTAAGTAAATTAAAACACTGAAAAGGTTCTTTTCATTTTGCAATGCATGCGCTTCATTGCAGTAACATGTGAGCAGTAGTCCTGTGGCAAAAAGCCAATTGAGTGCCCCAGAGTAAATCACAGAGCATCAACACGGCCCATTCTCTCTAAATTACAGGGCAAACAATAACACAGGTAAAATTAGCCCCGGCCATAATTATATAGCAGAACTGTGCCGAGGACGCAGAATGATAAACGGCAAATGCAGAGCGTGTTGTGTCATATCATGTAATCTCTCCTGCTGCAGAGTTGAAAAACAAAGGGAGAGTTGAGCCTTGTTTGTCTAACATGCTCTATATCACAAATTAGAAATCCTTCCTAATTAAGATATTGTTAAATTTCCTTTGTTAACAATTTTTTAACAATGTTAATTAGTGATCATTGATGACATTTTAACAATGTTAATTAGCGATCATTGTTCATCTAACAAACAATTAGGGTGATTTGCTCTGCAGTTCTCAGGCGCAGAAGTGCATCCCAGAGCCTTCCTGCCTTTTTACCCCCAGGCTGCTTGAGCCGAGGGAGGGCATCTGGGAATGCTAATGCAATACGTAGCCACTCATTTAGCAGAAGCATTGCAAGGAAAATCATGTCTGGCTTATGAACGTTTAATAGTTTGAAACAGCTGTAACCTCACAAGGGTGTTCTCATCATACAAGTGCTCCATGAGGTCACTCAGGCCATTTTTACACTAATGTAATATAATACAATTCTAGAGGCACACGGACATTCATTTCCCACTATTCCATTAATTCTCATCTAGCTGTGCAGTTGGCAGTGGCTCTCAGAGGCCTGAGGTTGTGGTGTCATCTAACTCCAGCCATTTTCTGGTCTATGTGCTGGTGACAGTAGTAGCAGCAGCGCCTGCTGTGACTCATGTCCCTGATGCCTTTGTGAAAACTGGGACCAAAAACATCAGAACAAGAGCCACTGTCACATTTACAACGCCAGCTTTGGGAGCTGCAATATCACTTTGATTCATAAGAAACGTCCCTGAGGAAGAAGGATGTTAGCAACAAGCGTTATGAAGGGGCTTGAGAAATCAGCTTGTCAGTTAGACCACAGGAGCGCAGAAATTGGACTGCGTTTCCTGGCAGAGACAAGTGGAGGGCTACAGGCGCTGACAGATGCCAGGCTCGATGCACGCTTCCTCTCCACAGTGGTCAAAGCATTATCTCTGGCTGGAGCCAAAAGACCTCTCTCCTACCCGAGAACTTCAGGGGAAGTTGGGTTAAATTCTAGTTCAATTAAAAAAAACAACCAAACAAAAAAAACACAGACTTGCACTGAAGAAAACAGACAGTCTGGAGGTTGAGCTTGGGATAATATTGCTTGAGACACCTCCTGCTATTGTCCTACTGCCAGTGGTAGCAACAGTCAGAGGGGCAATCAGAGGCAGGGCCACCACGCAAGCATTGGGCAGTAACACCATCAGGGCACCAGCAGCCATCTGTGTTATCACTGTGTCTCTGCTCCAGATAAGGGCAGACAGCCTGGGTGATGAGACATCACCCTATGGTGTACATCAGTGCTCCTACAGTGAGAGCTGATGGTGGACCACCAGAGTAGCTGTGCATTGTGCAAGGCCCTCAGCATGGATTTTGCTGCTGGGGGTGTTACCATGCTTACCATAGTGCTTAGCAAGAGGCATAAATGACCTTTTCTGTGAACCTTGCCTCAGCAAACATACTTGCACACTGCTGCATTACAATTTCATTTCTCATTTTATGTTTCTTTTACCTGCTGTCCACCCATAGCTCAGTTACGTAATTTATCCATCTTTACTTCATGTATGTAGTTTCTTCACTCTGTGATATGAACACTGAATTGTCTGCATGTTGCTATACATAAACATTTCTGCAGAAAATCGTAGATGGAAACAAGTGCCAGATCCCATGCAACAATTCTAAATGTTAACTGCAGATTTGGAAAATCATTGTTAATGCAGGGCTGACATAACAGACAAGTTCTTGCATTGTCCAGGTTAGTGGATGGCATTGATATGATTAGATTATAAGAGTGAGCCATTAATCCCTCCTTTTCCTCATTCGTATTGACAAAATTGGAGTGTAAACTAACACTAACCTACTCAGTTCCTGCTACATTCTCATGAATATACATGCATCAGTCCATCAAATTTACATTTATAAAATGCCCTTCATTCAAGGACCTCAGAATGCAAGAGGCAATCAATATAAAAATAAAATTGTTAAGCTTGATTTGGTAAGAAAAATTCAGCTTAGGAGTTCCTGGATTTTAATACTGGCATTTTCTACAGCTGGAGCTGAGTAGGATATGCCTGAGTTATGTCTTTCACTTTGCCACTTGGTGTTATGGTTTGTGTGCAAATCTAAGTGCAGATAGAAGCAAAGGATTAGTGGCACTTGCTAGGATAAAGCTCTGTACCTGTTTTTGCAGCAAAGTAGGGCCCTTTTCCCCACCATTTCCTGGGAATGGCCGCAGGGAAAGGCTGTGAAGTTGCTCACCTCACTTTATGAATAGAAATCAGACATCAACCCTTGGAGAAGAAGTTGAATGTGCTATTCGTTATGACAGTGAAATGTTCCCAGTTTTCCAAGTCAAGAACCTGCAACTGGGAACCTAAAATCACTTTTAAAGAGGAAATGCATTTTGATGCTGCAGGGCTCATCTTTGTCAGGTTGGGGCAGAAGTGTTCAACTTTAAACATCCACATTTGGTGAGGTGAGAGAGGAAACTGATAAATGTTTGCTTGTATTTCTAGATACCATTTTGTCATAGGAAATGTCATTATTGTTTGTATTATGGATTGTAATTGTCAGACCCAGATATGAAAGTCAAAATATATTTTGACTTCCACGGGAGCTGATGGACATTGTAAACTGATTTTCACCTTTAAAAAATTACCAGTCTCATTTTTAAATTTGATTAATTTGTTCTATTGTAATGACTTCGCTGTGTTCTAGATTCCAAGTAACTTTGATTTCTTTTTCTGAAACAGAAGTAGGTATCCCTAAGGGAAAGTGTAAATGTTTTGTGAAGATGATGCTGACAATATGCTAGCTGTGAGGGAGTGGGTTATAATTAGAGACCCATTTGCACCCAGTAATTTTCTGTTATCGTTTGTAAGTGATGGTAAAATGTGCTGCATTTCCACCATCCTGTGGATTTACACATTTACTAATTCTATGAGTCTTCACACTCCTCAAGTCATTTTTTTCTGGCATCATTACATGATTTCTAAGCAGAATATTCCCAAGAGCCCAGCAGAAACATAGGACACCTCGGCAGTAGAAAATGGCAAAGAATTCTATTTGTGCTCAGACTAGCTGACTTTGCCAGCCAGAAGTCATCAGTAAGCATTACATTACCTACACAGCACCTCTATGACCACTGTCTTGTGTTGGAATATTAAACCAGGCTTTGCTGGCATTAGGCAAAGGCAGCAACAAAAGGTAGTAAGCAAAGGAAGAAAAAGGCTCCTCAGTACTTGATCTGCTTCTTTTGTACTTCCCCATGTACACCTGCTCCTAAAAATCTGTTGGAGTCTCTTCCTAAGGTTTAGTGACTCCTGAGTCTGAAGGGGTTGAAGACCAGGACAAAGGAACATCCTGGTTTGTTTGTTGTTTTGGTTTGTTGTTTTTTGGGTTTTTTTTGTTTTGTTTTGTTTTGTTTTTTTGGTCCCAGTATATCTATCTCCCCTATTTATCTGCCTTTACAAAAGAAAAGCAAATACTATCTACGCAGACATGCATTTTTTGAGGTTACTCTCAGGACTGCTCATGCAGACTGGGAGTGAAATCATCAAAGATCTGGTGGATCTAGGTATTTTAGTGACTTGAGCTGTGTGGACGCTGCAGTGGAGATGCAACACCCACCAGTCAGCACTGGTTAAACTCCAGCAGGTGCAGGCAGGCTGCTGGCTGGCAGGATGACTTGAAGCTTCCCCCGACACCTGCAGTTCCACTGGGCATGGCTGTTATGCACTTCCGCGCAAAACATTCAACTTAACTGGAATTAGTCGCTTTCACTAAAAACCAAGTCATTTAACAAATTAATTAAAACAAAACCAAATCAAACAAACTACAAAACACCAAAAAAAAAACAAAACCCAAATCCCCAAAAACCCAACCCAACCGAAAATATGCTGGTGCAAATGACTTGCACACTGCAGTAGTTCATGATAAATCTTATGTTCTTGGTCATTCTTCAGCTGGAGCACAAAGGAAGAAAGCACAGGAAAAATGCAGCATTTAGATCCACATCAGAGGGAGAAATACTGATAAATGGTCAAGAAAATTCCAGTAGATGTGTGTATTTGTTTTCTTAAGTGGAGATAGAGAAGTAGTGTAATGTAAGAAATCGATATCTGCTATTTTCTGTTTGGACAGAGAGCTATATCTCCTTCTAAATGCAATTCTTTAATCAGTGGAAACTGTACCTCATAGCACAAACAAAATATGTTATTCAATGTTTTTATATTTATGCCAGATACATAAAATCTCTGTAATATAAGAAGCCAACTTGAAACATACAGTTGTGTTGTTTGCTCTCCCCTGTTTTTTCTTCTCTCTTGACTTTGAAGGCTGCTGCTTGGGAAAACATATGGAACATTCTTCCTGAATGAAATACTGCTATTTTATATTGTATGAATGTATGAGTGGATAATTATGTTCTAATTCCTCCTAAGTGGCCTTCTCCTGTTCTTTTCTCTTCTGCTCTGCTCCATCTTCCTGAGCTTCACTACACTTTTCTGCCCAGCTTCCACTCTTATTTTTTCACCAGTTTTTATCTCTTCAGATCCTGCTGCTACTTTGTTCACCCTTCCTAATTTCCTAGTGTCCCACCTTACAACCCTTCCTCCATGCATGATGCCTCCTCTTCACCACATCTTGCTCTGGCCTGTTTCCAGCTCCCTCATTCTCTCTCTGTGTTGCTTTGTGGTCTTCCTTGCTGTGCTTATTTCTTCTTTCTTCTCATAAGTTTCCTTTCTTCTGCTCTCGTGCATGAGATGTAGCAAGAGACTACCTGCCTCATCAGGAAGGCAGGTATTTTAGGAAGGCCCTAGTTAGCTTTATGGTCTGTGGGCTGCCTGGCACCAGCCCATAACAGCCTTTATCAAGACAGAAAATTAAAATGTAGCATGGAAATAGTCAGTCCATCATGTTACTCTGCAAAGTGTCATCTAGTGGCTCATCTTATCAAGAAAATTGCCCAGCACCATCACAGTTTTCTTCGGTCTTTACAGTCTGGTCATTGCCTCATTTTCAGTCAGGAAGGATTTTCTTAAACAATAAAACTATCCATAATGAGTCTGCTTTCTAAATTATACTCAAGCATGCAATCTCTCACTCTAATTTTGAAACCCGATTGTCCAAATGAAGGTACCCAGTTCTAAGCTCTAATTTTCAGGCAGGCATTTAGGCACCCAAATACCCATTTCATTCCCCTAAGTGCCGATCTGAGCACTCCAATACAGCAGGTGAATGGGCACACCCCCACAAACTGCAATTTCAGCAGCCTTGCTCTGTCTCACTGAATGTGACTGCAGTGCTGTTCATCGTCCTGTGCCACCAGCACTCTCCTCTGTGAAACAGCTGCTCCTCCCGCAGAGCCCATGGCTTGGCTGGCTGCTGGAAATGTGTCCCCGTGCAGCATCCTACTGTCCCTCACAGGGACAGGCTCCGCTGGCACGTACCACAGCGCAGACTTGGGGTTGTTTGACAGGAACACACAAATTGGAAGGTGACTGAGTGCTTCTGGCTTTCCAGCAGGGTTGCCAGCTTTGGGTGCAGCCGCTGAGCCGCACAGCCCATGGGAGATGATGCTCACAGCATCACCCAGGAGTGGCACTTAGTGACATAAAATGGGGCAGGAGATCTTTCTCCTTTTCAATGCCTTTATTAAAAAGAATCAGCTCAGGTGGGGAGAAGCCGACCGGTCGAGCCCACACCGCCAGTGCTCCCAGGAGTGGCACTGAGGAGGAGGATGATGATGCAGCTGTGTCCGCTGGTCTCCAGGCAGAGCTGGGGCTTCCGTCCTCACGACAGATTAGGAGATTCCGCCTTTTCGGTCTAACATTTCAGGCCCTCTCTCTAGTTAACATCTTTAGGTTAGGGTGAAAAGCAAAAAGGATCTTAGCAGATACTGGACTAAGTTCCTCACCTTTAGACATCACTTAGGTCTCTTAATTCCAAGTTGGCTCATTGTTTTTTACGGTTTTTTCCCCTGGAAAATTGCAAAATCTGGTGAAATGCATTCTCATCTGCAACATGAAGTTAACCTTCAATTCAACAGCAACTGATTCAACTTGTTTTAACTCTGCAACCTTAAAAAAATAGATAACTTTTTACTCGTAACACTTAGCACCAGGACTTGAGCTCTGCAGCCTGTAGGAATGCTTCTGTGCCTCAAGCACCTTCCCAGCCAGTGCAGTGACCTCTCTAGCACCGCCGCAGCTGCTTTGCGAATAGAATCTGGGAACGCCGAGCATCCATCCCACTGTCCCACGGATCCGGCCCGCGGGGCTCCAAACAGGATCGGGAGACAGGGCGATGTGTGCTGCTCGGCTGAGCCCTGCGGAGCTGGGCAGGCCGCAGCAGGCAGGGGATGGCCCCGGAGGAGCCCCAACATGAAGCTGTGGAGCACACGGGCCGCACGCAGCAGCGTGAGGGCTCCGGCCCGGCACAATGCAGCGGGGATCCGCAGGCCGCCGCGCCGTGGAAGCAATCATATTCTTTGTTCCCCACTCTAATGGAAGCCTCCTCCACAGCACCCAGCGGCTGATTTAAATCACAATAAGGCGCTGACTCCGGCTCAAAAAAAAAAAAAAAAAAAAAAAAAAAAAAAAAAAAAAAAAAGGAAGCAGACATTTATGGTTTAAATCTGGTCTGACACCTGACCTTAACTGTGACTGCTGTGCCAGCAAACAGCAACAACAACAAAAAAAGGCTCAATTTAAAGCCTGTTCTTGTTAACGCGAGTGTTAGATATAACTGTGAAATTCCGGCTTTTGTGGGGTTAATTGCATAACTCTTTGCTGTGCTTTAACAAGATGTTTTGTAGCTGAATAGCTGTGATTTCCTTTGTTTCTTTCTGTGGGCCGAAGGTAGTTTAAGAGGGGAAATTAGCCATTTAATTATTATGAGTGCAGGAGAAGTAAAAAGACCATATGGTTTGCTGTTGAAATTAGTCACAAGAAACTTTTTTTTTTTTTTTTTAATAATATGTGATATTTTTAACAAGCAGATGTGAAGCCACGGCGTCTCCCACAAGAGCTTTGCTGGGCTTATCTATTGTACCAAGTGCTGCAGGGGGGTATTATTATTACGGGGGTCTTTGCATGGAGGAAGAGGGTAAGGACGAGTGGTTGCAAGGCAAGCTGGAGGCACAGCAGGGTCAGCAGGGACTGGCCCCTGATTCCAGCATGGCTGCTGCTCCTCTGTGGGACTCGGGGTCCCAGACCAGCACTGGAAAGGATGCTGAGCCCAGGCTTCTTCTGCAGGGTATCTGCTCTGTTCCTTGCTGTCTTGAGTACCTGAGCATCTCTTCACTGGCCTGAGCTGATGCTCGTGCCCCAGCAGATGTCCTTCCAAAAGGCCTGTGCTCCTCTATTGGCTTGCTTCCTCTCCTGATTCTCCCTCCAATTCCTCATGGGCAGCCCTGAAGCCTTTTTTCTCTCTTTGCACAACTCACTCACTGTTCTAGGCCAGTAACCAGCACAGCAGGATTGTGGTGGCATTCCAAGCGCTAGCTTTCCCAAATTACAGTTTAAAAGCAGAAGTAGGAGCCCTGTGAGCGGTGAGCAGTGCTGCTCAGCAAGGGAAAATGCTGCCCATGGGGCCGGGCAAGATGCACACTCAGCTCCCAGCTCCCCTCGGGACTCAGCGTGGTGGGAGCAGGGAGCAGCTGCCTCTCACAGAGGCACATCTGCTCCTCCTTCCCCGTCCTCCTGGGGGCCATGGGAAGTCTTTGAGTGATATCTGTGGCACCTGTAGGTACAGCATGTGGACCCCTCTACCTGATAACACAGATCCTATTGCTTAACTCTGAAAGTTCATTTGTGTGTTTTCTGTTTCTCAGACAGCTTTATGTTGGTCTTTTTTTTTCCCTCCTTCACCTTAATCTGTTTTGCCTCTCATCCTATTCTTTGTTTGTAAGGGAAGTTTCATAAATGAAAAGAGAAATATTACCATTGTGTTATTGTGTTTATTCATTGTTTTTTATCGCTTTTCTAGATACAAAGGTTATAGATTAAAGAGGTTAGAGGTCACAGTTTAGAGAGGCATAGATTTTATCTAGCAAAGTTGTGCTGTCTTTGCCCTACCTTGCCTGAATTTACTTTGCATTAAACTTTTGTTGCAGAAGGCAGAGAAATAATAAAAGAAGTAAAGTGTAAGGGAATTGAGTATTGCTTTCTGAGAACTTCAGAACATTTGAATAGCAAGAATGACACCAGGTTTCTTTTATACTGGTTCCTGGCCAGACCAATAAAGTCCCACCCAGCAAGAAATACACTGGTTTTGCTGCTAACCCATGCAATCCTTTTGGAATTGGTGGGTTTGCACAAAAAGGTAAGTCAGGGCAGGATTTGAGCCCTTCAGGAAATTTTGAACCAAGTGCTTGATCATTGCATTGCTCATGCTGCAGAGCAGGAACTCAATTAGGTTGGCATTTACTGTGTGCAGGAACACCTACGCTCCTTTTCAGGCCTCTGACACTGGAGAGCTGTAGCACTGTATTGAATTGTAGGCAGCACTCTTAAACAGTGCTGCTTTTTAGATTGGGCATTTCAGGGAGTTATCACTGCTCTGATGTTTAATTTGAACCTTCTTTTCTGGTTTCACATTCTCCTTTGCAGTCAAAGGATTTCTGATACTTCTCTAACACAAACAATCAAGGGGCCTGGTTTGCTTTTGCCTGAAATTCAGGAATTATTCAAGTCCCCTTATCAAGATAATTCAATAAGCTCTTCCTGTTCAAAATCACCCAACTGAATGGCCTAAAATATCTGTTCCTTCCGTTCCTTTTTTTCCTGCCTGCCTGCCTCCTTCTTCCTCTCTGTTTCTCTACACCAGTTCTAATTATTTTACGCTCAAATGATAAATGAGTTTCAAATAATTAGAGGTGGTATAAAGGACCACAGCTGGGAGATTTATGCCAGCCGAGCCGTCTGAACAAAGAGCCTTCTGTGGGTATCGTTTTTCTCTCTGGACTTTGAAGCCCTGTTCTGCTGTCTCCACCTTCAAAGAGCTATATCATTTTTAACCCACATAATTTTATTCTCCTTTTTCATACCTGGGCAATGTCACAGGCCCTTATTAAGGAGCAGACCAAATGTCAAAGTTTTGTTGTAAATCAGCAGGAAGCCAGTAACAAGTAGGGGTGAGAGGGCTCAGGGGAGGCCCTATACAAGGACCCAAGTCAGATGTGTTGCCAATTCATTAGAAAAGAGTGCTGTAAAAGATAAACCACCTCCAACTTTCTTTAGGACAACTTAGTAACAATAAAAACATTGGATTACTTTTGCATGGGCCCCTGGCCAGACTGGTCCTGTCATCTGGAAATAAAGGTAAACTTGCCTGACTTCTGCTAATGCTAAGCAGTGTTATTGCCTGCTGCTAAATTCTTTGAGAAAAAAGTATTAATTTTTAAAGTCAGATAAATAAATAAATGGGCATCCAGGACAAGAACATGCTGAGAAAGAACCTTTGAGAGAGAATATGTTCTTAGCAATTCTCTTTCCTTTTTCATACTCTCCTGGCAACTTCCTATAAAGTTTGAAAGGGGAGAAACATGTCCTATCATAAAACAACACAGCTGAAACCTCTCCTTCTCTCTGAGGCTCAAGCAAGGGCTTCATGCTCTGGCTGCAAAGAGCTTCTGCTGAATCAGAGCAATGTTTTGCATGCTGCTGTCTAACAATTGAAAGACAAGTTGCAATGCCAAGCTGAAGTGAAAACTGGTTTGTGTTTTTTTCCTCATCCAAGCAGGCCCTTCAGCTGTGCACGTGCATTGCTATATGACTACAGGAGGGGAGCGAGACTGGAGGTGGAGATGTGGATTTAGCACAGAAGTGTTTGGTGCAGACCTGTGTAAACTGTTTTCCTGGGAAAGCCTCCTGGGCTCTCTAGTTCTAGTGTATGTGGTGACGGTAAAGGTGCAAATACCTGTCATGTATATTTTCTTGTTCAGCTGTAAAAATGAAGGTTAAAGGCAACAATTAATATTTAGGGGAATGCCTAATATGATTTCTGATATCTTAGCTGGGAAGCAGGTGAAGACAGCTTCAGTTTCTCAGGGAGATGGAATGGTAGAAAGTGTGGCCCATGACCACAGCAGCTCTTTCTCTCAAGGCTGGGTTTTGCTTTTTTGTTTGGCTCTTTGTTTGGTGTTTAGGTTGTAAGCTCACCGTGCCAGCTCCTTTAAAGTCCCTTGTAGATCTGCTAGTGTGATGCTGTGTTGCTGCAAGCTATGAGAAGGTGCTGTCTGCTGCAGGAGTAGTTATCAGCAACTATCAGAATTTTCACAGTGAAAAAACTATGCCTTAAACCAGTTCATTTCTCTAATGAGCTTTTCCACCATAACTTGCCTCTCTTTGCCAGCTGCTGGAAAATCAGAACTGAGAGCAGTGAGTGTGAGAGAGGGATGTATCTTCACTTTCTCCAGGATGAAGCTGCAAACTCCCTCTCAGTTCACTGGAACAACTGTGTTTGTGCAACTTAGCATGGGAACACAACCAGAGTTTTTCCTCTCATTTTTCAGCCAGGAAGGATGAGCAAACACACATCATAGAAACAGAGTATTTTGTGAATGTTGCCTGAAACATGGGCACTATGTATAACAGTTTTGATCACAGTAAAACAATTGCCATGAAGATGTGCCATCCACGTTTGATTGACATCGTTACTCTGAATCCTTTAGCAGAGTTATGGAACTGTATGTCCAGGCAGACAGTTGAATGAAAGAGGAGCCCACATTTTCATGTACAGCAGCTTTAATGGCCTATTGCTTTGGCATACAAAAATATGTAATCTGGAGAGAATGTAAGACAACACAATGAATCAGAATATGTGGGGTATTTCTTCTTAGCCAGTGCAAAAAATCCAATGAACACAAAAGAGAATAAGCATCTAAAATAAGTCTGTTAGAGAGTAGCAGTAGTAAGAAGACCAAATAAGAAATCAGGGAAAAAAAAAAGAAGGAAGATCAGGTCTGTGGACTATGCTGAAGGAAAGAATTAATTTCACACAAGGGAAGTGATGAAGCAGCCTGGCAAACTACACCCTCACAGAGGAGGCAGTGATGATAAAAGTGGAGGAGAAAGGGATGTAAAAGGGAAAAGGAAAAACCCACATTTGTCTCAGCAGGGCAATACTTCTAATGTCACACTGTAAGACTGATGTCTTGTGGATATGATCCTCCAGAAAAATATCCTGTACTTTACATGTCTAAAATACATGTTCCAGTAAATGGCTGACTTGCCTGTATTCTGTTGCTTGGATCAGCTGTCTGTACCGCATTTAGGTGTTCAATAATTGCATGTTATATATTATGAAGCTCAAAGAAAGGCCATTTCACTGCACAATTGTTTGTGAGCAGTATTAGTTAAACCCCCTATGACCTTGGCTCTCTATCTCCAGACCCTCTGCGAAGTTATGGCAAAGTTTGAGGGGTACCCAGAGGGGTTTCTGAAGGCTCCATGTCTGGAAAACACTGCAAACATCATCACTGAATCAGTATTTCCATGGGCTGATAGCTGGTGTGCAAGCACAAGACCACCCTGGAAAGGTGTGATCTGAAAAAACAGGAGGATACTGAGGAAATTTTGTTAGCAGAGCAGTGCAAAATGATTTAACTCAGAAGTTTTTGTAATCTTGGCCAAACACATTTACAACATCTAGCTCGTTCTCTAGTTAGGTGGTCTGGAGACTGAATTCATCCGGGGGCCCAAAATATGAAATATTTGGGAATTCTGGAAGGCTACATGCAACTATTCATGCTTCTTGTTTATCTCACAATGTTTCTTTGCATAATGATTGGGAAAGGGTGAAATAAACACAGCGATGTTTAAAACAATAGAATGTTTTGTCTTGAGACATTACTGACCCCCATTTAGATTTTCAGCAGCAAGGCAAAATGGTTGCTTTAGAGATAATAGTGCTTTTTTTACATTGGATATGTGTCCAAGAGCTCTTTCTCTGCTTGCAGCACCACTTGGAAGGAAGTAGAAATGCCTTTGCAGGCTTAAATCCTGCCCAAGTTTTGTTGTTTTTTTGTTGGTTTTTTTTTTTGTTGTTGTTTTTTTGTTGTTTTTTTTTTTTTTAATCTCAGAGTGCCACATCTCTTGCAGTGGACAGAAGGCGTCCCAGACATGAGATCCATTGCAAATACAGGCTGTTGC
The DNA here is from genome assembly GCF_014805655.1 of Passer montanus. Lineage (NCBI taxonomy): Eukaryota > Metazoa > Chordata > Aves > Passeriformes > Passeridae > Passer > Passer montanus. The sequence continues at coordinate 5,601,017 of NW_024367261.1, forward strand.
AAACACATTTGCCCAGCAATTCCAGACAAACTTTCCATCATATTTTCCAAGTCCATGGAGCTGGTTTGGTTTTTACTATGGACAGAGAGTGTCAAAAATGCTCAGCCTGTTTGTGGACGTGTACAAGGCACCCACGAGGCTGCACACAAAACAGCTGAGGTGCCCATGGGCAGCACTCAGGGGTACATAGCACTGTTACGGGTACTCACAGAACAAATGGATTTGTCCTCAACACTGCCCTCCTGCTTATGGGGTTTCCATTCAAAAGAGACATATCTATTATTGTTTAAATCACTGTGAGGAGACCAAGCTTCTCTTCTCTTTGATGCCCATGTGCTTGGGCTGTTAATGGGAGAGGACTCAAGTGTCTCTACTTTCAATTAGTTATCTTTAAATGAGAAGAAGTTTCAATACTGATTTTTGGAATCCCATACACAAAACCATTCAGTACAGTTTTAATGCAAGCCTGATAGGCCAAATTCTGTTCAGGCTTTAGGAAAATGTGGCCATTCTGGCTGTGATGAGGGTGCATACTGCATAAATCTGCATGAAACATGGCTCGTTCTGTCTGCTTATTCACAAGCCCAATGATACATTTTTGCACGGAGGGAGAGAATCAACAACTTGCTTATACATCCAGGGATTTAGCTGAGTGCATCACCACATACAGACGCCAGAGCCCACATACCCAGGGCAGGTTCTAAGTGCACAGTTAATGCCACTTCTTGCCAGATCTTCTCTTGCAAGGAAATGAAATTGTTTCCAAAACTGAAGATGAATAATTAATATCCTGTCAAGATATTAATATTTTCCTGAAAGTGTTTTGAGGTAGCACCTGATCTTGCAAACAACCGTATTTTCACGTAAAGCAGGTTGCAGGCTCAGGGCATTCATTGCCGTGTCAAATAATCATTATCTGTTGTTTTGGGTTTTTTTTTTCCTGCTCGCTTTTGCACGCTGTAGAGCACTTGGATGCTCATTAACATACATGTCCCTTCCAATTTCACTCTCATTTGCACTATGTTAACAGCTACTTTTTCATCTTTGCTCAGACAAACGGTGGCCTTTGTAACCAGGAATAAAATTAGTCGCAAGTGGAAACCTGTTTTAATGAGGCCAAATTGTTATTTAACTCCAAATGTGTACAGTATTTTTTGTCTAAATCTCCTTTAATCCCTCCCTAGTATTAATTATATCTCATCATAAACAGGCCTTGGAAATACTCACTCCTTCAGCTGAGTTCAAAACAGAGCCTCATGCCAGACCACCACATTAATAAGGTAAAATTAAAAAAAAAAGTGGAGAAGGGGGGAAGCTCCTTTTGTCTAATTTTTCCAAAACTTCTGATTAAAATAAATGAGATCACTGGAATTTATATAGGCAAATTTGGCAGCTCCTCTATATTTACTAAAACTGTGACATAAATCAAAACTGAGACTCTCCAAGAATGTGTTATTTGTTATCAGAGTAATTATGTGTTAGTGACTCACACATGAATAAGGTACTTCTGTTACAGCTGTTTATTAGAGTTTTCTTGGCTTCCATTTCTTGTTCTGCCACTGCCTTGCTTCATAACCTTAGGGAAGTTTCTGTGTTTTGATTAATTCAAATGATGTGCATATGTATATGGCTGTACATACACACACAACTATATAAATATGTAGTAATGTCTTGCTAAAAGAACATTTTAAAATGCTATAAAAGACAAAATTAAGATGACCTAGAGACTTTACTTGTTAGAATACTTTCCTTTTTAACTGTATACGTAAGCCAGAGCTATTCAGGTAATATCCAGACAGTGTGGAGTTACAATTCATGGACCAACATGAATTTTTAGGTGAAGAAGCAACTATCTCTCATACCTTCCCCTCTCCCCACTATCCCAAAATGACTTATTCACAATAACAACAAGAAGGTATTGTTTCTTCATTAACCCAGCAGTTCTTGCCCGCTTAGATAAAGAATTTGGAAAACTATGTGTTGTTACAGTGCCATCTGGTGATTCCCGCATACAAGTAGGTGAAGCTCGCTCATCACTGTTACTACTGCTCTGCAATACTTAGCATACTTCCTCAGGCAGCTTGTCTTGCTCATTTTTTTTAAACTCTTTAGCATTTTAATGTGTAGGAAATTTCAACAAATGGCAATCAAAACATTTTCCAAATGTACTCCTAATCAAGTTTAGCAGTATCGATTTGATTTTGAGAATTGAAGGTAAAGCAAAGGAAAAAAGTGTTTGCTAAAAATTTATGATTCATCAGAAGCCTGATTGTTCTGGTGCTGCACCCCTGGACAAAGGCATGTGCTCTTTTTTGTACCCACGAAATGCTGTAGGTGTGTTGTCAGCATCCCATATGCATTTTCATGGCGCCTGACTCTTTCAAGGTGATAAGCAAACATTATTGGCTACCACTCCTCAGTGAATTGGAGAAACTTAGTCCGTGGTTTACGTATAGAAAAATGAATGGAGATGCTTGTTTGAGATGAGTCTTGAACAGAGATGGAGTTAGAGCTGTGTGTGTCTGTTTCTCTTTTCCTGCCTGAGAACTGGACATGCTGTCCCTCAGGTTGTGCACTTTTGTGATAATGCTGCTTTGGGGCCTGGCATGCCTCTTTTGTCAGGTTTTTTGGTGACTTTGCCCATTTTCCCCTCTCAGAAGTAAGAATAATGATTGCTTGGTTCCTCTGTAATAGTTAAGTATTTGTGTATCATTTTATTTAATAGACAATTAGGAGTTTCCCCCAGCTTGGGGGGTCTTTTGAGGATGGTCTTATGTGCAGTCCTCATGCAAAAATGGAGTAGCTACTAGTAAAATTTAGCAGTAAGTGACCCTCTGAAGCTTCAGATTCTTGCCTGAGATGTTCACGTAACTGCGTTGAAACAAAGCAAAGAATCCTGTTGCAGGCAGAATACCACTTGGCCTATAAAAATATTTTGTATGCTTTATTAATTTAGGTAGAGGTATATAAAATTCCAAATTTTGAGTATGAATAAATATTGAAAAGCAGTAACAAATCCACCATTACCCTTCCACCTTTTGATAATCTATAGAGAAGGAGACTTGCTTGCTCACTTATCCCACAGGCAGTGCAGTCCCCTCTCCTTCCTTTCGGGTGTTAGCCTTTGTCTCCTCTGAAAAGCAGCAGCTATCTCCATCCTAAATATCTGCAGTGCCAGCTCACTGTCCTCACATTCAGCTCAGTTCCAGCCTGCTGTGAATGGGGTCTTGAGGCAAGAGGTGTTTTTGGTCTTCTCCCAGATCCTTCTGAAAAGTCAATGTCCATTCTCTAAACAGTCTGCAGGTGAGGGTATGACAGCTCAAGGTGACAGTTCCCACTATTCCATGGAAATGGCATATGGTAGAAAGGACTGTTCGTATAGTTGCAATGGGAATGAACCAAAGGGCATTTTTAGAAACTCATTCCCAAGAGCTAATAAAAATATATGGTATATATGTTTCAAAAACTGAAGAAAGCAGTCAGAAGCAAAGAAGGTGTGATATCTGGAGGCAGGGCCAGCTCTGAGAAGAGTTTGTTGTTTAATTGGCCAAGTTAAACAAGATACAATTAGGGCTAACATGGTCTCTTAGGATTCATAAACCCTTATTTGGAAATTCTGGGGAGATGGTGGGGAACCAGTGGCTTTAATTGTATCTTGTTTAACTTGGCCACTTTAATCACTTACACTTCTCTGCCTTGGCTTCTTTCGTAGATGTCACACCTTTGAACAGCTGACTAGCCTTTCTTTTTCCCCTTAATGTAACTTTTTCTGTGTATTAACTGCTGCAAATCAGATGGAAGCCACATTTGTTTTCAATTTATTATATAACCAGATATGAATAATATTGTTAATATAATGGCTCAAGTTCTCTGCAATTTTTTATTCTTGAGAACAAAAGTCTTCTCTGCCATTCACAGAATTATGGAATGGAATCATAACATTTCTTAGGTCAGAAAAGACCTTTAAGATCATCAAGTCCAGCCATTAACTCAGGACTGCCAAGCCCACCAGTAAATCATGTCCCTGAGTGCCACATCCACATGTGTTTTGAATACCTTCAAGGACTGTGACCCAAGTGTTTTCTTGGTCAGCCTGTTGTAATGCTTGACAACCCTTTCCAGGAAAATACTTTTCCTAATATCCAATCTAGACCTTCCCTGGTGCAACTCCATGCTATTTCCTCTTATCCTGTCACTTGTTACGTGGGAGAAGAGACCGACTCCCACCTGGCTACAGCCTCCTTTCAGGCAGTTGTAGAGAGGAATAAGGTCCTTCCTTTTCTCCAGGTTAAATACACCCAGCTCCCACAGTCACTCCTCATGGGACTTGTGCTCCAGACCCTTTACCTACTCCGTTACCCTGCTCTGGACACACTCCAGGCCCTCAATGACTTTCCTGGGGCAAGGGGTCCAGAACTGAACACAGTATTCAAGGTGTGGCCACACCAATGCCAAGTACAGGGGACAGTCATTGCCCTGCTCCTGCTGCCCACACTGTTCCTGATACAGGCCAGGATGCCACTGGCTTTCTTGGCCACTTGGACATACTCTGGCCCTTGTTCGGCACTGTTAAGTAGCCCCACCAGGTGATTTTCCACTGGGCTGCTTCCCAGCCTCTCTTCCCCAGCCCTGTGCTGTTGCATGGAGTTGTTGTGACCCAAGTGTAGGATCTGGCACTTTGCCTTGTTGAACCTCATGCAATTGACCCCAGCCCCCACTCCAGCCTATCCGGATCCCTCTGTAGAGCCCTCCTGCCCTCCAGCAGATCAGCACTCCTGCCCAACTTGGTGTTGTTGGCAAGCTGATGGAAGATGCACTCAATCCCCTCATCCAAGTTATTGGTCAGGAAATGAAACAGGACTGTCCCCAGTGCTGAGCTCTGTGGAACAGCACTTGTGGCTGCCCATCCCCAGCATGTAACTCTCTTCAATACCACTCTCTGGGCCTGATCACCAGGTTGTCCTGCCTGTGCCCATGACAGCATTCAGGATGATCAGCTCCATGACCTTCTCCAGCACTGAGGTCAGGCGGACAGGCCTGTAGCTCCCCAGATCCTCTTTACAGCACTTTTCATCGATGGATGTCACATCTGGTAACCTCCAGTCAATGGGACCTTCCCCATTAGCCAGAGCTGCTGGTAAATGATGGGAAGTGGCTCTGTGAGCACTTCTACCAGCACTTCCCCATTTTCCCTTGGGCGGATTTGATCTGGCTCTATTGACTTTGTGTGTGTGTGTGTGTGCGCGCATGTCTAAGTGGTGTAACAGGTCACTGACCATTTCCCCTGGGATTATGGAGGCTTCGTCCTGCTACCAGTCCCTGTCTTCCCACTCAGGGGATTGGGTACCTGGAAAACAACTGGTGTTACTATGAAAGAAGGCATCAAGTACCTTGGCTTTTATCCTCATCCTTTGTCACTATGTTTTCTGGTGCATCCAAGAAAGGATGGAGATCCTCCTTAGCCCTCCTTTTGCTCTCAATGTCAACAGCAGCCAGGAAGCAACTCCACTGATCATGCATAGACTCATTGCATATTTGTGCTGTACCCAGGGGCAAAAGCCGCTTTTCATGCCTTCTGCTCTCAGTGTCAGCCAGTAACTGAAATTACTGATCCACTAACTTCTCTGCCAGCACAAGACTGTGGCAATCCATATGGGTGAGATAAGGTGATTGCTATGGGCTTCCTACATGCGCCTACCTGTTAGACACAGCTGAGACAGTTAACATTGGAAAAGCAGAGTTGGGTGCCAAAATCCAAAACTATTTAGACCAATCCTCCAGATGTACTTCTCTACTTCACGGCGCCTGCTCTGACACACTGATTTTCTCTGCGTGCGCGTGCTGCTGTAGGGCTTTGAATATCAAGAGGTACCAGCTTTTGTGTGATGTTCTTCACAGAATTTTCCTGATCAAACCAGTTCCTGTCTCTACTCACAGCAACTGCATATATTCTGGGAGATGTGGCTTGAACAGCCTAAGCCATGGGGGAGAATGGAAGCATGAGACTTTTGGCTAACCTCTTCCTAGGGCAATGGTTTCATCACTGGAGGCCAAAGAAATGTTTATCAGGGAAGACTGAGCACAGCTGATCCTGCCTTGGGGCAAGGCTCTGGACAAGGATCTCCTGAGTTCCATGAAACTCTGAGGTTTTAAGATTTCTGGATAGAAATATTTTTATTTGGACATTTTTTTTTTGGTCAGGTCTTTCAAAGGAAAACTTCAACAAATTCAATTTTTCTTTGTAAGGAAGTTAGTCATAAGTAGACTCCCATTTTTCTAACTGGTGCTGTTTTATGAGGGAATAACAAATCCCACTACAAGACTTGGGATAGGGTTTATCAATTCCTCGTGTCAGAAACGTGGTTTCGCCCCTTTAAGGCTCAGAATGTCATTTAAGGCTCTAGCTAAGCTGAACTAATCACCTATGACTGCTCAAAGTGGCAGTGTTACTCCTCCCTTACCTCTTTTGTCCCTGGCTATCCCTTCTCTCCCATCTGTTTCTGTCTGAGCCAGCAGTGGGCTGAACCAGCACCAAGTGCCTCTCTCTTTGCAGTGCAGTTATTTTCCTCTTGTCTAAGCCCCTTAAGCCAGCTCGCCATGAGGTCAAAAGAAAGAAGAGCCAACAGCCTGCACACACGAGGAGTGTGGAGGGTGGAGAGCGGGATGCCTCTCCATGAACTGCTGTAACATAAAATAGAACACTTCATTAAATCTGTTACATAAATTGGGGCCTGACTTTTTGGCAAAATCTGCACGTGAAGGTCTCAGTCCCTCAGGGCATAAAGCAAGGCTGGGGGACTCTCTCCCCCCAGCCTCACTGAATGCCCATCCATTTATTCCTGGCTCTGGCATAAGCCGTAGAGAAGAGGCAGTTTGGGACTGAAAAAAGTGGCATGTTTGTTCTCTGAAGAGCGGCTTTTTGTAACATGTGGCGTGTTAGTCATGTGAGCCAAATAGCCAAAGGTAAAAGAAAGTACCAGTGCTGCTGATGGAACTGCATTTATAAAAGCAGTGTGTTTCTGGCTTTTTAATTTTCTCTTCTTTTTTTTCCTCAGGGAACAAAAAAGAAAAAAAAGTCCTCGATATTGTGAAATTTAGCACTCAAAAGTGTTTCCAAAGTTAAGATTTCTGCTTCAATGCTAAATTTGATATGTGATACACAAGTAGCATTTGCTATTATTTCCTTGGATTTTGATGGACAGGTGTGGTTTGGGGTAGATTTGTCATTCCCAACTGTCTTGCTAGAGGAATGAGTGTGGGCAGATATGTTGCAATGAAAACCAAAGGCCAGTATGCTTATAATATGTGTATATGATACACACCTCTCCACCAAGCCTCCTAGTGAGGCCAGGTTTCATGCAGTTCTCCTGGATTTACCCAGGTTATTCAAACCAGTATTCTTCTATCACACTCATTCTTGGGAGTGTTAGGAAGCAGGCCCGATTTTTCTTGAATCCAGTGCCACAGCTCCCAGCTCCTTCTATTGTTCGTCTTGTCAGTGGCAAACTTTGGGATCCAGATGTAGAAAGAAGAAGGAAAGCAACCAGCTGAAAGATCCTGCCAGTGACTGGGAAGGAGGGAGGATGGGGAGGGAAGAAAGGGCTTTGAGTCACCTAGTGGTGTTTATCTCTGCTTTTTCTTTTTTGTGTGTTTGTTTGTGTTTGGTTCTGGTTTTGTTCTTCTGGTTCAGTGTAACATGAAGGGGGATGGAGGGAGAAGAGATGGGAAAGTAATAGAGTGATGTGGGGGTCACAGAGGCATAGTCACATGCACCATTGTCACCTGCTGGGGAAGGACCTTATCTCACCAGTCCTGGATCAATTTGACTAATCTATTTTATCTCGCCATCTAATCTATCTGTTTCTGCTGAGCTATCCATCTGCCTCGTGGTATTGATCCCAACAGTTTTGTAATTGTATTTATAAAATGCCCTTTCACCCTCCTGGGAAGAGGGGTCTTGTGTAAAGGCAGATGGGGGAGCAAGGGGTGGAAATAACACACTCCACTGCTCCTGATGACAAAGCCCCCAGCACCCGCTACAAGCCCTCCAGCTGTACATTTCTTCCTCCTTGTGCAGCCCTTCCTCATCACCCCCAGCTTCAAAACCCTGGAGACAAACAAGACAAACACTCCAGGGGAGCCCAGGACAGTGTGCAATGGCAGAGGGATGATTGCCAGGAGCAAAGCCATTTGCAGAAAATGAAGCAGTGTCCCAACTCCAGCCTTGCTCCAAGCTGAAATACATCTGTTTCCAACAGTTAGCTAGAGAATGCCAGATCATCTGAGGGAAGAAAAAGTGAAGGAAGAAGTATGATATTTGTGATTTGGAAGGAAACAGCTTTTTATCCCCACACAAAATCAAATTTAATCCAGGGATGTGCAGTGACACCTTCCAAGAGTAAACAGATCCTTAGAGAGGCTCAGGAACATCCTCTGGGTAGATAATCTGCACAGCAACAGAGCCTCCTCCTGACTGCAGGAACCAGCTGCCACGTGAAGCCTTCAGCAGTTTGCTTCTTTCTGTTCATCCCTATTTAGACAGGAACTCATTCTCTGCACGGGGCTGGGTATTTTATTTAGAAATCAGTGCATGTTATTTTGAAACCAAAACTTATTTCAGTACTAAATTTACCTACACTGACCTCCACACTTTTTAACCATAGAAAACACTATATACCAGCAAAGTTTCCTGCATGATGAATTCTGTATGTGTGTGTTCATGCCTATGTGTTCTCCTCATTTTCCATCTCTGGAGTGTATCATGTCTCACCTCTGAGATTTGTGGGGAGACTAAAGGACACTGGGGTCACACTAGTCTCTGTTTACAGAATCCTTTCCAACTTCTTCCTAAGCAGGAAGTGCTTTCTGATTAGCCTCATTTTTTTTTTTTTTTAACATCAGTATAAAGCTTTTATCGTGTATCTGTTGTGCAGGAATAACATGCCAAACTGTGGAGACCCACCGCTTCCACTCAGCGGTATTTCCCTGTGCAAAGCACAGGAACTTCTGAATTACACTTTGGATAGACATAGGGATTGCAAGGAACGCTGCAGGCAAAACCCAAGTGTTCCCAGCTCAGAGCACTGAGAAAGGCTGGTTCACAGGGATGCAGGAGCACCAGGCTGCCTTGTGCAGCAGAGTGTGCCTGCCACCCTCTGCTGCTGCTGGTTTACTGGCAGAGGAAGAGGTTTAATTTGCTGTGTTTGGAGACAGCCTTTGAATACAGGCTGCAACCAGGCAGCGTCTGTGTAAGACTCCGCTGAGCCATATATTAGCTCAGGTTCTGAAATACCTCAGTGATTGCAGCAAGGGATCCTGAGCAAGCTAAAAACACTTTTCATTGGCCATAACACCTAAAAGTCTCTTTTAAATTCTGGCAAATCCCTTTGCTCATGGAAAGATTATATATCCATTAAGTAGCCTGTTACCCCTCTCCTGGCTCTTGTTGGAGACACAGAAGCTGGCAGCCAGTATAGGACCAGGCCTTCTGGCTATGGAGCAGGATTGTTGCTGTGAAGGGGTACCTCCAGCCCCATAGGAGAGGGTCACATCTCCCCATCTCTTTATGACTTGTTCTGTCCTCAGTTATCTGCCTTTCATTAGCAAGTGTGCAAGTAACATTGCATTTTAAAACATTATTCAAATATGCTAGTTGTCTAAAACTGGCATTTATAATGCAATTTCATAAAAGTTATATGCCGACAGTGCAACACTTTAAAAGGCTCTTTCTGATTAACAAGGTTCAATATAGCTCCCCTGATTCCCCTGGTTGTGTTTTAAGAGAGGGAATAAAATGCTATGGATCTTGAAACAGCTGAAATCATAATTTTCCAGTATTATCTGCAGTGTTGTTGTTCTGAGAAAGCAGAGGCTGTGATCGGCAGAACGCCTGCTCCAGAGGGGGGTACAGCTGACAGGGTGGTACGATGGCCAAATGACACTTTGGCTGCTCCTGCTTCCATCTGAGCCTCAGGGACCATGGCAGTGCCAGGTTCCTTCCTGAGCTGATTCTGTGCACCCACAAACCACACCACCTTTGCTGCCTCCAAGAAGTTCAGTAAGCTCCATGAGATGGGAATTAGTGTTTGCATTCCAGCACTCATGGCATCTGCTCAGTTCTTGATATCTCTCCAGGTGAAAACAAGATTGCATGTGCTGTATTTTCACCAAAGACCACCCCTTGTCCCATGCTCTGGCATTTGATACACCAAACAGTGATGTGAGCTCCTCAGGACACCTGAGTGAAGTTCAGAGTCTCCAAACAGCAGCGTCCAGTGAAACAACAGATTTACTGGCCAAGTGGAAGAGCAGATACAGCCAAAAAACCCATTATGTGGGCTGGGCAAGGGAACTGGTGACATGGACTCTGGCTCTTGTTAGAGGTGATTCTGTGAGTGCAACCCTGAGTGCACTCCTGCAGGCACACTGTGGAAAAGGTGATCATTTCTGATTTTGTCAGTTAGAGATAGATGACACCCCCCCTTCATCCAAATCACACTGTTCCCTCTGCCATGCACAGGAAAAATTGGTAGGAACACTGTAACTCCTTTCATTGTCACAACCATGGATTTACCTGGAATTTTAATTGAAGAATTTTTTTTTTTTGTTTTGCTGCAATTAATTTTACTGGTTTGGTTCTCTTACCCTCCATCAGCACATTCCATAGGGACTAGCAGCATATCATCATGCTGGCTCACCTGGAGGAAAGCTTTGGAAGGGAACTGAAATACAGAGAGCAGTGTCTGCTCTTTTACTTAGGCAATAAATCTACTGCTTTATTATTGCTGTTGGGAAACTTGGAGCCAAATTCTTTGCTAGCAAAACATTGGCTTCAGTGGAGTTGAGCCAGCAGAGAGTTTAGCTTCCTGTTTTTGTTCCAAATCGAAGACTATGCTTGGCCCAATTGTTGTCGTTGTTTTGCTAGTTAGCTGTTTTAATTTAAAATAATTATGTGTTGTGGGTTGGTTGGGGTTTGTTGTTTTTTTGTTGTTTTTTTTTTTTTGAGGTTTTTGTTGTTGTTTTTGGGTTGTTGTTTTTTTTTTTTGTAATTTCTTCTTCACACATCACTTTGTAGCAGTCAGAAACAAAAGAAAATGATGGTATTGCTACATATCCCCTGCTTTGTTCAGGAGTTATGAAACTCGAGGTCTCATCCAAAGGGAAGGCTTAGCCCGGGATGAGCACATCTTGGCATGACCTGCTGCCCAGCTAGGTGTCCACATTACCAGCCCAGGGATGAGTCTGCAGCTGGTTCTTGCAGGAGACCCTGGGTATCAGCTGGGTTTTCTAGTGGCATGGCAGCCCCCCAGAACCCCTCCTCTCAGCCCTCAAAGAGTGGCAGAAATGTAACTCGCGACTTGCCAGGGCAAGCCCCATCCCTCAGGTACCTGGCATTAAGACACTAAAGATGTTTGCTCCGGGGGCTGTTATTAACTCACTCCTTGTACAGGGGCTGGCACCTGAGGGTCCCAGCCTAGTTGGGACCTGTAGCTATTCTTGCAGGGTAAATGTTATTTATACAGTGCAGTTAAGCAGAGGTTTAATGTAAACTGCTGCCAGCACTGGGTTAGGTACCAAAATGAAAGGACATCTTGTGAGACATTTTTGAGAACAAAAAGCACAAAGTTTTAAACTCTTGTTAAACAAAGAGACAGCTTTCACTGAGAGGTGAAGCAAAACAAATAGCAAACAATTTGTTTGGAGAAGTAGCTATCTTGTGAGCAAGCTAAACCTAAGCGTAAGCCAGAGACAGGAGCATAGCCATCTTGTCTTGTCTGTGTGCTCTCAGCCAGCTGCAGGCTGCCTTATTCCTAATCTTTGCATGGCAGGTTTTGGGAAAACAACTTGCTGAATTTTAGTACACCAAAATCAACATTGTCACCACTCTGTAAATGTATGTGAGAGAAGGACTAAAGCAAATGCTCATAAACATTACACCCTGCTGTTCGTACATTTCTTCATCATACTCAAGTCTGTATTCCCCTGGGGATTTCCACGTTCGCCCCACCTGGAAGAAGGACTCAGGAGCAGGTTTTGCCCCCACAGAGGTCCTGAGCACCAGCCAAACTTCTGAGTTCCTCCATCTTCCTGTTTTTCAAAACAAGCAAAGCAGCTGGAATCCCATGCCACAGGCCACATGAACTTTTGGAGTATGTTTTCACTGGTGCAGCATTGATTTTACTGGGATCAATGTAAATATTACATTAGCTTGCAACTGCTAATTATATCAGCATAAACTTAATTTATGGTGATGATCACAGTCCTAATGCTGTGCTGCTGCCAACCCTCACAACTGATGCTTTGAGACATCATGTAAACCCAGCCATTAGCAATCAAGTAAATGCTCCTATTACATATCACTGATATTGGCTGAAGAACTTTTTAATTGACTTCTAGGATTTATGACAGATGATGCAGACTGTGTGTTTAAGATCAGGATTCTTTTGCATGTTTTATGTTTTATATCTGCTGCTGCTGCTTAGATAGATGCTGGTCTTAGAGTAAATAGTGTAACATTACGTGCTTGAAATTGAAATGACTGAGTTTGTTTCACTTGGAAAGAAGATAAAAAAGAGGGCTCAAGAGAAAACTGTGAAGGAATGAACACCACAGAAAAAGTTAAATGAGAACATCTCTTCCCCATCTGCAAAAATAAAACTACTGAAACAGTCATTGAAATGAAAAGGTGATAATTCAAACGCAGTAAAAGAGTTTTCCCCCATAAACAGAAAGTGAAAATTTGGTTACTTGAGAAATCACTAAGGTCAGTCATTCAGCAACTTTCAGATACGGATTGCATATTTATATGTAAAAGACTACCAAGACAGGTTATACTTAAAGCTCGTGCTCCCAGGCAGGAATGTAAAGCTTTAGGATCCTGTGGCTTCAACTGCTCTATAACAAGCCTGAAGTCAGGCTGATATCTTCACAGAGGCTAGATTAGACAATAGGGGTTTTCTTATCCCTTTCCACTGAAGCATCCAGCAACAGCCATAAGGAGAATTAAAAATGAAAAGCACACCACCAAACAAACATGAAACAAAAACCAGAAAACCCAAAACAAACAAAAAACCCCCCAGAACCCCAAAAACCCAAACCAAACAAACAAAAACTACACCAAAAACACACTCAAAAAACCCCCAACACATTTAACAAACAAACAAACCAAATGGCTTTCAGTCCTGGAAAATTTTAGGTTTGAGATAAAATACTGAAATTTCAGATGCTCCAGCATTGAAAGAAAGCTTACTGTATGGGGGATTTTCAGTGCCCCTGTCTGCAAAAAAAACCTCCCAGAGGTATCAGTGAAATAGGGTTATTGAGTTGCACAGAGACTATGGCAGTGAGCCAGGAGGCAAATTATTGTAATAAACTCAGGATCTGAAGGCTAGGGGACAGTAAAATAGTGTCTAGACTACTGGGGGTTAGAGGCAGCACTGAGGAATGGATAGAGCAGGGAAAAATCACACAGGGTGAGATGAACAGCATGTTTTATTTCCCAAATAAATCACAGTGACAAAGTTTTACACCTTTGAGCAGCACTCGGAACACAAAGTACCTGCATAGTCATGCACCAAACTGATAAAGCTTTCTGTTTGTTTTTAATAAGAAGTATTTTATGTCTCTCTTTCTAGATATATATGTGTGTGTTTGCTTATTTAGAAAATTCATATGTTTATACATACATAAATATCTATATTAATTATGTGTAGAGGCGTTGTTTATGTGCCATAGCTTCTATGATGCATATTCATCACATCAAAAAGTAGCTTATTCTGCCTAGACTAGAGGTTTAAAATGGTACTTAAATACATTTTTTTGAAGGCATGCTATCCTAGCCAAGATATATCCATAGCTGTCAATATAGAGACATTTTTCAAAGGAAAAATCTCCAAACAAACCAGTGGGCTTAATCTCAGCAGGTTTTGGTAACTGTGGGTGACATTTCTAAATGTTGTGTAACTCTGAAGCAGTGCAGCAGAGGTAGGTAACATCTTCCTGCAAGCTGAGTACAGGGGAAGGACTCTGCCCCCACCAGGGATCTTGGCTGTCCTTTTTATAAAGGGGTATTACTAAAGGCGCCCTTAAAAAAGAAGTGATGGATATGAAAGCATCCTTGCTGAGTCCTTTCAGTTTAGCATAAATCTAGATTCCCTGTGAAGATGTATGTCACCATTTATAGGATGTTTATTGATCTGTATTTATCTTTGTCGAGGACTCAGCTAAACATGGTTTCAAGTACAATTGAGGATTCAGATGAATTGATTAGAAATGTATCCAGATGAAGCTGTTCTCTTTGCCTGGTTTTGTCTGCATCCCTGTCACACAGAATAATCTGTGTGCTAAATGGCAGCTGGATCTTAAGATGATTCTGTTTTGGCAGATTTTCAAGACAGTTTCTGTGTTTTGCCTACCTGATTTGCCTTCTGTTGAATCTGATGACATTTGTTAGCGTGCAGCTGGGAGAATTTTATAAAGTGCACATTGCAAGTACATGTGGATCAGTGAGTATTCTGTGCTTGGGTATAGAGCTGAAGATTGCTGCCATGGATAGAAGAGGCTCAAAAATACAACAATTTTCTTCATAGAAGGATGAAATTTATGCTTAGATTATCTGATTTCTAGGTTCCATCACCTGCTAGCTTTTAGGTCTAAAACCCCTCTCCTGGCAAAAAAAAAAAAAAAAAAGTTCAAAGAAGATGGAATTAATCATTGTAACAAATCATGGTAAGCAACAAAGGGGTTTTAACTACTTCCAAGTAAGTTCAGCAATGTTCAAGAGCCCATTTAATGGCACAAGTCATTTGCCATCATAGAGGATTTCCTGTTCTGCAGACATAAATCTCTGCTTGCATGCAAAGCAACAGGCTAAAAAGCTCTTCAGATCGCTTTGCATTAAGCACATGCTGGCAAGTGCATTAGAAGTGTCATGCATGCAAAGACTAAGACAGTTTAGAAGAAAATATTTTTGGCCTATGACCTCACAGTTTTGTATAACTTGAAGGTTTTCTTCTGGAAATAATAGTGGTAGCCATATTTTGATAAGCTTGAAAGGGATTCAACATTCACCTTTTCATCATTGTGTTCTTCACTCAGTCTAGTGTCCTTCCTAAAAAGCTAAACCTACAAAATTGTGTCTCATCCCCTAGTTGTGCCATTGCTTGGATAAGAAAGAGTAATGGACATAAATGTCCCTCCTGCTAGGCAGCCACTTCAGAGTAATTTGGACTTCAGATTTACTCTATGCAACCAAATGATTAAATTATGACTGAGACATTCTGTTGCAAGATAGAGCAGCACCCTCAAGGCTTCAGGCTGATACATTTACCATAGAAACGTGGAGAGAGAAAAATATTTGTTTCATTAAAATTAAGACTGTTTTTCACCATGACATAACCTTAAAATGGAGAAATTTGCTCGTTAAAGTAGAATAATTTAAGAACAGTTAGTTCCACAGCATGACGCACCCCACAATATTATGCCAAATTACAGGTTAAGCAATTGAAATGGCTTAAAAAAGCTTTAGCATAAAGATTAATTCCTGACTTTCCTTGTCTTCATTCAGAAGCTCTGAAAGGTTACAGCTGGGTCTAACAAAGCCCTTAGATGCAGGATAATACAAATGAAATATAATAGCTAAGATAGTGTGATAAGAAGATACTGTCCCCAAACTGGCTTCTTCTTCTTTTTTTTTTTTTTAACCTACAAAAATTGAATTGAACTGCAATTGAATTGATCTCAGAATTAAAAAGATACATTTGAAAGTGTTCAGTGGACCTGCAGCCCAGTGTGAGAGAGAAGTATTTTAATATTCATAAGGAAACACTGAAAGCAGAGTCTACAAATTTCAAAGCCTTTCTTTTCCATCCAACAGTGATCCTTATGCTCACTGAATCTGGAGGAACAGAGTGGGTTCTCCTAAGGTTTTCAGGGCAATGAGTGCAGTGCCGTTCTGATACAAAATGAGCCATCCCACAATTTAACAGATTCATGAGGAATTCTCACGGGAGAGGATCTGAGAGCTGTGGGATGATGAGCACTGAAAGATGTTGGGAGAGGCGCTCGCTCACGCAGCCTCGCCAGATGGGTGAGTACGTGAGAGAGAGGTCAGCTGAGGCTGGCTGCTCCTCCTTCTCTCCTGCTGGTTTTACTGACCTGGAGTTCCTCTGAGCAATAAGGAGGCTAAATGCCTGGAAATGAGCTGGGGGTCAGTAGCACCATGTGATCTGTCACTTCTTCAGGCCCCATCAGTGAATGGCCTGCAGACCATGGTTTGGGACTTGCAAGGGAACTGAAGGGGAGGAGGCCAAATTTGGATTATATAAAAAATTGCACCACTTACAAGAATTCAGTTTAACATGGATCTCTTTAAAACAGTGCAAATATCTCAATTAGATGTACATAAACTAATTTAATCCTTTGCTTAAATCAGTTTACACTGATTCATCAATGCTAGCTAAAAGCAGTGTGCATAAGGATTACACTGGTCTAAATGTGTACAATATAGGTGTGCACTGATTTACTGACATTGACTTGATAAAGACTTGATTATGTAAATGCAACTTTCCCTAATTTCATTGGTTTATTGATATGGTAGTTAATTTAGTAGGAAAGGCATGTAGAAAGAAGGATCTTGTTTTAGAGTAAAAAAGGGTTAATGAATAATTTAATATGTTTATTCTGTTTATAGATATTTGATAAAAACACTGACTATTTTGATTTTGCATCCTCTTTTTTTTACAAATCTAATTAAATTATTTTCATGCCAATTAGACAGATTATACTAATATTAAGGGCAGGGCTTGTGCTTTTTGTCAAGGTGGTAAAAAATTTGAGAGAGCTGTTGTGGCATAAATTCCTAGAGGTGGAAAGCACAGGTAGTTAAGGTCAGTCTGACACAAGTCAAAAGACTGTCACTGCCCTGAGAAGATCATGGTGCGAGTGCAAGGCAAGGCAGATACAGTCAGACAACGGAGCCCACAAAAATCACTGCATGGTATCAATCAGCAGGATTTGCTGCTGATCTCAACCACAGTCTAACAATTACCATATTTTGCATGAATGTCGTGATAAGGAAGAGTTTTAAAGACTAGAAGAGTCTAATGACATGTCAGTGCAGACACTTTTTTGTTGGAGAGGGAAATCCTGGAATGAGTGCTGATTTTACAATTTGTTGTGTTTTTATACTGAGCATGAGACATTAATATGATGGTGGTCAGCTTGGACATTTAAGACAGACAGAACACATTCAATGCAACTGGAAAGTGGGAAACAGTGGAGGAAAAAGGTATGGGATCAAAGTAATGGACAAGGATCCCTGGCTCTCTAGGAACATGCTGGGTTAATAAGAATCAGGAGGACACCAAAAGGATGTTGCAGTGATGCAAGTGAAGGGGAACGAGAATTTTAGCAGTATGGCATTACAAGCAGATACCATGGAAAGACAAAGTACATGACTTGGCAACACACAAGAAACAAGAATATGAAGTGTGACATATGCAGAACAGAATGCACAGACAGCAGCAGAGAGGACTGAGCAAAGGCTAACATGGCAATAATTAAAACGAAGCAAAGGAGACTATCCAAAGAATTTAGGAGCTCTACTTTTTTAAACTCAGTTGACTTTGAAATGGTAGATAAAGAGGTGTAGAGACAAGGTGGCTGTGGTTGTGAGGTTGGCAGACTGAGACAAGAGATACTGACCTGTGAATTACCCTCAGTCATGTGATTTATGGATGGCTTATAGGTCAGGGAAGCTCAAGATGAAGCATTGACCAAACTTTTGGCCAAAACGAGGTAGTTAGAAACTCTGTGGAAAAGGTTTCTGTTAAATGCAAGGCAGGGGAGCATCCAAGACACAATTAGAAGAAAAGAGTTCCTGGTAGTGTTTGGCTGGATATAGATATTTTGAGAGGCAGGGAAGAGTGAAGGTCCATTCTAAGGTGGGGTTACTGTACATTTTTCTGTAGGGAGAGGAAAGAGCCAGGAAACTGTGAGAAGAGGATTGATGAGATGGATAGAGGGGTTGGAAAGGAGATGAAGTGCTCCTGTATTTTGGAAGGGGTTGGAAGGGAGATGAAGTACTCCTGTATTTTGGAAGACAAGAGGTTACAGAGGAGGAGGCAGAAGGGAAGGTCAGATGGTTGAAAAGCTGCTCTGTTTTTACCTCCAAGAAGGCTGGACTGAGATCGTGAATGGTAAGACGAAGGGAGGGTCTGAGAGGTGGGTCAAGGAGGAGGTGAAGGAGCAACTGGCATTGTGCACCATCCAGTCAGGTTGAGTAGGGGAGTGACCTAGATGGGAAGATCAGTGACATTAAGAGATGGGAGGGGATATGGGAGGATTTGGGAGATGGATGTGCCACAGCCACCTAAAAGGGAGTTTGGAGGGAGGGGGCAAATCAAGAGAATGAGCAGTGGCCAGGAGCAGTAAGTGGCCATGGGATGGGCTATTACATCTGGACTTAAAACAAATGGGGGAAAGAAGGCACAAATAGATATGTGAATTTGCAGTGGTGGAAGGGAAGGGAGACAGTGTCTAGGAAAAAGCACATGACGGGTTTGTGGGAACTGCTTGTGCATCAGGATGAGAGGAGACTCTGCCAAAAAGAAAACTGGCATATAGAAAAGGCTGGGAGAAAAGCAGTCACAAATTTGAAGCTGATGTCTTGTGGCCATGGATCTTTCCTCTTCCCTGCCTGTGTGGAGATGCAAACCCTGTGTGATTCAATTACTTCAGATTTCCTGGATTTGGAGGCAGTTTCCTCTTCCCCAGCAACAGTGTGCACAGTCATCCCTCTAATTGCAGCAGGAGCGCTGTCATACTCGGCAGACACAGAGCTTGCAAGCTTTCAGAACATGATGGTGCTCTGGGATCAAAGCTTGCAAGGGTCCTTTTTAATTAGTATCACTTTATATTTTGTGGGTCTGTCTCCCACATCAGACTTTAGCCTGTTGTAAATAAACACCTTGGAAACCTGAATTAGGTGTAAACATGATTATGTGAAACAAAAGGTTTGAGAGGTGTGAACTGCTTTATGCCTCCAGGAGTGGTGAAGCCTGACACTTAAAATAATTATTCTAAAGTCAGCATTGTATAGTTCACAGCTGATTTTAGCTGAAAGCTCAGATTGGGAGCTTCATGCTGCCATCCCAAGAGAAGAAGCCCCATATTTAATGTCCCCAGCTCCAATGTCACAACCCGCATCTTCTTGTATATACAATCTATCACTCCTCTATATGCAATCTATCTTGATGCTTGTGGTGCACTGAAAATGGCCCTGGCTGTGGCTGTCTCCTCAGCTGGGGTCAGATCTGCACCCAGGGCAGGGGACAGAGCAGAGCAATGTCACATGCTGCCAAGCCATGGGCAGTGGCTTGTTTGTTTTCAATGGGAGTTTAATTTTCCTTCTTTGCTCCTTTTTCCTCCTTGTATTTAGACATTGTTTTTCAAATGTGCCTCTGTTGAAGCTATATTTAGTGCTTGTTTTCTAATTTGGCACTGTTTAGGCTCTCTCACATAGATCTTCTTGGTTTTTTTTTATTTTTATTTTAAGCGTGTGATACCTTTAAACGTGTAAATATCCGGCCTAATTGGAATGCCTAAACAGTCACTTCCCAAACTGCCAAGATGCTAAAATCTGTTGATGTGTGCAGTCCTGAAGTTACCATGGCAACCACATCCCTTGCTAGAGAGACATGCTAGATCCCCTTCAGCTTGTGGAGGGCATCCCTCAGCCCCAAACTTTAGGCAGCATGTTTATTTCCAGCTCCTGAGCAGCTTGCTGGGCTATGGCAGCATCCTGGAGGTCAGTGGGAATGGGAGGGAGCCATGGCCTGCTCCCAGCTGGTGAAGGCCGCTCATATGTCCAAGTTTTGCTGCACAGGAGGCTCAGTCTAAGCAGCCCAAGGGTGGCATCATTGTCCATCACCCTGGCTGAGGCAGGACACAAGCAGGACTCTTGTGGGATAATGAGATATGTCTGACTTTGTGGCAGATGGATGAGAACCACCTGGAGTAACTGGAGAAGTGTGTTAGTGGGTGCTGTGCAATGGTGAGAGTCTCAAATCACAGCCCGGGTGGTTCTGGGCCAGTCGCCACCATTGCTGCTGGGCAGCTGCCAAGGAGCACGGGGTACACTCACCATGGTGGCCCACCGCCAGTATGGAGGGGTGATCCTCTGAAAAACCTGAGTACATTGTGGGAGAGGCACAGAGAGACACATTCATTGCCTCTTTGTGAAAAACAACAATCACATTTTATCCTTCAGTTTGTTCTCTGAGGCAATTTCTGGAGCAACTTCCAGAGCAACTTCCACAAGCTGGTTTTGTTCTTTTCCCCACAAATTACAGTTATATGCTACCATCAAGGTAAGTGTGTGAAGTTTGCATTTTTTCCTTTTGTAGTAAAGCATTATGTGAGTAAGATGAAGTTTGCAGTTCCTTTTTCACATCCTTTTTGTCCTTCTTTAGTCTAAGGGTTTGTAGCCCTGAAGGGTCCACAAAACTTTTGCAAGAAGACTTTTGAAGAGAGACTCGAGCACGTGCTGAGAGTTTCCTGCACTGAGGCTTCCACCAAAAACACACAGGGATGGATTCAATGTTTGCTGCAGCTTCCTGGGTATGAGAACTTGTTTTCATTTTACATTTGAACTAAATCCAAGAAAAACAATGTGGCTGTTTACCTTGCCAAAAGGTTTGCCTTTTGTCTTGCTGTTTCTGTGAAACTTGCCTGGGCTTTCCATTAGGAACAGCTTTTATGATTGCAGTGTCTAACATCGGACAAAATACTTAAGAACTTTGTGCTTTTAATAGCTTTGGTATTCCTACCGTCTCTGACAATTGCAATCTGTGTTACCATTAGGTTTATTTTTACATCTATAAATATTTATTTATATATATGCGTACATATATGTGCATATATCCCTTCATTTTCATAGCTGGACAGATATAGTATCAGTCATCATGAAAGCATGTTCCTGCAACACTCTGCTCCTGTTTAATAACCTCTCAAGATCAATTTACTCACATCAGCATTTTCAAAAACCATGTCAAAAAGTCTTCTTGCAAACTCATGTATTGCTTAAAATTAATAAATATGTGTTTAGAAAATAAAAAGGAGGCTGGGTTTGAAGTTCAAGTTTGATTTCTGCTATTTAAAAAAAATGCAACCATACTTTGATCTTTTCAGATTTGCATGAGTCAAGTTTAACTCTGCAAGAATGAGGATTAGAAATGTAACGATTACTGATATTCTTGTGAAAAAGAATGACTCCAGCCACAAGGGCTAGAAGCCATTTGTTTCTGTTCATTGTGGCAGGTCCTGACACAGTGCTGGGTTGCCAGTGAGCCAGGGTCCAGCTGAACAGGAGAACCGCAACCCCTTCAGCATCTCAGCACCTTGGGGACTGCTTTCTTCATGTTCTCTGTACCAGTGCATTTCTGTTGGTCTAGTTTATGCCATGTTTGCTACCCAAAACTCAACAATGCTCTGCAATAGTTAACTTTTGTTGAGGATTATGTCAGGTTCTTAACAGACAGGCTGTCTTTTACTGTGGCCACATAAATATACACTGGTAGTGTAAGGAGCACTGTCCCTTGCAGCCTGGCCAGCTCTGCTCTGCCTTTTTGACTCCTGCACCAAGGGAGAAATCTCTGCTGGGTTTCACAGAACTTGCTTGTTTGCTGTGAAAGCACTGTCTAAGATTTATAAGATAAAACAGCTTTTTTCTTCATGGGGTGGTGGATTGGTTGATTTTGCCTTCACCTCCAGCAAGCTCTCTCTTGTTTCTGCCTTCTGGGTGATTTATCACAGGGATGTCTTCTCAGGCCCTGTAGCCTTAAAAAGCATTAATCAATATTTAAGTAAATATTTTGTTCAAAATTCACTAAAGGTGCTGTGTCAGCTGGGAAACGTAGTATACTCTTTTCCAAAGAGGATCCCAAAAATTCCACCAGCCCCCTGGGATAATGCTTCCAGAGTAACAGGGAGGCCTCAGGGGCAGGATATTGGCTGCTTTACACCCCCTAGTCCCAAACACCTGTTCTTACTCTATTCAGGGTCAGACCTGTGGTTCCCAGCTGCTGCAAATCAGAATAGTTTGGAAGACTTTCAGCTAATGAAGGGAAAATAATCAGCTGTAATCCAATTACAGAAGAAAGAGATGAAAAGCGCAGGGAGGTTTCCTGCCCCATACACTAGGAATGATAATTTTGACTATACTTTTAGTCCTAAATATTTTAGCAAATGAGCTGCATGAGGTCACCATGCTGCTGACTCTTCCCCATTCCAGTCACTTTATTGCACAGCCACGCAAAGCATCCCCCTCTAAAATGGACGTCCCTGTTTTGAAAGGAGCTCTTCTTTGTCCTCTCTTTTTCGACTTGATCACCCTGATACAGGCAGCCTGGGAAGAAGAAACTTTACTGCCAGCTGTCTCACTTTTATGAAAAGAAAGAGACATGGCTTCTCCATTCTTTGTGTCTTTTCCTTGAGCTCCATTTGCAAGGAGGATTGCACAGATATCTGAGCCCAAACGAGACTACAGACAGTTTTCTTTGTCCACCAATTACCTCCCATTTGTAATTAATTAGGGCAGGGAAGGACAAGCAAATTTATTTTTTATTCTAGCCCTGTTACTTCCCTGAAGATTTTCACTTTGTGGGGAGATGGAGCATGTTTTTCCCTGAATACAAGTTTCAAACACAAAAAGGAGAAGATAGTGCCCTTCAAAACTCTGGGGACATATGTCAGAGATACTTTGAGGTTACCATATATCCTTTTCAACCCCATGCAGATTCCAGTAACCCTGGGCTCCTGCAGTCCCAGGTTAGGTCAAACCTGGTGTAGCTCTTTTAAGCAGAGCTGTGCTTGTGCCTCTCTACCACATAAATGTACAACTCTGCCACAGGCAGGTGTGTGGGCAATGCCAGGCAACTGAGTCCTGTGTGACCTGAGGCTCAGCCCTGCCTTCTCCTTTCAGGGTTTCTTCACCCATCTATTTGGGCTCTGAGTTTCCCAAGGCAGAGGCTCCTCTCCCAAGCCCATGGAGTGCTCTCCACAGAGGTGGCTCAGTACAGCAAGGAAAAATTATTGTAGTGGAGGAGCAACTGCAAGCCCAGTCAGAAAGAAAACTATTTAGTTTCCTTTGGAAAAAAGCCCCACAACATCAAAGGATTTTAATAGTGTTTAAGTAATGCTTTTTTAAATGTGAAGATACTTGTTTTCTCAGTCATTTGTAACAAAACCTATTACATGTACGACAGTGCAATCCATCATAAACACAATGAAACATGTAAGGTGGGAGGAGGAACTCATGACATGTTTTTAATAGACATTTCTTCCCTTCCCCCTCCAAACTGAAGGTATTTGTTATGACTTTTACTAAAAATGGGGAAAGAGGAGAGGGAGGGGAGTATGTTTTGAATTCATTGGAGAAGAAGGAAGATTTGTTTTATTTTATTTTAGTAGCTCCAGGCTGCCTTTGAGTAACTAGGTATTACAGTCCTGGTGCATCTCCAATTAATAAGATCAACTGCCCCTGAATTTTCTTTTACAAACTAATTTAGATATGTCAAGGCTGCAATTATTTTGAGAAAGATCTGACTCCTTGCTTATTCATCTTTCCTCCTACTCCATGAGAAAATAAAACCATCAGCTTAAATGCCCTTTGAAGTCTGTTTTAGGTACTTGATTGAAAATTAAACACTGCCTTGCCACTGTTAAAAGTGGTCAAGGTTCCCATTCTTTTTTCTTTTTCCCTCACTGCCACCCTACAATTTGCAAAGGATAATGAACCTTGGGATCTGGCTTAGTTCCAGATACAGCCTGGCACTGCCTGGCCATCTGGGCCTCTACCCCCATGTGAGATGGATGTCACGGGTGAGATGGTGGCACTACTGGGGTCAGTGGCAGAGCACCTGGCGTGGGAAGGGCCTGACCCTGTAAGGTGCCAAGTGTCCTCTGGCTCCAGCTGACTTCTCAACCCCATGCAATCAAGCTCTCCCTTAGTCCCAGAGAGCCCTTGGGTTTGTGGGGAATGGCTCTGAAAGCTCATAAAGATCAAACCGTTTATTGGGGTGAGTGGTTTACTTTTATTTGGCAGTGTTTGTGGAGCCCAGACACCAGGCTTGTGTTATAAAAGTTATTGCATGTCAGGTGCCTCCCAAAATCCTGCTCCAATAATCCCTTCTTCTTTCTGGAAACCTCCAGAAAGAAAGAAATTAAGCAGGGGAGAGGAGAAAGAGGGAGAATTTGAGCTCCTGCTTGTTAAATCCTATCAGTCAAGCTTTCATCTCTTGACTGAGGCCGTTCATCTGGAATAGTCCCCTCGGGATGCTGAAATGAAAGGCTGAAACAACAGGCCCAGCCTGGGCTATGCATTTCTTTCTTGTAGGAATGGTGCAACAGGGCAGAGCAGCAGTTCCCTGACCAACACAAGAACTGGATCCGCCAGCAGAAGGAAAAGCTAACCATGCCTGGGTTTTACAAGAAGATCTAGTTTTTGTTACAGAAGAAGTTGAGTCCCTTTAAATGAAGAAAAGCAGCCTGGTTGTGGTTTTGTTTTGGTTACTTAGGCTGGGTTTCCTATACAGGCAGCATGACTTCACAGTGACCTGCCTGCCACAGAGGAGAAATGTTTTCCCCCTTCCTCCCTCCCCCTCCTCTTCCCTACCAAATTCAAGCAGGATCAGCAAAAAGCCTGGCAGGAGGGACACTAGCAGGCGGGCAATTCTCTGACACCCCATTGAGCATCCTCCACCCTAACCCCTGCATGGTGTGGTTTACAACTTAGACTTTATTATCTGCTGACAAACGAAGGCTTTTCTGGAAGGCAAGCTTTATTTTCCCAGAAGCTGATAGAGCCTGACTGCAGCATAGCAAGCTCTTAGCAGAGCTTTAGTCATGCCAATTCATTTATTTGGAGGTCTCAAGCTAGCATTACATCCTAGGTGATCATAAATGCCATGTGTCTGGTGGGGTGAGAGGGGAATTTCTAGCCCAGTCCTGTCTAGACCAGGGTTTGTCATGGAGAGAAAGTCACAAAGGGGACACTGTGAAAGTGCTCTACATAGCAGTGCCATCGTGGGGGCATTCTGGACACATCTAAAGTGTAAACCTGGCATCTGGCCTTCGTTAGGGTTGCTGGAAATAACTGGAGAGCTGCCTTTCAGTGGTCTCTGAGAAGCTCATAACCTGAATGCATGTGGGCTGCTGGTAGCCAGATACTAAAAACCGCTCAATTTTGTTTTTTTTTCTTTAGACCTGAAAGTTTCAAGACTGCATTAAGGTGAAGAGCAAGGACATAGCTATAAGAAAAATGTGTTTTTTCTCTTAAATCCCAGATTGATGTTTTACCTGTGTCCAGCTCCACACGAGAAAGTGGGAGAAATAGATAAGAAACGAATATGCTATACATGTATTTTTGCACAGCCATGTATATGATATGCTACCTGTGTGACATCCATGCCCATTTGAAACTGAGTTAAATGTCAGATGTACTGTAAGATGTGTTACCGATGCAGAGGGCACAGTGAGCAGTTTCCTAAACCCTGATCATACCAACCACTCCCTGTGTGGAGAAACTTAACATTGAAAGTATGCTGGCAGTGCCTGGGAGACTAAACAGTAAAGCCCTTGTAGGATGCTGTTGCACATTTATTTGCCAAGTCTTTCTGCCATCATCATCATCACCATCATCATTAACTTTTGCTTGAAATGTCCTTTCGTGCTCCATGTTTTGAACAAATGACATGAGATTATCAATTGTCGTTTTTTCATGATCACGTTTTATAGCTGAAACTGTATTTTAAGCACTAAAGGAGTCAGACAGGAAAACGTTAGTGTGGAATGTGTGAAGACCACCGTCAGGCATCTCTACCCTCCCACTGCACCCTTTAATGCTCTAACTCTAGTCTGGCCTCTTGCAAAGTACTGCAATATCACATTTCCTCAAAGTCAAAGTTTTGCCAAATGAAACACAAGTTGCTTTAGATCCATTTTCACCAGTGTTTGTTTCCAATTATAAAAACATGGCTACTCTATTGAACATACTCCCCATCGTTGTTTCTCAGTGAGGCTAACAATTTTAAGTCTGAATGTGAGTAGGAAATGACGACTTATTTATGAACAGTTTTCAGTGGGAAAAATACAGCAACTCCCTGGTATTTTGAAATGTTATCTGCCCTCTCCCCGCTCTTTCTGATGATGATTTTAGGAACTTAAACCCTAACAATATGGCATTTTCTTATCTGTGCATGTGGTGGTTTGCCTGTCAGGTGGTTACAGAGCATGATCTCTCACAAGGACAGACCGCTGACACAGACCTGCTCATGCTAGAACGAAAGTGGCCTTGCAGTTTATATTACAGAGCATTACTTTCAGTCATTTGAATCAGAAACTTCTCTGTTTTGACCCAAAACATTCTGGGTTTTGCTAAGCCAAGTATTGTAAGCCTGTGTTTGTTTCTCCTTTAAGCAAAAAGTGTGTTCCCAGTCTTGTGCAGAGGGTCATGAACATCACTTTATTTTTACTGAAGCTGGGCAGAACACCCCTGCTCACACCCCTGCTTGGAGAAGCAAGCTCTCCATATTTCTTATGTGCCTAAAAATAATCCAGAATTAAATGTATATTGGTGCATTCCTGTAATCTGTGTTTTAGGCTGTTATGTATATTATCTTTGTACATCAGACCGCACAAGTTATTTTTAAGTCCAAATTTTATTCTCTTTATCCCATTCCAAAAACAATAAACAAAGCTCACAAGAAAAAGGAATAATAACATATAATCTCCCTGTAAACACATGGGTATCACTCCAACACAATTCCTCTACTGCCTAGCAGCCACCCCAGATCTCACCTCCTCTTGCAGGTCACAGCACTGCATTAAACTGGGGGTTATATGCCAGTAGGAAGCACAGGGTATTTATAGTGCTGTTCTGCACTACCTTGTACAAGGCTTTCTTTGGCTGAAAGCTCATCTAAACCCACCGAGACACTTTACACCCATGCAGCCCAGCTAAGGTCACAGCCATTCTGCATAGGGTGTCCATTTAATGGATGTGATGTTCTTGCTGCCAGCCCTCATCTCTCAGAGCTGGTACTGGAAACCCCAGGTGGAGGGGTGTGGGAAACAAACAAAAAAATTTCTATCTATTGCAGTTCTAGGAGAGAAATAAGGACACACCGCAGGTCCATTGCAGCAGAGGAGCCAAGCACCCAGTAAGAACCCAGCAAGTCACAGCACCTTTCCATCTCATCCAGGAAAGGTGCATTTTTGAAGCTGTATTTAGCAGATGTTGGCTACAGCACTGCAGCAAAATGCACACTGGACAAAAATAGCTGCGATCATATTTCCTTCTGTTGGCCTCGTAGGTCGGGGGATGTGGGAAGATTTCTCTCTCTGCTGGGGTCACAGCAGGGCAATGTTTGTTGTCTTCTGCCTACTGTCATGTGTCCCATAAAGCCCAAAAGAGGCCTTCTCGCTATTGAAAGAGTACTTGGCATATTTGGAGCACATGCTGACACCAGTTGCTTTTCAAAGGCTCTGTAAATTCCAGCTCACTCTTCTATCCAATTTTCCATTCAGAGACACAGCAAGGGGCATTTGGCAGACCATGAAATAAAACTGCACGTGCTGTAATCCTTTTCAGGGTGAGGCTCAAGCTCTTGCTCCCTCTCCTCCCTCCCTCCCTCTCCTTTTCATTCCCAGTCTCTTTCTATACAAGTGTGACCAACTACAGGAGCACCTTGCTTGGATTAGACAAGGTCATGGAAAACGCTTGGAAAATCTAGGGCTTGTTATGAGCTCAGCGAGCAGTGATACTGACCTTACCAGTTTTAATAGCACAGGGGTTTAATTCCACCCTATGAGCTGTCTTTTGTTTTCTCCCCCTCCTTCTGCTGCTAGCCAAGGTTAACTCTTTGCAGGCTTGGGAAACGCTACTTTGTCAGCCATAACAGAGTAATGCACAGTGCCTAAATCTCTTGTACTGTACTTGTGGACAGGCAAAACTGGCAGTTCTTAGATGTGTGACTGAGCCCAGAGGGGTTTGCAATAGATGTGCCAACACCTTCAGTGTATTCCTGGATTATTTTGATATTCCCTTCTTGGCACTGAAGGAGCCTGCTGCCCCACGCAGAGTATAAACCACAAGAGTAAAAAGAATGTTCCTCAGCTTCAGTGTCTGTCAGGTCTTACTCTGCAAGGGGACCTTTAGAGTGTACCAGTGCAAAAGTGGTGCAGAACAAGGCAGTGGAAGTGATCCTTAGGAAAATCAAAAGGATGGGAGGAGAGACTTCATGCCAATAACTCGTGAGCTTTAGGGAACAAACCTACTTAGTTACTTTAAATTGGCTTTGGTCCATTGACTTGGTTTCTCACTTATGTGTAGCTTTGTGTGTTTCCAGATCCTTTAATTTGAGGCCTCTGAGGAAAAAAAAAAGCCTATCTGATTTCCCAGTGTCTGTTTTCCTGAGCAAGATTGCTGATCCAAGCATCTCATGGGTCAGTACTGCTGGCTGTCAGTTTGCTCACTCTTCTCCTCCTCTCCCCTCCCACCAGCCTCCAGCCACTTGCTCCCATTACACTTCTCAGTTAAAACACAGGAAAAATGGGTGCTAGAGGCAGACAGTGGGAGAAAGGAAGGAGAAGAGGGGCTGGAGAGGGGGAACAGGCTTCCCTGTTACCTTCACCTGGTACTGGTTAGGTGTTGTGTTGGGTCATCCCACTGGAGCCATCTCTGAAGAATCATTATCACTGAAGAATAATTTGCTTTCATTGAGCCTACCCACCAGTGAAGTCACTGTTGTGAAGTCATGTGTTGCCACAGTGGTGAAGAAAGTCCTTTTCCCACAGAGCTGATATCAGGAGATGAGAGGTGGCCACAAGCTCACCGATGGGTGAAATCGTCTGTAGGAGAAGCAGCTGCCAAGGAATGCACTGTAACATGACTATGGTAGCCAGGAGGTGAAGGCACAGATCAAAAGAAAATGGATAAATGCCTGTGAGGAAAGTGAAGACTCAGGAGGGAAGGATGAATTATTTACATTAATACCAACCAAGCTGTATTCAAAGGGGCACTTTTATTTTGAGTAAGTAGTTTTCCAGTATATGACTCTGGCATGAGTTCTTAGCCTTATTTCTCTAAATTGAATTTTAAAAAAGTCTATTCTCGATTTGCCTTCAGCAACTTGGAGAGAATTCATATCTAGATGCAAACCTCATGGCTTAGTCCAGTCCCTTCTGCCTCTCTCTCCGCTTATTTAGTTTCCAGTTTAGAGCTTTCAGATGTGGGTAAGGGATAAAGCAAAGTTGTTTTGTTAACCTAGGCCCATTTCAGCTGCCTTCTGGTAGAATAGTCTTCAAATACATGTTTGTACACTCTTGTATGCCAGTACTGCTTTGGTTTAGAAACTTACAGAAAGACGTTATCAAATATGAATACATTAATGAATATAAGCTGCATTTCTCCACATACCACTAGACCAGCCTCTTTGTACTGAGTGGAGATACAGTTTTTAGTTGTCTTGGGTTTTAACCCAGTGACATCAGAGAAGTGGAAAAGCAATAGTGATGGGCCCCAAGGTGTATTTACTTAATGTCTTTGGAGCTGCTGCAAATCCGTGCCTACTACTGTCTCCTGTAATTCAGAGGAGCTGTGTGGAAAGCGAAAGCAACAAATGCTGATCTCAGCAAATTTGATACAAATTTGGGCAAAGGATCAAAGATTCTGTTTTTATGGAAACCAGTTCATCAATCCTTATCTTTCATGCAGCAGATCTTTTTCTCCCTGTCCCCCTCCTTCTTTCTTCTTCTTTTTCTTTTTTTTTTGTAATTCTTGTTTAAAACATGAAATGGAAAAAAAATGCTTTATCACTAGCCAGAGACTGATTTCCACCAGCATGTGAAGGTTTCTTTGCCTTGGTCTTTTCTAACAACCAGTAAATATCCAAACACATCGTTGTGCCAGATAAAAGAAGAAAGTAATAATGCTGTATAAAATCAGCCTGGGCAGCTAGCTAAGGAATTGGCTTTCGTTTCTTTCAGAATTAAAGGAATCAAATCCAGTTCTGTGCTGGTATTTACTGTCAAGTGGCCTACTTCAGATTTTAATGATCTCTTGAGACCCTGGCCTGACCCAAAATGTTGTTACAACTTGGCCCACCCCAGTATAATAAACTAAAATCCTGTCACATGGTGCCCCTCATTCAGTAATTAGATATGTCCTAAGAACAGTATTAAGTACTGTGCCTAAAAACAGGCTGAGCAAATGCCAGTTTACAAGGGATTCGTGGTCAAGGTGCTGAGTGAATTGCTGGCTATAAAGGCATGCCTCAAACAAAAAGAAATGAAAAGGAACCTTGCTAAGCTCCCTTAGGGAAAATTGTAGCAGCCTCCCCTCTACATAATCAACAGCTGCAGAAGCAAAAGTGTTGCTCATCTGTTTTCCTGCCAAGTGGAAAATATATAGTATATGCATCATAGAGATGGAGAAAGGTTATAACAACACTATAGATAGAAAACATTTATAAATGGCTAGTTAGATGCTACTTTTCAGGCAAAGAACCAGAGAAGTAAGAAATTGTTGCAGAAAATGCCAAAATATGCTTTGAAAATGGAGGAATAATGAATACACTCTCTTGTGTCTATATATTATGAATGCAGAATTAATTTATATTGCATTTCAGCAACGTTATACTCTACTTCACACTTAAT
The DNA here is from genome assembly GCF_014805655.1 of Passer montanus. Lineage (NCBI taxonomy): Eukaryota > Metazoa > Chordata > Aves > Passeriformes > Passeridae > Passer > Passer montanus. The sequence continues at coordinate 5,631,731 of NW_024367261.1, forward strand.
TATATTAGATAAATACCTGGAGTGAGGAACACATTGCTGACACTTGCAGCTAAGAAACTCTTTTGCCATAAAAATAAGGACTCCATTTTTGCAAGGTAGAGACAGCTTTAAGTTTTTTCACGTTTTACCCAATCTCTACTGCTATTCCTAAGTAAGCTATTAACACCCTATGGTCCCGGGGGCTTTTCTGCTTGAAGACCTTACACATCACCTCACATCAGTGAGATCAGCAATTTGCTGCACTATTCTTACCCTGGGCAGCTAAGCCAGGTTCAGGACACTGACATGTATCCTCATTTCAGCAGGTTTTCTGGTCCACCAAGGTGGAGTGATATCCCATGTAATGGGAAACCTCCAATAACATCATCAATGGCGCAGCTCTTAAGAGAGAAATGGAGCAGATGCTTTCACAAGACCCCGTGCAAGCCATTGTGTCCTCTGACAGTAGAGAGTTAACTTCATTTGCAGTATCATTAACCCCACTAATCGTCTAACTAAAAAAACCCCAAACCAAAGTGCCCTCACACAGCTCAAAAAGCACTGGTTCTAAATATATTTATTGAGTCTTTACAACTGAGTGGATCAGGAACAAATCCTTTCATGCATCTTTATGCCTTATAAAGATGAACAAGGATCATGCAGATGCAATTTATTATTCCTTTTTCCTCTGGGATCAAGGGAGGTGGGTCCAGGCATGGCATTCCCTTGTGTTTGGTGCTATTGACCTCCAAGAGGACTTGGGGTAGGCTCACAAGTGGGAGAGAAGGAAGCCATTGGAGGAGAAAGGCAGTTTTTAGAGATTCATTATGCACTGTCCACCAGCTCAGTGAGTGATGTGATGCAGAGCAGGGCTGTCACACCTTTCCATCATGCTGCCACTCTGCTTGAGGAGGGAGGAAAAAAGAAGTCTGCAAGCCTTGAGCCAGGAGGCCTGGTGCATCTTTTGTCAAGGTGAGGTGCACACAGCTGCTCCCAAACCCTGTCAACATGCCTGGCCACACAACTGTTGTGGAAAACTTGGAAACTGCAAAGACTGTTTCATTGTCCTGGAAATGGAGCTCATAGGAAGAGGCTGCTGTTTTCCAAAGTGACCCTATTAGAAGCGATTACCAAAAATGGAAGATAAAATTAGCATGTAATAAGGTTCATGTAAATCTCAGATGACTATTTAGGGATACAACAAAAGAATTTACTTGATGCATTAAAATATTTTTTTCCATTAGTAACAGCTAGATTATGTTTTGAATAAAAAATAAAATCACCCTGTGCAAGGCTTAAGTGTGCAGTAAATAGAAACCAGCTTTCAAACCTGACATGGAAATAATTTTGTTGTGCTCTTGAGCTTGTTGTGCATCTCTGTCATTCTGGCATTAGTGGAATGGGTTTGATCCCACAGACATGGCCTTAGACACCTGGTTTTCTGGGGCCTCTTGGTGACAATTTTCAGTGAAGAGTCACACTAAAGAGGTCAGAAAACTGATACAAAGGTGAGCTGGTTGCCTCTGGCAGGATTTTCTGCTGTAGAAATGTTTAGAGCTCAGTTTTGATGTGATTTGATATATAACATGCCACTTGATTTAGAACTGCTATCTTTTATATTATTCTATGAACACTCTTAGAATTAATATCCATCAGATTAGTAACTGCCCAGGATAGTACTTAATCCACTTTTAATTTGAATGAGAGGATTAAAAATCTCTAAGTAAATTTTACACTACTGCCCTCTGGGTTTGGTCCCTTTCCCAAGGACATAATTTAGAGTCTTATCAGAAGATAAATAGGTCACTGGTAGGACAGCTCTTGTCCATTGGATGACACTGAGTTGGCATACAGAGGTGCCAGCTTTTAGGTGAATAAAAATAGAGCAGACACTGATGGAGAATGAATGAATGCATTGAAATCACCCCAATTCAATCTGCATCCAGCATCTCTCTGTAGCAGGCACCCTCAGGAGCTTGCTTGCAGCTTTATCCAGACATCCTGCTTGAGAAGTCTACAAACTCAGTAGTCTCTCCATGGGGAAACAAGCTCAGATATTTCGTTTTGGGATCACCAGAAACCCAGCATGGCTGGAGGCTAATCACACCAAGGGAACATGTTTCCTGCCTTTCTCCGTTAACCCCTTGAAAACAGCATTGTGTGGCTCCAAGTAACCACGTGCCATCCTTCTCAGGGAGAAGTTGTTTGCACAAACACTATAGAAGAGAAGTACTGGGTTATTCCTCGTGCTTGAATGCTCCAGATTTGGAAATAAATGCTTCACCATCAAGTGGGTCAGAGGTGTCCCCAGGTCATGGATCCAAATGATAAGGTGGATAGGAAAAGGAAACAGAGGCTTTCACAATATGTGGGTTTAATGGATGTTTAGATTGGCTGTAAATCTGCAAGTGCCTGTTTGTTTAGAGTTACCAGGATATGAATCAAAGAAATAAAAATAGCAATGCATTAAGGCTTAGAGAACCTCTTGGGAAGGAGCAAATTAATATTTCTAAATGTAAATATTTTGACCCAACCTATTAATCATGTTCTCATGCTACAGTGGGAGAGAATTGAGTTGGATGTGGTAACTCGTCTTCCATTTTCTGCAGGAAGATCACATTGTGCTTCATACACCAGCACCTTGGCTGACTGATTAGGCAGTGCTATTTTCTTCAAACTTTCCAGTATTATGCCACTGGGTTTTTTGTATTTTGTAAGAACAAAATTAAATCAAAACCTATTTTCCTCAGCTTTTCTATTTGTGATGCGTGGCGCAGCCAGCAAATTCCAAGTCTTGGCATTTCTTTTAATGTCTTTACTACTCTGAGATATTGCTGGAGACCTTAAGAATACATCTTAATTAAATCAGTGAATTTCCTCATCCTTTTGTCTCTATTCCTTATCATTCCCATGGTCTTATGTAGCTCAGATTTTTTAACATGGGTGATGATGTTTAAAATGTTTAATAGATGACTAACAGATGTCAGGACATTAGCAGCATGTTATATATTATTAAGACACATTGTCATTCAAAGATGTCAGCATAGTCTTCTGTCACGCTTTGAGATACTATATCATTTTATAGCAGTTGATATCTTTCATTACAACATCCTCCTAAGTCGTTTGCAAATATAAAACTAATGCTAAATATGAAATGCATTTGCAATGATTTATCAAGTTGTTAGAACCAACAATAATTAAAACAATTATCTCTGCTAACAGATGTACATCCAGAAAGATGGTAGCAACGACTTTGTTCAGCTATGTCTAGTTTTCCTCAAAAGTGCTGCCAAGCCAGAGGAATCACCTGGGGTTTGTGCAGGGATAGTCCCTAGCTGTGGTATTCAAGCACTACAATTGTGGGGAGAGGGCTTTTAGCAGTTCTGTGCTTCCTCTGGTGCCCTGGGTAGAACTAAGGTCCAGTCTGAGGGTGGTTTTCTCCTCTTCATCCTTTGTTTGTGAGTAATGATTTGTGATGCCTACAGCTCACTTTGGGTAGCACAAGCCTTCAAGCACATTATTGTGTTTACTTTGTGCTGTTAATTAAAGAAAGTCAGTAAAATTAATGCATCAGTGTCTGCAGGGGGCTCCTTATTTCTGTGGAGCAGTGATGTCTCTGTGACCCACGTTGCTTTGGCAGTGCGTGATGGCAAGAGCTGGAAATGTTTAGACCAAATCAGTATTATCAAATGCATTACAGCTTAGACTTAAATCTGGGTTTGTAAAAGAGGCATTACTGTAGTGTGGGGGACCCAATTGCTGGAATTTCCTTTTTCCATTGGTCTGTATAAAGCACAAGCCCATGATACAGAGTCTTTCTACTTCCTCCATTTCTGCCCTACAGAACAGCTATTGTGAGGAATGTAAAGAGTTTTCTTCCAAGGAAGTAGCCTAATGAGGTTTATAATAACTTGTCGATTTACATTTTTCATATGTCCCCAGAGATGCTGTAAAGAATACATTTTACAAATGCTAGAACAAAAAATGGAATTGTGAACAACAAAAAAAATTGCATGTCAGAGCTGCATACTTTGCCAACCTTTGTCTTGAGAAGAAATTAAAGGAGAAATGAAGAAAATATTCCTTTTCCTAGGCTCACTTCCAGCCATTTAGCATTTTGACTACATATTAAACCAATCCTCTTTCTGAAAGTTTTGTTTCTTACAGAATTTATAGGCAAGGAATAGCAGTAAAAAGGAGAATAACAGTAGCTATATCTGACAATCAAGTGTTGCCAAATTTTTGCCCATTTAATGTCTTTTAGGTCTCTCTAATTTATTTATTTCTTAAGTCTTTCTTGGGTGCCTGTCAATGTAAGGAAAGAAGACAAATTTCTGCATTTACTGAATATCTTGATGGAGTAAAAAGATATTTTATTTTCCTTGTCTATCTCTGACTGGCTGTTAGCTGACTAACAGTAGACAACTCTGCCTCCTTCTGCCTGTTTTTTACTCTTTATTAGAGATGTACTTATTTAACTTTGTGCAACTTTAGTTTATCAGCTAAGAGGTTAATGAATTGTACAATAGAAGTACTGGGACTGAAAACTAGTAAGAGATTCCCATGGATAAAGGATAAGACAGCTGGAGGTCAGGCCACATCATATGAGAAGACAAGAAAAAGCCAAGAAAGTTTCAGAATTGGGCTCCTACAGATCATTATCGACCAGTGCAGGCAGTAAAATGTGTCACTTAGCTCCAGTCACTATATCAAATCACATTAATTTTACCACAACTCTGAAATCTCCTTCCCACATTGCCTCTCTCTTATACTGTCCCCTGAAGACTTCCCCTGACTTTGAGGTGACATGCTGATTTCCCATTGGAGTCATAATTCAAATGAAATCACGTCACAGTGACACCAGCACAATTAAATCATAAATAAAGGCCATGACATGTATTTCTAAAAGCTATTATAAAATATATATAGAGAGACATATAATCTGCATTAGATTGTTACTTAAAAGGGTTTTTTTAAAGCTCAGTTTAAGTCAACATAGATTGCACATATTTACTGCCCTACCTTTCTAATCTCAGGGTTTAGCAAACATGAGCCTGTGTTACATCCTCTATTATATAGACAGGAAGACTGAGGTATTAAAGGTGACTTTCTCCTGGTCAGAAAGCTGGGGGCATGGGAATTTTTCAACTCTCAGGCTCCTTAACTCTTCTGTCCTTTCCATTGCGTTGATATGTTTCCATACTTCCTTTTTTAGTTATAGACTAGAAGTGATCCAGGCAATCCTTTATTAAATCTAGAATCCTACCACTACTATTCCCACTAGGGCTGTTCTTCAGTTTTTACAAGCATCCTTACTGTCCACTGCCTTCCCAAAAGTGACTGGGCTAATTGAAGGTTTTACTGTATCTGAAGCAGATTCTATTAAAATTAGACATGAAATTGAGTTTGAAGGGATGCAGTTACTGGCATTAATGGGCTTTCATTCTGATGGGCTAGAGGCAGCCAAACCACACCCCATTCCCAGCTCAGTAAAGAGCAGTATATGACAGAAAAAGAAGGGGAAAAGCACTCGCACAGTCCTTCCCTGGGGAATTAGGAGTCTGCAAGAGACATCAGCTAGTCCCAGATCCTCAGGAAACGGCTTGAGCGTCACTTGTTGGCATGCAAATAGCGCAGAATAATCCTGTGCCAGATGCTATCTTTTCCTACCACATCTCAAACAGGAGCTGAGATGCATTAGAGCCATTTGAGGATGGATGCCTCTGAAGGAAAAGCCAGCATTTGCACCACCACAATGCAGGCTAGAGGCACACAGCAAATGTGGCGTCTCTGATGATGCGTGTGACGACAACGTGGGAGTGGAGCACTAAGTGATCGTGACATGAAAGTCTGGCCCCCAGACTTACTGTTTTGAAGCTTGTCCTTGTTTTTCCTAATCCATGTGACTATATTTTCAAGAGTATTTAATTTTCTAGGCAAACATTATTGCCTTTTTTGTCTATTTCTGAGTAGTGAACAGTAAGAAATCAACCAGATTGAAGTTACCATACAAATAAGGCAAAAAAATTACCCACGTGGTGATGACCTGGAGATTCAGTTCCTAACTGCCAAAGACCAAGAGGAATTGAGGCTCTCTGTCTACAGGGTCTTAACAAAGGGGCAAATGGGAATGTGGAGAACAGCATCTGAGATGCATGGGCTCACATGAGCCCGGCGTATGTTCTGTGTCAGCAGCACCAATGGATGGCACAGGAATTCAGTGCATTTTGGCTCCACTCCTGCAAGGGTTTAGGCCTGCACTTAAGATGCACACAGGAAGAGTAATAAAGCTTGGAGTATGCAAACAACATTATAGAAGAGAGGCCTTTTTTCATCCAGGAACCACCTTTGCTGCACAATTTTTTGTGCCTCAGAATATCAAGCAGCGGCAGAGTTAAATGGAATCATATTAATAAGCATGGATAATCTCATCATCCCGGGCGGGCTGACAGCAAAGCAGCTCCAAACACACGCAGCTGAGTGAAATGTTCCTGCAGTTAATTGGATTTGATTAAATTTCTCATTTAATGGCTGGAGGAAAAGAAACAGACCAAAGACAGTGAGCAACTTTCTTGCTAACCTGGAGCTTTGAGTAATGGCTGTGGAACACCAGGTTCCCCCACTGCATCACATGGGGAAAGTGTTGCTCTGGACATAGGGGCACAAGAACTCAGTTTCTCGCAACCTTTCTCTTTGTCCTGACCTTCCCTTTTCCTGAAAGAGAAGAAGAAAAATTTGACTCTCAAATAGCTGTTCTGATGCTGCTATATTTCCATTAAAAAAATTTAAACAGTTTAATTTTTGTTCCCAGGAAGGGGGGAAACCAACTTTAAGGCCTTGAAAGCTAAGGGGAAACAGAGCTCTCAATCTCCAGACAGCTTTAGGTTATGATCTGTGAACTTAGATGGAGGCACAGAGCTACTGATCCCATCCTTGTCCTTGCTTATATAGGGTTAGGCTCTACTCAGAAACATTGACTCTTGATTAAAATCTCTTACAGCAAGGTCGTCAAAAATCCATAAGTAAAACAAGTAGTTTCTTTTACCATCTTGCTAAAATTGTGCCTGACACATGGAGGATTACATGGATAAAAGTCAGGCCTGGTTTCAGCTTAATTTTTCATTGTAGGATTAAACTCTTACCTGTTGAAAATTTGATTTATTTTATACAAATTAATTGAGTCCTTTTTAGTGCATCTTTGAATAAAGAACTAAAAAGGGCAAAGGAATTTTCCATGGAAACCCCACAGCATTTTACAAATATCCCAGCTTTGACATATAAAACAGCTTTTTCAAAAACCAGTGAAGCTCTGTTTTGCATAATTTTCCATCAGGGGTAACACCAGTGACATAATAACTGTGGGAATTGACTACATCTTCTAGATCACCTGGTTTAGGCAAGATTTGCACATCACAGTGTTTAATTAAGCTTTCTGTCACAGGGGTCCTGCCATCTGTCCAAGAAGTAGCAGTTGCCTCTACATCACTACAGGGAGGCCAGGTCCCATGTGCAGCTTCTGGTGGCTCAAGCATTATGAGGTCAGTACACTTATTATTAAAATATTGGAAAATTTGAACATACAATCTTAGTTTATGTTGGACTGATTTACAATACCTGAGCAAACTGATTTACAAAACCTGAACAAGTTAGAATTAAGACTGGATCAGTGGGCAGAGGCCAGTTGTATGAGGCTCAATGGGACTCAGTGCCGGGTCCTGCCCTAACATCACAACAACACCATGTAACACTACAGGGTTGGGGAAGAGGTGCTTGAAAGCTGCCTAGTGGAATAGTACCCTGGGGTGTTGGTGAACACTGGCTTAACATGAGCCAGGTGGCCAAGAAGGCCAATGGCATGCTGGCCTGTATCAGGAACAATGTGGCTAGCAGAACCAGGGCAGGGATTGTCCCCCTGTACTCCACACTGGTGAGGCCACACCTCAAATCCTGTGTTCAGTTTTGGGCTCCTCACCATAACAAAGACATTGAGGGGCTGGAGCATGTCCAGAGAAGGGGAACAGAGCTGGGAAAGGGTCTGGAGCAGAAGTCTGATGAGGAGCAGCTGAGGAATCTGGGGTGTTTAGCCTGGAGAAATGAAGCACCAGAGGGGAACTTATCACTCTCCTCTGAAAGGAGGCTGTAGTGAAGTAAGAGTTTGTCTCTCCTCCCAAGCATCAGGATATAGGATAAGGAAACAACCTCAAGCTGCACTGGGGGAGGTTGAGATTGGATATGATGAAAAATTTCTTCAGCAAAAGAGTGTTCAAACTTGGAACAGGCTACGCAGGGAAGTGCGTAGTCAGCATTCCTGGAGGTATTAAAGAGACATGTACATGTGGCATTTAGGGACATGGCAGTGCTGGATTAACAGCTGGAGTGAAAAATCTGAAAGGTTTTTTTCCACCTAAATGAGGATCTAAATGTTTTTTCCACCTAAAGAGGACCTAAATGGTCCTCTGAGTTGGAGAGAGAACCAGCATCAGAGCTCAGTCTTGTGTGCACATATAAACACATAGAGTCAAGTACATATACACACATCTGAGTACACATGTGTGAGCACATCCCACCACAGATGCTTAACATCAATATAACCTTTTCTCTGGTTTGTGTCACATATACACGGATCATTTCTAAAACAATTGTAGGATAACAGAACTTGCAAATGACAAAAAACCCCCAACATATCTTCTTTTCTTTCCCTCTTGGGTTCTTAAGTGCACCGGTAAAGCAAAACCCAAACCCCTACAAAGCTGGCTACCCCGTAACTTGCAGTGGTGGTTCTTAAAACACTGGTCTAAGTCAACCCCACGATTGTACATGAGTGAAACTCACAGGGGATCAAGCCACCTGCTTTACCCTTTGCCACAATAACTAACACTCCACTTTGGAAGGGTTCCAGGCCAAAAGGTGGTTTGCTCCTGCACTGGTTTAGTGGGGCACTGACAAGCACTCCAGAGATACCCTGGTTACTTCAGCTTCAACCCCCACCACCGCAGCAAGCAGCCCCCAGCTGAAGTCTCCGGAAGGACATGCTCATTCTATAATCCTGCTAGGTCCCTGCTTTATTTGTCTTTCCTGTCTGGCTGCTTTAATCATTGTCTTATAACTAAAAGGGTTCACCTTGTTACAGCCCCTCAGGATGCCAGGCAACAGCCAGCCACATCCAGCTGCCTCTAGGCCAAAATCTGGCACCATCTGCTGCCTGCCAAGTGCTGGTACACTGGTGGGACTGCTCCTCTGCATGTCCACCCTTATTTTGCAGTGAAATAAATGCCTTCTCTGTCCCTCTTGGCAGTAGGTGGGGGCACTTCACCAGTATGGAGATAGATATTATTCTGCCACTGAAATGCACTAGACTGGAAAGAGCTATGCTGGCAAGGATGTGCCTTTTCCCTCTATAACATTATGGGTAATGCCAGCCCGTACAGGCAATATACTCTAAAAGCATAGTTTAGTGTTCATCTGTTTGCTTTTCTTAATTGCTGTGTAGCAGCTCCCTGTCCATTACAGAAGATACCATTATCCTTTCTTCACAGCCAGGGATTTACAATGCATGGATTTAGAGTTGAATCCAGGCCATGCTGAAATCCACAGATGAATTCCCAGGCCTGACCTCGGCAGGGCTGGGATTTCACCTAAAATGACTTGTGTTATGTATCATGCAGAAAGGCTGTGGCATATTATGGGATTAAAGACTGGTTTGGGAAAAATAACCTGTTAAAAACATTCTCCTTTTTTTGAAAAAATACACAGTATACAAAAATAAAAAGCTGTTTGGTCTCGTCTTAATTTAGGTGGTGATTTGTCAACATATTTCTTCTAGAACAACTAATAATTAAGTGGTTCTTTTGTTATATTTTGCTATAAGATGTTATTTTTTGTTTGAATACATTTTTCTGAAATCTGTGACATATTGTTGTGAGAAACACCTGAACTTACTCTTGCTTTCCTGAGTAAATGTAAGGACAATTGAGTTGAAAAGGTCAGAAAAAAAATGTGTTACCTCAGCGTTTCAACATGTAATACTCAACTTCAGTTGAGTATTCAAAGTGAAATAATTCACTTCACCACAAGAAATTAACAGCATTTCTGTACTCCCAATTTGGAGGTGACAAAGTTCCCAATAATTTTTTTTTTTCACATTCTTCTCCCAAGAAAACAATTTCTGTTTTTCAGACAGCTCTGGCAGTTTGTGGCCCTATGTGGTGTTTGAAAGCTTCATCCTTGCTTTGGCTTGGGAAGGATGCCCTCCCTATTCTACATCATTACTGTTTCTGGATTCATCTCTCAGAAACTGCCTGGCCCCTGCTCGCCCTTTGCAATGACACACCCAGCAAATAGAGTGACAGGAATGTGGGCTGGACTCCTTTGGGTAGCTGGCAGAGCCAGGCTTGAGTGGAAAGAAGGAAATGCAGCAGGCAGGCCATGTTTCTTGATGAAGAGGTCTGACCATTATTCCTTCAGGGATAAACCCAGGCTAACAACATTTCATATCAGTTAGTGCCAATCTGGCACCCGAGGGGCTGTGAGAGCTCTGCTTCTGCAAGCCTGCATCGGATTCAGGCAGCTGACCTCGAGGTGAAAATCTCTCTATCCCATTATACACCCCCCGAGACACCCATGAGGGGTTGTGAGAGCTCTGCTGCTGCGAGCCTGCATCGGATTCAGGCCTCGAGGTGAAAATCTCTCTATCCCATTATACACCCCCCGAGACACCCAGGCCCCATCTACTTTGTTTTCTCTGCTCCCTGTCATTTATTTTCATCTCTTGTTTTAATCTCTTTAGCATGCCATGTGTGCCCATCAAAGAGCTGCGTTCTGTGCAGTCTAGCAAGCACATTAATGGGGCTCCTTCCTCTCCATGTCTGGGTATCAGCAGTACTTTTTGGCCACTTGTCAAATATTTCCATGAAGATTATCTTTCAGGGTTTCATATAATCACATTAATAGGGCAGACATTAAATAGAAGTAGGGAAAAGGTGCTCGGAGGGATTGAGGGAAGAGAAAGTAGTTCTAGGAAATGGTTTGATTGTTTCATTGCAAGGAAAAGGTGACTGGGGCAGAAGATGATTGTTGGATTTGTTTCCACACTAAGGCTGAGAAATAAATAAACCACACTAAGGATGAGTGACTTTAGCCCTGTTAAAGCTGGGATGCAAATATTCTGTAGAAATGATCCAGAAATTTTATTTTGCAGATAAATGGGGGAGGTGGGGGAAAGCCCTCAGGGTTATGCTACAAGAATGCAGAGCAGCCGGGAAGAATAAACCTTGTCAGTATAAAAGGCTTTACTCATTAAGAAAGAATGACCTTCATTTTTGTAGGGCAGACCTTTGTTAGGGCTTTCTGGACTACTGCGGTCCCAAAGTGAGGGTTCTTTCCGCATCTGGCTTTGCACAACACGGCCCTGCAGAACACAAGGTGCTCCTGAGGCTCAGTGGCAGAAGCCCATGGGGCTGGTTGCAAGGTTCAGCTAAAACACCCTTTTGGTTTTTTGGGTTTTCTTTGTGCCTGAAGGGATCAGCTTTATTCAAGGTGAGGAATGTCAGCTCTGATTCCTCTTGAATCAATCTGTCCACAACTCATTAGCTTATATGTAAACTTTGGATTTTAAATAAAGAGCAGTACACCCTGATTTCGTATCATATAATGTATCTGAATATATACATGTTTTTGTTATGAATTGGAATTCACAACATGTTAAGGGCAGCTCTGGTTTTTGGAACTTAAAAATGCCTTCTATTTTTAGTAAGGCTCCTGATGGTTTTTTTCTCATGAAATAAGACTTGCATCTGGAACCACTGATTCTCCAGCTACCTACCTACTTATGTTCCTTACGCTAGGAATTAGCTTTGTAGGATCCTACTGTTGCCTTTTGGTACTTTAAGAGTCAGTTCTACATTTTGATGCTTTATTCCAAATACTTTGTTCAGGTAGATGAATACCAGTATATTCAACACTGCTGGCTGTTCTGCTTGCTTAGTTGAGGAGAGGTGAATAAAAAACAACCTGAGAAAAAGAAAGTGGATTATTTAATATGATTTTTTGCTTGTGCTGTGCAGTTTGTGTTGCTGGAAGTTGCTGATAGTACAAAATTTGTTGAATTCTTGGTTAAATATTAACATGTGGGGGTTGTCTGTAATTTCCATGTGACACTTGATACAACTTCTATGTATTGTCTGAGGTCTTTTTGGCAACTTTTCTGCTCCATCAACTCTTGCATAAACATGTAACTGGAGAATTTACTTGCAGAGTGTTTTATCCAGGTGTCTTTAGCAGTGTAGGAAATTAGATAGCTCTTGTACTTTGATGACTCTGTCTACCTAGGGATGCAAAGGGCTTTGACTTTTGGCCTGACTCTACCCCATGGTTGCTCTGAATGCCAGTCCTTTGCCATTTCCATGATTTTTGAAGCAGCACTTCATATACCCCTGACATTCCACTGCTTGTGGGTTGTATCTAATGATGTCATCTTAAGGTGACCCCCAAACTGCTCTTCTGCCATCTTTCTTCCCTATTTACAGTAGTTTCTGATTTGGGAAGAATACTAACTGGGGAGGGGGGTAGGTGGGAATATTGGGGGGTGAGTTTGAGATGGGCAGGTACAGTGCTGGGGACAGTGCTGTTACCAGAGGCCTGGTAGAAGGTGAACTTTGTGCCCTGGGGCACCAGAAACAGAAAGGCAAAGAAAAACACCTGAAAAGACAGGAAAAATATAAAATGCTAAAGGAAATTGATGCTGAAAAGGAGGGGAAGGGCTGCAGTTGGGAGATCTGCTAAATGACTGCAGTGCAAGTTGCATAGCTGATGTTGCTCTGAGACCAGCAAGGACCCAGACACACTATGGTGTGCATCCCATGCAGCCTGGAGCTGGTAGCCACACAACATGGAAACGCTGCCACAGCATCCAGAATTCAAATATTGCACACTTTGGAATTAATTTTTGTTGTGTGGGTAGATTATTCTGCCTAGAAAATATGCTTTTCTTGACTAAGCAAGAATTTTTTGGGTGTTATCTGACCTAGCTCTTGATGCCAAAGATACCACAAGATGAATATACCTTTATGTATGTCACAAATCAGGATGGTAAAGAAGGCAAGGAAATACTGAACAGTCCTAATCCTGGTTTCTCTTCTGCATCATTTCCAATTGGGAGGGCCAGGTTTGGCCCTGGCCTGAGTCTGTGAAGTCTAAATGAAAAATTTTATTATATAAATCTGAAAAATATTTTTCACACCTTCTTAGTAATGGGGTGGTTTTTGTTTGCTGGGTGGTTTTTTTTGTTTTTGTGTTTTTTGGTCCCCTCCTTTTTTTTTAATGTTGCCAGCATTGGAAATGTTATGTGTCTGAGCACAAAATCACACAAATCAAAGGTAGGATAATGAAAGCCACCCTTTCACCAAGGAAATGAGATAAAACAGTCCAAGGAGGAGCTTGTTAATACAGTCACAGTAGGAGTTTTGACTTGGATATCCCCTCAATCATCTGCACGTAGCAAGTCTGAGTTTCATAACTGTCTTGAAGACTAAACATTCCATTCTGTGGAGAACCACAAAAGCCTTTTAACACAGGTTTAATTATGAAGCCCAGAAAAATGGTTTCACTCTAGAAAGAAAGTAATAAACAGCATTTCAGTTGAAAGAGGTTGTTTCATAGGTGAGAAGAAGCACACACAGAAACTTTTTATGATGCTAGGAAGAACATTAGAATAATGGATGCTGTTGTTTTTGTGTTGTGCATTGTCATTAGTACTGGAGAAAAGCACTTAAATAAGTTTAGGTCACTTGCAATAAAGAAGGCACTTATGCACGTGATATAACTTTATACAGGTATTAAAAACATCTCTGGTCTCTAGAGGATTTACTGAATTGAATTCAGTATTTATCAGTAAATTGTATGAAAAGTTACTTTCATATACACAGAGCTTGAGTTCCCAAAACTAAATGTGAAATAGAAATATATCCACAATGCTTGCATTTAATTGCATGATAGAGAAAAAAAAAGAACAGTTGTAAAAAGAATAAAAATAGTTCCCCATAGCATAATTTTAGTTTTTGAGCCCAGATAAAGAGCTCATAGGTAATAAAGAGAAGAGGACAGTATTTACTACAACAAGAAACAGAAAACCAATATGAAATGGTAAAAGGTGGGGGTTTTTAAACGTTTGTCTTGGGAAGATTTAGCTGATTATCTGGTTTGCTGTCTTAAGCCTGTCTGAAATCAGGCTTCTGCCCAACCTTCAGTGCACCTTTATGCATCTTGAAGGAATACTTGGAGTGCAGCAGCGTCCTTTACAATAATAAAGGACCACTAAGCTTGGCACTTCAGAAACTCAGATCCCCCTCCCTCCCTCTTGAGCAGTTCTCCATCTTGAGTAAAAACCCTCTAAATGTTATTTGTAATGAGAGTCAAGGCATTCCTACAAACACCCGGATTTCAATCTTTGCAGCTTCTACTTCAGTTTTCAAAGGAAAACATTAATGTATAAAGATGCCCTCTGACAGATTCAGGGCATGACTCTTCTACATCTCTTGAATCAAGCAGAATAGTACCTGTTATGGTGTTATTCTCAAGCATAGGAATGTCAATATCAGCACCAACCAGCCTGCAGGAAAGCAGAGACCTGGGAAGATATCTAAACAAAAGCAAGTATATGTATTAAATGTTATTTACAAAGCAAAGATCTCAGACAGCTCATGCTATATAGCCACTATTTGGGGCAGTAGGTCCAAGTTTTCTTGGTTCCCCTTAAATATTTAATCAGTTTTGGAAGTGTGTCTGCATACACATATCAACTTTTTTAATCTCCTTGAAAATCCCCAAAAAACAAAAACAGAACAAAACCAACTCCCACCAAACCTTAAGGTAAATAATGGAGCAGGTTACCCTGTGTGTTTGTGTAGCACTGAGCACAGAGTGGTCACAATTCAGAATGAGACTAGAGTAACACAAAGCACAGCCATAAGAGAGTCAGTGATCCAACTTACACCTGCTTTGCCAATATGTTTATGTATTTGCTGCAAAACACACAGCCCAATTCTTCTCTTGTGCCCATATGGGCATGAGAAGTCTCCGCAGTAAACAGAACAATACCAGAGGAAGCAAGGAAACAAACTGGTCTATTTATAATTGTTCTGTTACCAATATACTCCTTCAACGGCTTGCCAAGATCAGACATAATTGTGTATTTATACTCTCTGGAAGAGTGGTTCTGAATAATTTTATCTCTTTTCAGAAGATGCTTTTATAAATTCTGTATTTGTAACTGGATTCTACACATCCTATTACATGGATACTTTAATATTAATTCCTTTGACCTCTGTTTGACTACTATGCAAAGGGAAAGGGGGATTTTTCCAGGAACATAATCCTTTTAATTTTTCAGGAGAAAATAATTTTGGTTTAATTTTATTTCTCTCCAGTTACTGTAACATTTGTCTTGTTCCCAGGGTCCTTTTATAAGAGGAAATGATCTTTCTGTGTGAGCTTTTTTCCCTTTAAAATCTTGTCTCAGACTTTCTACCAACAAACAGAGTAGAAACTCTGAAAAACAACAAAAAACTCAGGTTCCTGCAAGTATCCTGCCAGTCTGTGGTCAGGTGCAGAACAGCACAGCTGCCTGCCTTTTCCTTAGGGCAGGCAAGGGAAGGCAGGCAAGGGAAGGAAGAAGATCTTTCTGCAGAGGGAGCATTTAACTGCTGCCAGTGTTTATGTGGAGCAGCACCCACGTTAAGTGTGACTGCAGATTTGGCAGAGGAGGACAGTTCACCCTGGGCCAGGAGACCCACGCTCTGCCTCTCCTGCAGCAGGTCAGAAGGACAGCCACCTTGCTGAGATCCCAGGCTCTCCTGGCACTGCTATTCCCTTTTCCACCTTCCTTCTGCCTTGCCTAATTACAGTGTGGGCTCTTCAGGGCAGTCTCTGCTGCCGTGTGCCCAGTGCAGTGGGGCTCTGATGTGGGTCAGGGCCCTGGGGCACTGAATGCAGTAGAAGTCATTAATAGGTCAAGAGAGAAAATTTTGAAGTATGTGGTAAGGATAGAGAATGTGCAAACCCCTGAAAATTCCCAAATGTTTACTAATCTGAGCTCAGAGCAAAGTGTGCTTTGAAATCTTTGGAAGTTCTTGGCTTAGTACTTTGATGTTGCTTTTTTCCTGACTGAGGATGGTTGGGTTTGGCCAGTCATTGCTTCCCTCTTCTCCCTTCTCTGGTTATTCACCAACAAAAATCCTCTGGATGGTACAGGGGTTTGGCTTGCAGGGGAGAGTGTCACCTACAGTAGAGGAACTGGGTTGTCCCACTTCGCCACTGCCACCCTCTGGAGTCCACCAGCCCAGAGGATTACAGTGGAGCAGACACTTTATTTTACAGTAAAGCAAACATATTGACAATGTCAGCCATCCCCATATTGAATTCAACCATTAAAAAAAAAACCAACCCAAAACCAAAACAAAAAAAAAACAAAAACAAAGTGAAAAACCCCCAAAACAGAGCAAACAAAACCCCCTGTAGCTAAAACCTTTACAAATGTTAACAAGCTCTGAAGCTTCAGAGGCTTCTCTCACCTCACTGGAAGAGGGGACAGGGAAGGTGCTGCATTGCAATGAGTGTGTTATGTGCTGCAGAAGCAGGCACTCATCTGCTGGTACCCATGAGGGAACTAATGTTCCCTCATTTCCCCATCCCTCCAGTGCCAGCTAATCTGTGCCTGCCCGTCCAATTTCCTGGCAACTCTTCTAATGTACAGCCTAATAATGTTTGCAGCAATCCTGGGAGACGTCAGTGTGCAGGCTAACTATGAGGTTTTGGGTCCAAAGGAGGATTAATTAGGGGAAGTGTGGCATCTGGATAGTGGGAGCTTTTGAGAAGCCCTTCATCCAGGTGGTGTGAGCAGTCCAGATAAGCACCCAAATATTTCTGTGAAGAACTGAGATGCCATCCCTAATTGAAGTTCAACCGCTACTAAGTCCCCTTGATGATTTGTCCTCCTTTCTTCCTCAGAGTATCTTTTTTTGTTGTTGTTTCCAACTACAACTTAATGAAAACACATTTGAAAGTAAAATTAAGGATTTCTCAGGGACTCTGACCCTTAGGGGCAGCCATGGAGATACTGCAGAAGGAGCTGAGTACACAAGCTCCTGTTAATTAGAGCAGAGTGAATGATTCATAGGAAATAATTTATTCAATTAATTTAGCCTCTCTTTCTTTTGCAAATTATCTGTGAAAAGTTTGCAGTTTTATTGCATTCAGCTGCTAGACAACAAATGATTTCTCTGCATGTATTTGACCCCTATGTGGCTTGAAATGTAAGGTCTGGATTTCAGTTTTTCAGTGGACAGGGGTGCTGGAATTAGTGTTCTTCCTTGATTAAACAACTGACTTTTAGTATGTGCCTTGAAAAACTGATGTTCTTTTTTACAAATGTAGAGGTGACCTTTATAATGAATGTTATTAACCATGGCATAGAAACATCTCTGCCAGTGAACCCATTTAATAGAACAGTGATCTGGAAAGTCTGTCCAGCACTTACCCTCCAGTGTCTGACATGGTGTGTCTTTGTGAGCATTCCCCTCTGGCATGCTCAGGGAATTTTCACTCTTTCTCCTTCACCAGTCCTATGCAGAGACCTTTGTTTAAGCTTCTCTCCACATGGAGGCAACCTCTCCAGAATATCAATTGTCTGATCAAAGCAGCCATGAAGCACAGTTGTTAAAGTCAAAGTCATAAAATTCATTGCCAATAATCTGATGCCTATTTGCTGAAGTCCTTGTCAGCAAGGTGGGTATTTATTCACTGAAAAGCATTCATGTTGCTTACTATTTTCCACAATAAAGATTACAGAATGCTTCACAAGCAGGAGAAAATCCCAAATAGTACCTGTAATGACCCTCCACCAACAAACGAACAGCCCTGCTCCATAACCTTGTAGCATTTCTCTTTGCCTGACTAACACACATAGGATAAACTAAATTGTCACAGACCCTGGGTGTGGGCAACTGAATCCATGAATCTGTCTGTCCTGATTTGGGGCAGGGCCATTTTCTCCAGCAGATTTCTGCTGCCCTGGGAAGAGGGGCGTGCAGAGAGCCCGACCCATGGCAGGCAGGCTTTTCTTAAGATGCATCCAAGCACGGGGCCGTAACTCTGAGCTCAAGGTAACATTAGTTTCAGTAACAGCTTTTCACACTCCATCAAAAAGCATTTTTAAAGAAGGATGGTACTGTGTGGAAATTAATGCATGGGAGCATTCTTGTAACAGGTGGATAATATTTCAGTAATAGGTTTGTGGGATGTTTATTCACTAGCCAAATTCATTTATCAGGTATTGAATTCAAAGGATTTCCCAACAGGATATCTTCAGAGATTAGTGAGCTAGGCATATGTGCTTTGAACAAATGCATCCTTTCATCAGGCAGTCATTTGGATAATTCCAGCATCAACATGCTCGCTGCTGGAATGGATCTACTGGTAATTGCATTAACTATTTTTCCTGTGGTCATACATATCTGTGCCTTTAGATCCTACAAGAGCAGAGTTTGGCCTGCACACGTGCAGTTTTTGCCAACCCAGTCTTGCCCAAAGTAACCTTTCTTGCCTGGAAAGACTTGCTGTATCCAAAAAAAAAAAACCCAAACAACATTGCCAGTACAGGTGACAATACTTTTTTTAAAAAATAATTGATAGTATGTCTTTGATTTTATTTTTGAAGTTGAAAGTAAAATTGAACTTGGTTTTAGTTTAGTTTAGTTTAGTTTTTCTTTTAGTTTTACTGGGAGAAATTTCTCATCTGATTTTACTCTTGAAACTTTGAATAGATTGTCATTTGGATGGAGGACAGGAATCAATACTGAAATAAAAGGAATTACCATGGATTGGAAATTTCAGAAGTTCATCTTTAAGATGACAAGTCATTTAACAGATATATTAGAATCCATGTTTTATTATCAGATAAATAAAGAAATAGCAAAAGTTTTGTTAGTCATGTTCCAGCAACCAAGTGGCCTGTTTGTTTTCTTATCTGCCGTATCCTGTAATATTTCTGGTCTAAAAATCCTGTAGTAACTAATTATGGAAAAACTGATCAGCTTGGCTTATTAAATGGACAATTACATTTCAATAAATTATTTTTTACTTTTTTTAGATGCCTGGTCTAATATAATGAGTCTCTATTTGAGACACCTGAAGTAAAGAACCATAATTCTTCCACTGATTTTTGAAAATGTGGGTGACAATATATAATGTACCAAGCTTAAATCCTGTAATGACTTAAAGGTGGTTATTCTGTAGAGGTAGAAACAAAACTGAGTATTTTAGGGTTAGCATATGACTTTTCAACTCAATATGTGCTTTTTTGTCATATTTTTTGAGCCTTTTGAATTGCGGAGGGCTGAAAGAACATTCAATAAATTTATTTTTGAGTATACCAGTGCTTCCCTGCCTTATCTTCTCAAGCCTTCAGCATGAAGAGAACAGGGCCATAGAGACAGCACAAAAGCAAGATGGACTCTGAAAAACAGAAAAGGGGAACAGAAAAGGAGGGTGAAAGTGTTTGGAGGTTTGGGAAGATGGTCTAACTTGCTTGCAGTTTTCTTTCTTTTTAAATGCTTTTTTTTTTCCTTTTCATTGTTTTTTTTTGGAAGGATTTTTTTGTTGTGGTTGCTGTAATTTGTAAAACATAATATTTTGCTGTGAAAGGGTTTTCTTTCTTTTTAAATGCTTTTTTTTCTTTTCATTGGTTTTTTTTGGAAGGATTTTTTGTTGTGGTTGCTGTAATTTGTAAAGCATAATATTTTGCTGTGAAAGAAAACAATGGTGCTCTCCCAGCAAGCCCCTTCCCTTTTTTTGCATCCTTTGGAGGTCACTAGCTGCTCACACACACTACTGAGCAGACTCTTTCTTGTGTTCATTTTAACAACACAGAGCAGATGTCTCAGGCTGTGAGCCTCACACTGAGTTCTGCAGGCCCCAGGAATGGTGAGATGTGATGCACATCTGTGGTTTGGGTTGGCGTGCTCCAAGGATGTGTGTGTCAGTTGTGTTCTCCACATCTGACTTCAAGTGCACATTCCCCCAAAAGCTCTGCTGGGAGCTCAGGGTTGTTCCTGACACATGCAATGTGCCCACCTCAGTGCATTAGAAATGGCAAGGCAGGGAGTGACAGCCCTTCACACACAGTTTTGCCGTGGTGATTGCATAAAGAGGTAGGACATCACCTCCTCATCTTCCCCTGCCATGATGCCACTGAAGGCATCAGCCAGACAGCAGTATGGGCCATGATGGGCCCGTACTAGTAGGGCCATGATTTCTTGGCTCATCCCACCATGAGTTGCCAAATTGTCCCCAGGCTGGGCTGCCCTGGGGGACCAGGATATTGTGTCCCACATGCCCAACCAGGGCAACTAGTAGGAGGCAGCAGGGAGGATGCTGGAAGTTGTCACGCTCTCCATCGTGAGCAGGCTCCTCTGGATGCCTTTGGCATGGAAGCAAGTGCATGCAGAAGCCCTTCAGCAGTGAGGAAAGGAAAGCCAGAGCACACTGCTGCTTTCTGTCATGGAGAGGTTAAAAGCAACTTGCCAACTGACAGGCAGCAGCTGCAAGGAAATTTAGGAAATTTCCCCATCACTACCATCATCCCTGTTTTTTCTCTCTCTCTCTCTCTATTTTTTTTTTTTTTTTTTTTTTTAATGACAGCCACATTTTAATCAACTTGGGCTGAGCATAAAAGTCTGAGTGGGAGGTGGGAGGAATATCTGGGGAGGGGAGGAGGAGCAGAAGAATGGCTGGCTGCTGGCATATGTCTGAGCTGAGGGACGCTCTCTGCCTAGGAGGACAGTTAACCTACACAAAATGTTCTGGCTTCTTGCCTATATCAGCCACATCATGCTGCTCCAGCCTTTCGTGCCAGATCTCTGAGATGGTGACTGTCACTCTGACAGAGGGAGAAAGAAGGAGAAAAGATAGAAGACCAGAGGGATGGGCGGGGGGAAACAAACCCACAAACCGACCACATCTAACACCACAACCCAGTAATAAGCTTGCTGTCAAGGCCAGGTAGAGCAGCTGTATTTTTCAGAAATGAGTAACAGTGGAAAAGTAGCAAGCCAGATGTGTGCTTCTGCAGAATAAATCGAGGTTGGATGGAAGGCCTTGGAGAGTAAAGTTCGCAAAACTCCACAGAAATGGCTATGAACTTATA
Organism: Passer montanus; assembly: GCF_014805655.1. Lineage (NCBI taxonomy): Eukaryota > Metazoa > Chordata > Aves > Passeriformes > Passeridae > Passer > Passer montanus. The sequence continues at coordinate 5,652,906 of NW_024367261.1, forward strand.
GAATTTAAATAGGGAACTTGAACTCATAGAGTCTAGATATGAGCAAACCACAACTCAGGCTGGGATCTTTTTTTCACTGTTAAATCCAGGTGGAAGAAACTTACTGATTTCTAGAAGAGAAAAATTCATTGTCAGAAAAGCTCTGATAACACCTTTGTTTATACCCACAGACTTTCTTATACAAGGGATACTATGATAGCCTATTGACCAAAACTACCCCTGGTCTTGGGTGTCAAATTCTCTGATTTCCTTAAGCCAGGACTTCTGTCACCTCCTCCCTTACACACTTAAAATCTTCTATAGAAGGCTGTTATGTACCACAGATAAGAAGCTGCCTTTCCAAATTATTCCAGAAAGCCAAGTGGCTCCTCTTCACCCCAACACTTTGCACACTGGAGTTGACAGACCCATGCCATTACCCAGTCCACAAAAAATCTGTTATTATTAGCAACAGAAATGCTGTTCCCAGGTTACACCACAGCTCTCACAGGCTGCTCCAGCTCCAGTGAATTAGCTGGACATTGCCAGTGCAGAGCAAGAATGTTCTCCTTTGTCCTCGGATGCCTCCTCAGCCTTGTGGCTTGAATTTGAAGCTGGCAGCTCCCTTGGCAAAGCCCAGAGGAAGATCTGCGTGTACCTATTGAATGCTGGGTGGGAGAAGGGGGCAGAGAAGCTTTTTGAAGTACTGGGGAGACTTACAGCTGATCCAAAAGTGAGTGTTCAGAAGTGAAGAGACTGCTGGAAAGTGCATCTTAATACCTAAAAGCTGTGTGTGACTTCACTTTGAGAGCTGGTTGCTGAGCTCGTAGCTTGCACTCAAGTTGTGCTTTTAAGCTGTTCTCCAAAAGCACTTATCCACTTCAAAAATATTTTTGATGGAGCCTGAAATTCTCCAGCAGTTTGAGTTCTAAGGGAAAACACCAAATACAAGACAACTCATGTCAGAATAGCCCATTAGTCCAGGATATTTGAAGATGAAGGAAGATACCTAAGGTCATTCAAATGAAAGGATGTGAGGTGGGGAGGCTTGAGCATAATTACATTTATTTTACTTAGACTCATAACATGAGAGAAGAAAAGTATCTAGGGACCCTTAATGTGACTTTTAAAATCTGCATGAGCCACAAATCAAGAAATTTGTTGGAAACAAGTAGACAAACAATTGGTTTAAAGTACACATTTGGTGCATATGGACCCACAGCTGCTGTTATTCCAACTGCCACCCAAAGTACAGGTCTGTCCATGATCCAGCCTGTCACACAAGGACTGTGCCAGATGCCATGCAAAAACCCTCTCAGCACCTCCCTCTGCAGTGCTGGCAGCTTCTGAAGGGCAGAAAGAGAGAGAGAGTGGACAGGGGGTTACAGCAAGCACCTTCCAGCTGGTAGAAAACTTTCATTAGCCCCAAACGGATGGTAAGGCTGCTTAAATAAGCTGTGTATTTATATCACATTTCCTCAGAGAATTGTAGAAGTGACACTGCTGTATCTGAGTGGAAAGGCAGTAGAAGTTGAAAAAGTAAACAGAAAAGCCTAGTGGATGGATTAATAGAAGGTTCAGACCTTACTGCTTTCTTACTATAGATCCACGATATCTTGCTGCAGGTAAGTGATGCAGTTGTTTTGGTGCCAGCTTAACACCATGCATTATATGGGATGTAAAAGTTGGAGGGGAAAAAAATAATTTCTGTGCTTTTTTGCCACTTGCTTAGGGTTGACGTGTAAAGAATCATGAAAGATGTTGTTTTCAGGGCTCTATTTTCTTCCCACCTCTCTATTTTTGGCAATATTATCTGTGTCAATTTTGTTGTTCAGTTACCTCTGGTGAAAACTTCTTGCTGGCATCAACATCAAAGGTCCTTCAGGACCTAACTGGATGTTTTAGCTCTTGAGCAAAGGCTCCTTCCTCTCGTATCTGTTGATAAAAAATACAATCCCCTGGAGCTTTTAATAACTGTATAGATATTAAGATAAGTGAAAGATGTTAACAAAAGTGGTGGGGGGAATGCTTGTTGGTGCATCTTTCACTGTGAGAATGTTACAGAATCTCACCCAGCAGTCTTCTGTGTCCACCTACACTGTAAAAGTCTTCAGCAGGCTGGGGTTCCTTGGGCTGCAGTGCCCAGATGTGCCCTGACAGTGGCCTCTACCTCTGAAACCAAAGGGGAGAGCTCTGTAGGAAGATGTTAGCAGTTGGGAGTGGCATTTACTGCACTTACTCCAACTCCATCAAACTCAATCCATGAGTCAGGCATCATGACCAAAACAGTGACCCTCTGGTCCCTGGACAGAAGCTGCTTATCCTGCTGTAGACACAAGTTCTTCTTGTGTTAAATACCCACCTTAGAATGCTGTGTCCCACTCCCCTTAAGTTGCCCTCACACTAAGCATTTTCCCAGTCTAACCAGCTAACTCTGACTTAAAACTACATTTTAGGGTAAATAAAGTTTTTGACAGTAGGATAAATTCCATTTCTGGTTTCTGAATAGCTAAAGCAACAGTCAGTTGTTAAATAATGAGTGCTTTGTCACACTGGCCTTCTAGAAAGTTCTGTGGCCCAAACAGACTGCAGAAATTAGTTTTTCACCATCTTCCTGACAGAAAAACAGAGCCTATAATGTCATTTAATGGATAACATTGGGCATCCAGAAAGAGGTACTGATGCAAAATGAGCTTTGGTTGAATCATGATAATCGGGTTCAGCACTTACTGAGTTAATGTTAGGCACTGGAATAATCTGCATTTTGAGCAGGATGAATTTAATTGTGTCATAAGTATGAATATTCCATAAGGTGGTGCACCTCATTCAGCTGATGAGGGATATAAAATCAGAAGTATATGTAGCCATCCACAGAGAAGCTTCTAGACAAATATCACTCGAGGATGTGTTTCATTGAGACACTAGATGTGTCTGAAGGAGGATACATGGTACTTGCAAGGCAGAGCAGAGCTTAACACTGTCCTCTTTTGTGTGAGAAAATGCATGGTCACCTGGCATCCTCAACATAATTCCTGGGGAATGCTGCTTTTATGCAGCAATATTAATCTTACATAGAGATCCTTTCTGCTCTGGCGAAGAGAGAATGATGTAACTACTTTTCAGACTAAATAAAGGAAGAATTGTAAGTTCAATTTTAACTGTGTAAATTATTTAGAATCAGGTTACACAGGTAGACTCTCTGGCATTGGGAGGACAAGATAATAATTTTCCTGTAACCCTAAAGACTTAAAGTGCTTTGATTAATGAGGACCCCAAAAAACATGAATGTTTGTCTGCTGACCACATGTGCTGGGGCTCAAGTTCACGTCAAGCAGAGCTCTCTGTCAGATGGTAGATTTGGACCACATTCAGGGGCTTTGGAGAAGGCAGGAGCTTTTATTATAAAATAGTGGTTTCTACTGCTTGTTAGAAAAGTGTCAGCTATGGTGTTCCATGTGTGATTTCATGGTCACATTTCATGGTATTAAAGGCCTGCTTCTTGGCAGTCATTACAAAATGAGCTGAAGTCTGAGTCTGCTTCTGAGCCCTGAACACCACCAGTGACCAGATCAGTAACATCCTCTCAGCTCTCACTGCTTGTGAGGAGAGAGGAGGGATATTTTCATGATCCCTAGTTCAGTCTTCAGCAAGAATGAACAAAATAATTATCAAGATCTTTGGCTCACCCCTTCCAGGTCCTCACTGTGGATGCACCAGCAATGTTCTTGAGAGGGTCACGTGTTTCCTTTGGATGCTCAATATGCAGCGACAGGCAGGAGAAATGTTTGCAAGGCAAATGCTTTCTGATGGGCCTGCCCCTGAACTCACCAGTCACAAGCCATTTGTATGGAAATGACACTAAAATTGCTATCCTAGAGCTGCATCCAAGCCCAGCTTCTGCCAGCAGAAGACACAGGGTACCAGATGGCAGAAATCCTATTCGAGCACCAAGTGGTTTAAACTGCTCTTTTTGCTAGGAATTTAAATAGTCCATATGCTGAAAGTAAAATGCTCGGCTGCACCCTGGCTGTCTAGTCGAGGCCTCTGCTGCCTGAGCTAAAGGGGATGAGCAATTAGCTGGTAGCAGCTTGGGGTTTGTATCTCCTGTACATCCCAATGTCAGGCTGTGCTACAGTCACACACATCAAAATGTCTGATCATGCATCTGGAGGAAGATGGTGGTGTCTGATTGTCAAACTGGGCCTGTCATGCCAAAAACTCAAGAGAAAAGCAGACTGATGTGGTCTGTGTATCTGGTCTCCTCTTTTTCTCAGCTTCCGGGATCGCCTGATCAACGCCAAGGTGAGGTACTCCAGGGGCATAGTTTGTCATGGATTTCAGAGGAGCACAAACAGTGTTCTCTAGGGGATTTGCAGCCTCAGATTTCCAGGGCCTGGTGAGACACCCAAGCTGCTTTGCAGCATGATGCACAGTGCCTGGAGCAGAAGGTCCTCAGCTCTGGTCACAGGTTTTCTCTGCCATTGTGCAGCTAGGACAGCTCTGCTCTTTGACCGTTTGGGTGATTTCTTTTAGTTGCTGGAAAGGACTTGCTTCTCCCTGGGCAGATCCCCTACTTTATAAGTCATCAAAAATCTGCCATCAGTCTGGCTGGCTGAGGCTGTACTTGCTCCAGGGCAGTAATGTCCTTTTATGTGTGTTGAAAAGGTGACCAAGCACAGTGTTTCAAATGAAGAAGCGCCCTACCTCATGCAGAAATGTTATCCCTTCTCCTGGTCCATGGTCTCTTCTCTGATTCATCCAGTTTCCCCTTGCCTATTGGGCTGGAGTTGAACTCCAGATGGATGGCTCAGAGGGCTTTGCTAAAGTATTCCCTGGAGAAAATTTCTTTCCTGGCAAGATCACTCTGAATTACTCCTCTGCTTGAAAGGTACTCTCACTGCCTCTAGATTTATTACATAACATTTTTGTAATTTAAATTGTTTTCTATTTACTGGCACAGTTGCCTGAAAGATCTGCTTCATCCCCAATCCAGTTACATTGGTCATTATTCACCTTTTCTCTCTCCAGTTCTGTCACTATAAACAGCCATTGGTATCTCACATCTGACGTCCTTATCTAAATCATTTACGTACATTGATTTAAAGGATAAGCAGGTCAAATGTTTCAAAATCTTGCAAGGTCACTCAAAATAAAGCTAAGATGTCATTTGGTTTTTTGCTTGTCTCTTTTAAGTGGAAAGTTGTATTTTGGTATTCATAAGGAGACTTTTATTAGCAAATGTAAGAGTGCCTTGAAATGTTTTTTTTAATTATGCATGTAATTTTTTATGATTGTGACTATTAGTATTTAGCATGCTTGTTATCCTTGGTTTTTTTTTTATTCCTAGAGGGTTTCTAGATGTACAAAGCAGCACATATTTTAGTAAATTATTCTCTTTGTATCTGTGATTCGCTGACCCTTTAAAAAACATTTTTGCATATATATATGTGATATATAATTATAAATAAAATAATACCATGTTCTTTCTAATAAAAACAGACATCAAGAATTTCCCAATGTAAATTACTCTCTAGCTGCTCCTTTTAGCCCTGTGCCAGAGTTAGATATTTTCCAAGGTGTCGCTGTCGCTGCACCAAGGGGCTCCAAATCTTGAACTTCAGGAGGTTCAACTCCTCCTATTATGTAGGAACTTGTCTGCAGTGTTTTACTGGGCTCCAGGGCAAGTTTGTTCATTTCAGTAAAAATTATGTCTCTTCCCAAATGCAGCAAATTGTAAGTAATCCTTAATAGCAGACATGAACCCATTTTCACAGGTATCAGGTCTTACATCTCAGCAAGTAGACTCCATTTTCACAGAATATGTAGATAAAGGGGTTGAGGTTTGAAAATCTCCAAAGAAAGAATCACATGATGGGGTGATGAAAAACTTTCTCACATACAGCATGCATTGAGCTGGTGTCTCCACAGCTTGCTATACTGCACATCTTCTCACACTAATTATGTCTCTGAAGTGAGAAAGCACTGTTATTGTTACTGAATGCATGGGTTTGTTTGATGATGGACAGATGGGAAATCTGTAAGAAAGCTAGAAAAAAAAATCTAGATTTTATAAGTTCTGGACTAGGAAAAGCAAGTTAGGGGGTTAAAAGGTGCTGTGGATTAGAGAAAAAGTCCCCTGAATAGAAGAGTGGAATGTGTTTCATCGGGGATTTATTGCATTTACTCTTTTTCATCTTACAGTGGTGAAATAAAAATGTCAACAATTTACTAAGAAATTTAACTGATCCAATATCTATTAACGTATTATACTCCTCAGGTGGCACTAGTCACAAAATAACCCTTGATTAATGTCTGTGATAAATATCAAGAATAAGTTTCAGTATTTGTTATCAAACGGGCTTTGATACTGAAGCTACACATGCACAGAAAAGTAAAAGGAGAAAGTAATGCTTGCAGACAGCAAGAAGACTATTAGAGGTGCCATACTAAATACAAAAACAGCCCTTCGGAAAGCCACTATGGTTACCAGTAAAAAAGAACTATTAGAGACAAAAAAAAAGCATTAAAATGAGAAAACTAAAAAAGATAAATTTTTGCATGTTAAATGCTAACTGTAAAATTAAATTAAGCAGGAATAATAGATTTTCAGGAGATCTTTTACAAAAATGTAGACGGTAACAGTGATAAAAATGGCAGCAGAATCAGCAATAACAAAAGCAACCGCCTTTGAATCAGAAAATGAGTCAATAAAATCAGCAGATGAACGAGAAGCAAAAGAAGGATTTAAAAGATACAAGGTCACTATGGCAAGAGGAAATTAATTATTGGTCTCACTACTTACTACCTAGACAGATTCTCACACTAGAACTCTGGTGTTGACTAGCCTAAGAAACTATCTAAAACAGGAGTGTGAATGGAACAGATTGCTGGACAAATCTCAAGAACAAGGTCACTGAAGAGTTAGAAAAGAAGTCAGATATGAAATTGTTCAACAACTAATTGTCATGTGTAGCCATTTTTTTTCTGCAGAATAATGTACAGTGACAAATGTGTCACCAGCCTTTCGTAATGGCTGCAGGCTTCACTGGGAACTACAGATCAATAAAACCACAGTCCAACTTGTAGAAACAATCATAAACAGAATTCTTAGACACAAAAATACATACACATTGTTCAGAAAGAACTGTGCAGATTTTGTAGTCTTACTTGGAGACTTGGAGGAGCTGGCAACTACTAAAAAAATGTGATCCAGCTGATAAGTATTGAACTTATGTTTGACAATGCTTTTGAAAGACCTCTCACCACAAGACTTTAAGGAAAGGAGGTTCTCATGGAGCCCACAGGGCCAGGGACACGGCAGGCAGGGGACTTATCTGGTAGCAAAGTTCTTTCTCTTGCTCTGTGTATTTGTGTCATTTTTCATCAAAGCTGGTGAATCTTGAAGTGACAAACTTTGCAAAAAAGATAAAATTACTCAGAATAATAAAATACAAGACAGTTTCTGGGGGAGACCATAAAAAAAGTCTACAGACTGGGGAGTGATGTGCAAGCAAATGGGAAATGGTGATTCATTATTTTGGTCAGTTCCAGACTCATGAGGTAACCAATGAAAAGTATGAAGTAGCAAGCCTGAAACAAACTAAAATGGTTTTGTCACAATACATACAAACCCTTAAACTGCAGTACTTATTACCACTCAACATTGCAGGTGCCAATTAAAAGCAGGTTCAAAACCAGATCAGGCAACTCAGAGCTATCAGTGAATACATTTCAGGTCAGACTTAGTATGGCAGTTTCAATACTCTGTGGGAAAAAAAAACGTTGTGTTGCTGGTGGTACAAAATGGTTCTTGCATTAAAGATTCTTACATTTAAAATGTGTCCTTAGATGATGAAGTGAGCTGTCAGTGTTTGGTTCTTGGCACAGTTGGTCAGAAAAATTGCAGAAAGTCTGTATTGCCATCAGAAATCAAAACAGTTTGCAAAAGAGGATTGATTTCAGTAGATTCCTGGAAGAAAATCACTGAAAAAAGTGCTAACAGTGTAAGGTTGAAACATCCCAACATATTTTTTACTTTGAAACAATTCTCTGTCTTGATTTTTCTTTTTGTGACTTTGTATTAGCTTTTTTGCTATAACATAATATTAACTTTAAAAAGTCAAAACAGAATGTTTCACTTTCCATTACAACAAAACCTGTCAATCAACTTGAAATGCATTGAAGTTTGGATTTTATAAAAATTCCCCTTTGCAGAGAATTTCAGACTCTGGAGGTTTCATTGCATTTCAGAATAAAGTTAGCTTTTGAAACCTGAAAGATCTGTGAAAATCAGAACTCTTGTTCTTTAAAACTTGGCCAAAATCACTCTATTTTCTTTCTCTTTCCGTTTGCTTATCTGAAAGGTGGCAAGAATGTTGCAGATCCATTTTTGCAAAGCCCATTCAGACTGAGCATCCAAGAATTCCATGCTTCTGTGTCTGATACTAAAACTGTATGCTTCCCAAGCACCATCCCTATTCCACCACCTTCAGCTAAGCCCCTCTCTCCCTCCATCATATGTTCACAAATTTCAGTGATACTTCTTTTTCCCCTCTCCTTTTCTTCCTATCCCCATCTATTGTTTTTGGTTTGCCTTCTTATTTGTGCAAACTGGGAACTGGTCCCTTCTGGGATGGAGGGAGGAGTTACTTTCCAGAAGGCTGTTGCATTTGCCCTTGTCCAAGATCTTTTCATGATTAGTGGCTTATTGAGTGGTGCATGCAAAGTCCTGACAGCCGAGGCAGAGCTGACTCAATTTTGGCAGGACAGTATGAGGAAGTTCACAGTGCCGCCACTTGTACTATAAATACAAAAATAAAAGGAAGAGCTCATCCTCTAAACTATGCACATTACATCCTCAAACTGGGGACTCAAGCATGCTTTGAGCTGTACATTGGCCATCTGCACCAGAGGGAATGTCTTCCTTGTTCTGTTCCCAGGACAGATGCATCAGGATTGCTACAAGATAGCGTGAGGCAGGAAGAGTTTTCTGGATCCTGGAATGCCAATAAGCACTTCAAACATCTTTCTTGGCTTCTGGAGTCCCTGCATCCAGCACCCTGGAGCGTGATTTCTTTTTATAAAAAGAAAGCCTGTGCTATTTTTCATACCAATCACATGCTGTTCTAAACGGCTTAAAAGTTTCAAGGACTCCAAATGCTGAAAAACAGCTGTATGCTGATGTGAGCAGCATGTGTAAGGATGATTTAAATCTAGTTTTTATCCTATTTAACTCCCAGTGGCTTTTATGTTTTCCATAAATGGATGAGAAAAGTTCTTGGCTGGAAAGAGTCATAAAAACATGCAATAAATTCTTTGTAGTCTCAACATGAGCAATTCATCATATTTTTGTTTGTTTGTTTTCTGAGATTTTGTTTGCTTTCTGTGACTTTGACGAGTCTCTTGTTCCTCACTACATGCTAATCCACAGTGATAAACTGTTCTTCATGTTTTGGTTACAAGGTGGTGACCTACATCCAGAACAGAACATCCACTTCCTGGGATGGCCACAAGGAAAAGGACCACCTCTGTCCTGCTGAAATGTGGGTCTTCCTAAAAATCTCTCCTGTTGGCTAGTTATCTCTCTATTAAGAGCAGAAGGATTTTAGCTCATGAACTGGTGGAGCTCATTGAGAGGGCTTTAAACTAGGTTTGAAGGGGGAAGGGGATGCAGCTGGGCTGTCTGGAAGCAGGCCCAAGGGTGGTAAGCCTGAGTTAGGGCTTAGTTAGTAGCCCAGCTGATGTGCACACATACTATTGCACATAGCACAGGTAACAAACAAGAAGAGCTGGAGGCCATGGTGCAGCAGCAGAGCTATGATGTAATCACCATCACAGAAACATGGTGGGATGACTCACATGGCTGGAGCGCTGCACTGGATGGCTACAATCTCTTCAGGAGAGATAGGGAAGGGTGAAGAGGTGGAGGGTTGGCCCTTTTTATTAGGGAGGCTTTTGATGCCACAGGTATTGAAACTAATGATGACAAAGCTGAATGCCTATGGGTAAGAATTAAGGGGAAGGCCAACAAGGCTGACATCCTGCTGGGAGTCTGTTATCATCCACCCAGCATGGAAGAAGAGATGGACAGCTTATTATGTAAGCAGCTGGAGAATGTTTCAGGATCACCAGCCCTTGTTCTTGTAGGTGACTTCAACTACCAGACACCTGCTGGGAACCTAACAGCAGAAAAGAGGCAGTCCAGGAAATTTTTAGAGTTTGTGCAGGACAACTTTTTGTCACAGCTGGTGAGTGAGCCCACCATAGGAGGGACTATATTAGACCTGCTCTTTGCCAACAGAGATGGGCTGGTGGCAGATGTGGTGGTTGGAGGCCACTTGGGGCAGAATGATCATGAAATTACAGAGTTCTCGATATTTGGTGAAATCAGGAAGAACATCAATAAGACTTTTACATTGGACTTCCGGAGGGCAGACTTTGGCCTGTTTAGGAGGCTTATTAAGAGAGTTCCTTGGGAAGCAGCCCTTAAAAACAAAGGAGTTCAGCAAAGGTGTGTGTGCTTCAAAAGAGAGACCTTGAAGGCACAGGAACAGACTGTCCCTGTGTGCCCAAAGATGAGTCAGCAAGGCAAAGGTCCAGCCTGGAGGGACAACTAGGTTCTGAAGGAACTTAGGATAAAAAGAGGATGTATCATCTTTGGAAGGAGGGTCAGGTCTCTCAGGAAGTATTTAAGGGGGTTGCTAGGAAAAAAAATTAGGGAAGCCAAAGCTCAGTTCGAACTTAATTTGGCAAATTTTGTAAAGGATAATAAAACATGTTTTTGCAAATATACTAATGGCAAAAGGAAGGGCAAGACCAACCTTTCTTCTCTACTGGATGTGGGAGGGAACTTAGTAACTGCAGATGAGAAGGCAGATGTACTTAACACCTTCTTTGCCTCAGTCTTTAGTGGGAGGATGGCTTGTCTGCAGGACAACTGTCCTTCTGGATTGGTAGTTGGTGTCAGGGAGCAGAGTAGCCCCCCTATTATCCAGGAGGAGACAGTCAGAAAACTGCTTAGCCACTTAGATGTTCATAAATCAATGGGACCAGATGGAATCCATCCCAGGATGATGAGGGAGCTGCCAGATGAGCTTGCAAAGCTGCTCTCCATCATTTACCAAGGGTTCTGGCTCACTGGGGAGGTTCCAGATGACTGGGGCAGTACAAAAAGGGTGAGAAGGAGGATTCTGGTAATTATAGGCCAGTTAGCCTGACCTCAGTACCTGGTAAGGTCATGGAACAGTTTATTTTGTGTCATCACACAGAACTCACAGGATGGCCGGGGTATCAGACCCAGCCAGCATGGGTTTAGGAGGCAAGGTCGTATTTGACCAACCTGATCTCCTTTTAGAACAGGTGACCCACCTGGTGGATACAGGAAAGGGTGTGGATGTTGTCTATTTGGACTTCTGCAAGGCCTTTGACAGTGTCTCCCACATCATACTCCTGGAAAAGCTGGCAGCCCATGGCTTGGACAGGAGCCCTCTTTGCTGGGTTAGGAACTGGCTGGATGGCTGGGCCCAGAGGGTGGTGGTGAACAGTGCTGCATCCAGCTGGGGCGAGTCACTAGTGGTGTCCTCAGGGGTCTGTGCTGGGACCAGTTCTGTTCAATATCTTTACTGATGACATGGATGAGGGGATTGAGTCTTCCATTAGTAAATTTGCAGATGACACTAAGCTGGGAGCATGTGTCAATCTGTTGGAAGGCAGGAGGACTCTGCAGAGAGACTTGGAACTGTTGGATGGATGGGCAGAATCTAATGAGATGAACTTCAATAAGTCCAAGTGCCCAGTCCTGCACTTTGGCCCCCTGCAGCGTTATGGGCTGGGGATGGTGTGGCTGGACAGTGCCCAGGCAGAAAGGACCTGGGGGTGACAGAAAAAGAGGACACAGCCTTAAGCTGTGCCAAGAGAAATATAGGTTGGATATTAGGAGAAAGTTTTTACAGAAGGAGTGATAAAGTACTGGAATGATCTGCCCAGGGAGGTGGTGGAGTCACCATTCCTGGATGTGTTTAAAAAAAGACTGGATGTGGCACTCAGCGCCATGGTTTAGTTGAGGTGTTAGGGCATGGGTTGGACTCTGTGATCTTGAAGGTCTCTTCCAACCTTGTTATTCTGTGAATTCTGTGATACTCTCAGCAGCCCAGAGAGCACAAGAGGCAGTAGGACTCTTAGCAAGAGCTTGGTGGGTTACAAGTAGAAGTTTGGGGATTTGGCTGTCCCCTGTTGCTGATTTGAGAAAGCGCTTTGTGGCACCCAACCCAGCCCAGCAGAACTGCTGACAGAGGATTCCAGGCCCTCCTGAACAGATCCTAGTGTGTGTATTCTCATCACATCTCCAGGGTCAGATTTAGTGATAATTTGACTCAAACTAATATCTACATAAGGGGATTTTGCAAATTTATAATTTCCAAAGGGCACATCTGCTAATATTCTATTATAATTTCTGAACTCCATTTCTTTCATTAAGGAGCTAATTTTGTTCCCAAGAGGATCATTAGCTTTTACCCATTTTGATTAATTTAATTCATATTACCAATAGCTACCTAAGGCTTTATGAACTGGATGGGAACTTTTAGCTTTTGCTTTAACACAGTCTTTCACCATGAGAAATCTTGTCACCTCTAATTGCATTTAGAGGAATTTAAATTAATTTCCTTTGACATTTTTTTTTCAGATCTATACTAAGTGCATGTTATGCTCTTCACAATGTTCTTATTCTGCCTTCAGAAAAATGTTAAGCATGGAGGGCTCTTTGTCCAGGATTACCCCAAAATCACTCTCAGGAGACTTGTTCCCAAGAGGTATGGGATTTTCTCAACTCCTAGTGAGTTACAGAGCAGACATACAGATTTTCTTTTCCTCATATCTCTTTCAATAGAGTTTAACCTTGGGCTCTTCTCCTCCGCAGGTCTCCCTGGGGTTCTTACATCCAACTTCACAGCTCAGCTGTCTTGGAAGATTTGTGCCCATGAGAGAGAAAGTGGACCAGGGAATTACCTTTCACCCATGATGGACATGAGGATGAGGTAATAAGAGCAAAGAGAGGACCAAAGGGTGCGTGGTGTATGGCACTTGGGACAGTATGCCAGATGTAGGCTTTTACAGGTGTAGGAACCAGTGCTGTTAGTGCATGGGCCAAACAGGGCTTCTCAGACATCTCTGGTGGCTACTGCTCTCTCTGCAGCTCCTGTCAAGCAAAAGCCAGCATGCTTCCTCTTTTCCCACTGTCACATTCAAGTTCCAGGTGATGCCTGGAGAGGCTGAACCTGGAACAGAGACTAGACAGAGCTAAAGGAATAAAGTAGATATCTGTTGAAAGACCTTAAAGGATACACCTTAGGCAGTACAAGGCCAGGGCTACACCCAAGACAGACCCAAAATGGCCACAAAATGGATGACCGGTCACAAGGTCTCACGCTTTTATATGTTTTGGTCCATTTACATATTGGAGTTAATTGTCCAGTTACAGGTTATGAAGTCCCATCGTCTTTGTTTGCTTTTCTTCAGTTCCTCCTTGTTTATACCTTTTGGCCTGAAACTTGTAACAGTTGTCTTTGGTCTCAAGCTGGAAAAGAATTGTTTTGTCTACCTACCGCCTTGTAAAGAGAATCTAACACTTAATATGAAGTTCAGAGCTACACCCCTAGGCAGCATGGAATCTGAAAAATACGAAAGCTAAAACTTAAGTCATCACAGGCCATGGCTATGATCATATATTTCACCATTATCAGCAATTTCTTCTCAAATCATGATGGTGACTTGATAGCAGAATGTAAGTGCATGTCTCTGAGATCTGCATTTCTTTCCATTTCTACCTCGATTTGCAAAGGCTACAGTGTTGTTCAATTTTCCTTTCTATTGACTGTAAATGGGAATTCACCCTAGCTGGATGGAAAAAATCACTGTCCTCAGACCTAAAATGCCACTTTGCATGTTCCTAATAGCTTGTTATTTTTGGATGCTTAGCTTCACCCATGGGCATTGTAGTTGTTTCTTCAATTCCCTGATATCACCATTAAAACTGGTGAGTTGTCATCACAGGTAAAACCATGTAATATATAAAGCAGACCTTCAAAGCCCATTACAGTGGCAGCTATAAATGGCAGAAATGCGGTAAATGTTCTGCATGGACAAAGTACAAGCAGAGTCTGCATTCTCCAAATGGCACATCCTTGGAGACCACACAGTTGCTATTTAGAGACCTTGAGCATCCACTAAATCCAGCAGGAGCTATGGGCACTATAAATAGTCCATGCTGGAGCTGAGGAACAGTGTTGCAAAACCTCTGGGATAAAGGCAGGGATGTAAAAAAATAGGTCCGTATGCAGAGTCTGGCCCATACCTTTGAAGCTAAGGTAGCTGTACCCATCACTCATGTGAATTCCCTTGCTGTGTGTGCTTTTTGCCATGCACAAGCAGGACATGGCCTGCAAAACCTTACCTTGTTGAGTGCTGATTGTGAGCTGAAGACAATCCTGAGCAGAAGCATGGGCAGGAGGGACTTCCTGAAATGGCCGGCTGTCCTGTGCATGCAGCACAAAGGCAATAAATTCCTTATCTCACCAGCCTATAAATCTTTGTTGACCATCTCTGTGCATGTCTCTAGAAGAACATTTGATCTAATAGCCTTTTTAAAAATTTCCTTTAATTTTCCAGCATAACCCCCCAGTGAATCATTAATGTAGCAAGATAAAGATCTCTAGCTAAGGAATTATTCTTATTATAAAGTTCCCAAGTTCTAGTAGCAAACCTCTCCAGGGTATATATTAAGCCAAAAAGGTCCCACACAATCATTTGAATCTACAAAATTCAATTCATTTCTGACTCCCTCTGGGCACTTGTTTTATAGTGATCTAATAAAGGAGAGTTGTGGCTGTTAAATGATAAAGTCTCCAAAGGGGACATGGGAACTCTGCATACTAGTCCCCAACATTTGCTGGGAAGCTTTATTCCTCCATCTCACCTACATTCCTTTTGACAAGGAAACCTTTCAAAGTCTTGTAAAATGAGTAGATTGTTCTGTTTTTAAAGGAAAGCAAAGTCAAAAAAAATTCCTTATATAAATGTACCGCCCAAGGATATAGGTTACAAAAAGATTAAGCACTTAATTGTTCCAGAAATTATAAGTGTGTCTTCACCAAATCACTGAAACTAAAGATGGAGCAGATGCACATCTGTTCTATTTCCTTGCTGGTGCATCCCTGAGATGCTTTTTCTGCTACTTCCTCCAGCCTAGTTCTAAATTACCTGTGAAATTATCATTGGAACAATTCTGTTGTGTGACAATGCACAGAGATTCCCTGCAAGAGAGTGTCTGATGATTTGGGGATTTTTTCACATAGTCTTGAGAATAGAGGTAGGGATTATATAATACTAGCTCTCCTGATTGTATCAAAAGCATAACTGCAGGTATATCAGTATCATCCACTAAACTACACTCAAGAGGCATTAGATACACTTTTTTACAGTTGGAAAATATATTTACATAAAGTTTTGTGTTAGAAAAATGAGTCTCTTACCTGATGTTAAACACAACACAACTTCTTACCTAATGCAGACACAGGGCTAGAACAAACCTTATATTACAACAGCTCGTTACAGTCCACCTGAGAATCCCCAGGGTTAATCACCATCAGGTAATACAGGTATTGCAGTATCCATTTTTTGTCCATGCAATAAGACATTATTTATGTTCATTTTTACCAACGTGGTAACCACTGTATTTTGCAACACACAGTATTTTCCTTGCAAAGATGAGGCATGAAAGAGAAAATTGGAGCTTCCTTCCAAATTGCAAAAAATAACAATTCTGAGGTGGATGCACAAAGGCCAGGAGAGAGCCAGCTTTCTTTCCAAGGAAGCCAATTCAATTTGTCCTCCAGTGCCCACGCCTAAATGCACTAAGTGTTTTTGGGGTTTCCCACTGAGACAGAATGTATTTTTTCAGCCAAAGACAGGCTTTGTGAGGATGTTTAAAAAATCAATATGTGAGGTTTGTCTAAGGTTACATATTTGTTAATGTTATATTGATTACACTATTGGTTGTGAATTATGTAACTTAATAAAGCTGTGGACTCTTTCTAATAAAGACAAAGACATTATTCCATTAGCTGGCAACTTAAGGCAAAGAAACTTAATAATATAGCACATTATAAGACCACAGCCCAGAGACTGACAAATCCAATTCACTGTGGAAGTGGCTGTGATGTTGCAGACTGGGCTGTGTCTTCACACAATTAGGCTGTGCAGGTCAAGTTTAAAAGAGGGTGAGGTCTGCTCTCTGAAGCTGTGATGTGGCCATAAAAAGCAGATGAGAACAATGAAGTGGCCCTAAGGGACATACAGAGAAGTTCTGGAGTCTCAGGCACCCCACACACATTGAGATGGCACGTGTGTCATCACAGCCTTCTGTCACATGTTCATGTTTTTAGCTGAGACTTCTGTTCAGCGTTAGTTTCCCCCAAAACTGCTTCTCACATCTCCTTGGAGATGAACCTGTTTTATTTTATTTTACTTTAAAGAAAGCTCTCAATACCCGGGGGGGGGAAAAAAAAACCCTGAAGAAGCTTTAAAAGAAAATGAAATGGTGAATTTCTGAGTGACAAAAGATTGCCTCTCCACAATACAATTGCATTTCCACAGCTGTGGAGAGCAGATACTGCAGCTCCACTCGGGGCAGGAGGGATTGACAAGCAGTTGCTTGCAGAAGTGGGTCTAATATTTGGCTTGACTGCAGTTGCCAGGTGTCAGAGTTGTCTTGAGAGCAGAAAAAAAAGCACACCCTGTCACTGAGTATGGAGCACCCCTTCCAGCTGCCTTCACAACCTGATGCTTTTTATTAGCTGGGAATAGAGGTTCCAAACCCAGTCTCCAGAATGATGCCCAGCCCTGGTGGTCTCCCATCATCCTCTCAGATCCAGACTCAGTAATTAAGCACAGGCATCAGCAAGGCCACCTGGACCACTGTTGGGGTGCTTGAAGCACCATCAATCAACAGGGGACATGGCAAGCACACAGATTTCATAGAAACATAGAATAATTTGGGCTTGTTCTGTTAAAGAACATCTGTTCCAGCCCCTTGCCCTAGGCAAGGACATCTTCCACTAGACTCAAAGCCCCATCCAGGGGCACTCCTCTTGCAGGGATGGGACAGCCACAGCTTCTCTGAGCAATCTGTTCAGTGCCTCACCACCCTCACAGTAAATAGTTTCATCCTAGTATGTAGTCTAAACCCATGCATTCACTTTAAAGAAAATTCCTCTTGTTCTCTCCCTACTTGCCCTTATCAAAGTCCTTCTCCATCTCTTTTGGAAACCCCCCTTTAGGCACTGTAAGGCTGCTCTAAGCCAGCCCTCCCTGGAACTTTCTCTTCTCCAGGCTGAACAACCCCAAGTGTCTCAGCCTGTCTTCATAACCCCCTTTTAGGCACTGTAAGGCTGCTCTAAGAAGCCAGCCCTCCCTGGAACTTTCTCTTCTCCAAGCTGAACAACACCAAGTGTCTCAGCCTGTCTTCATAGGAGAGGTGCTTCAGTCCCTGATCATCTTCATGGCCTCCTCTGCACTCACTCCTGCAATCCACATCCTTCTTATGCTGGGGGCCCTAGAGCTGGACACAGTTAATTTCTAATTAATGCAAGCTCTGGACTGGAGGAGTGGGTCTGCACTCTGCCGGAGTGCTCCTCTCCAGGACAGGCAGACCTCCTTTAGCCTGCCAATCCGTCAGCACAACCACTACCTGCTCACATGGAAACTGTCAGAACACACGGGTCACCCCTGCCAGGAAGCACCAGGTTGTCAGGTGAAAACACCCGAAATCTGTCTCTGGGGTCAATTAATTCAGCCACCTAAAATGGACATGCTCAGGGTCACCTGGTACATTTTGCAAATGAAAGGTCTTTCAGCTGCTGTCATTAGAAGCTTTTCAGTTTCTCATCTAGGTAATTAAACCCTTTAATTTCACAAGAAATTCAGATGCTGAGGACTGTTTCTGCGTGTGGTTACATCTGTGTCAAATCAAGGCATTTGCCACATGCTGCATGCATGGAGCAGGCTTAGTGGATTCAGAGGTGCGAATTAATCCCACAGCTTCCCATAGGAAGATAGATTTGCTTCATTAGGAATGTAAGGGAAATGGCATAACAAAACTGACTGTATTTGGGCTTTTTTGAGTTCCAGAGATGTCCTGCCCTGCAGCATCTTTTGTTATAAACCCACTAACCTTGTAACCAGCATCCTAAACAGAAGTCCATCTCCACAACTAAAACCTTTCCCTTTCACTAAAATCACTAACATCTCAATCCTGGAAGAGTAATAAAAATCTCACAGCCCAAATATTAACTCAGAAAAAACCTCTAATGTTTAAAGAAAATATCAAACTAAACTAAAAAAGAACAAAATCTGTAAGGACAATGATTCACTTTCATAGAGCCCTGTAGGAAGGGAGAGACCAGGCCACACTAGCATAAGACCATGCAGCTTGTTTTGAATGAAGCAGATCTCCCAGAATGAGCCTGTGTGCCAGCAGTAATGGAGGTGATGGTGCATTCTCCCCATCACAACCAGATTTTGTTTTTAAAACTGAGCAGTGAATGAAATGGTAGGCTGGCAGTGCTCTGCAGGCCACAAAATTACCTCCACATAACAGCAAAGTATTCTGACTTGACCATGAGCCACTGGTAACGAAGATAATGAGCTAACAATGTGCTGCCAGCCCAGCCTTGGTCTTGAGTGGGAGATGTTGGCCTGAACTCATTGCCACTGCAGCAATGACAAGTTGCTGATCTGTTAGCAAAAGAGCAGCTTCAAATCCTTCATTTGTCTGGTTGGGAGTTCAGTTTTGTGGGGGGCAAAAATAGTGGTGCAAAGCAATGATTAAACAGCTTAAGTAAGATGATTTAGGTCATCACTGCAAGCTGAATTTCCACTGTAAAAAGTGAATCTCCCAGCTGATGGTGGTTTTAGCTGCATTGCTATTACTCCATGCTGCTGCCAGCTTAACACTGATACCAGTCCCCACCCCACTGTTCCTGGCTCTCTCTGGGCCTCTGGTTTTGATTCTAAGCAAGCTGGAAAGGACAAAAAAGGGAAACCAGAAAAGCTGCTACAGCAGCCAGGTGAGCTGTACTCAATCATTACATTTTTTCACCTTTCTTTTGTCTTGCAATGTGTCATGTTCACATCTAATTATGATCTGACAGTGCCAATACTTGGTATTATTTTAATATTTATGCCTGTGAATAACCCCTCTAAAATGAAAGGATTAGTGCTTGTATGATCAAAGCCACTATAAACTCTGTGTTCTCTGTGGTGGCAAGTGTGTTTTATATTTGCTTCCTAAGCTGCTTTGAACACAGTGGCCACTGCGAAAATAGTGCATAACAATGAGTTTTCAATAGCAATACTTAACTATTCTTCAGGTGGTGAGAAGGGAAAATGTCCAATTCAATCATAATTGTGTTACGGTGCTGGTGGGTTTTTTCTTTACGAGGTCATTAAATAAGCATGAATGAGGTACAGTATCCTGGGTTTTATTGGACACATAAGCATCAGAGTCATTCACAAAATGTTCCCCATTATCACTTGTAATTGAAAAACAAAAGAAAATAGTCTCTTTGGGAGTTTAACATATATGATTTCTTTTAAAGACCTAATGCTGTGGGAGATAAGCAGCATTAATTCTGTACATGCTCTTTCATACTTGCATTATTTTTTTATTCTTTTCAATAACTCAAGACGCAACATTCCCAGTTAAATGTGCTCTTGTTTTTTTCCTCCTTTTTAATTAATGTTTACAGTTCAATGTCAGTTCACTTTCTCTACGCTTGACTTAGATACTTAACTTTATTGCTCATTGATTTATGTTATGGGGGACCCAGCACTGTCAATCATTGAGCTGCTCTACAGACTTTAGACAAAGATGATGATCAAATCTACATGATCAGAAGCAACATTTGGGAAAAAGCAATAATCAGCAGCTCCTGGGCAGGGGGAGGGTGGGAGCATGTGGAAGGGAAGGCAAGGCAAGAGAATAAGTTCAGATGTTATTGTGGAATTGTACAGAAACTGTTATCCCACTTTCCCAACACACCTTCTCCTTGTCTGTTGCTTGAGCTTCTTAAAAATACAAATCACTAAAAAGAAATAGAGAAATAAGTCTAACACCAGAGAAGGTGGTGAAGTACAAAGCAGGATCTTGATGAGAATTGTATTCCATTATATGGCCTGTGGTAGGAAAACATTCGGAAATTAGTCTTGAGACATCTGTTCTGCTTCAGTATTTTTGTCTCTGGGAAAGGTTGTGTCTCTGCCCTTCCTCATCATATTGACTCAAAGGAGAAATATGTGCTGAGGTAGCAACCGGGCACAGAATGATGGCTGAGGCAGGGGGAGGCTGCAGTGCAAGGGGTCAATGCAAATGTACAGGGAAGGTCTTTCCCGTGTCCACAGGGGGTGCTGATGGTGACATTTCTTCCACATCTCCGGACAGAGTAGTTCTTATCCCCAGCCACGATGAAGCCAGGAAAGTTTGTCACTGCCAGCCTCACAGCACTTGGGTATGGCACAAAGGAGCAGAAGGTTGGGAGGAGAGTAATGTTATTAAAGATCATACATCAGGTGCTGGGAAACTCTTTAAACTTACCCTAATTTTGTCTACTTAGCATTTCATCAAAATGCATCTGTGTTTTAAACAAATCTCCAAAGCCTATCTCTTCAGTGAAGCCCATTACATTTTGTGCTGCGCAACTTTGATCTCGCAGAACAGTCTCTTTATATTAAGTAATAAGGCATCATTTGGTTTGCATTTCATCCATTCTTTATCACATCTACATTCAGGTAATTGCTTCCACATGCTCTTCAGTAAAAGAAAAACTTGACTGCAGTTCAAGCGTGTTTACGTTTATGGATGGATTGAGTATGTCAAGTGTCGACACTTTATTTTTTTTTCTCCAAGACAACCAATCCTCACAGACCATTTAAAGGGGGGAGGAGGAAAAAAGTCAGTAATTCATGTTTCAAAAATTTCCAAAATTGCTCCCAACTGAGATGTTTTTCAAAGCTCTAATTTACCATACACAAAGTTTTAACGCTTGCCATGCCATTGTGTTTATGTCAGGGTAGGCCTCCCATGTGTTTGGTTATGTCGCTATTTAATGTGGCAAAAGCTTTAACTTTTTCTATACTACAAGATGTTAATAAGGTAACCTGTGACTATTTCTTCAAAGTGGAACAAAGCTGTATTTTGTCTTTCCTAGGAATTTGTAGTGAGTAGTTCCACTTGCCCCTTGTGCTGCTAGCAGAAAGAGAAATAGTTTGCCAACTACAGCATGAATTGTGAAGCCTGAAAGAATAGCAGTGAGAACATAGCAATGCTAAAATACAGTGATTTTAATTTTAATTTTTTTTTTTTTTGCATGAAGGCTGTTGTTGAGAAGGAGTAGAAAGAAAGTACAGGCTGTTCTGGAAGATGTAGAACAGATCCATGTTCTGCATGCTATATAAAGATTAATCTTCATACACTGATAGTTGTTGTCAGCCGAGCTGGCTTTTTTTCCCTTTTGCTAAATGTTAATAGAAATGTACGAGCACAATTTACCAGAGACACTTACAGCTGTTAAGATGGAGTGAAATGGAAAGAAGCTGTGTGAAGACAAACCCAGGAGATTTGACACCTGCTTAGGTGACAAGAAGCATGAACTGAGGGGAGAATCTCTTATTCTGGGGTCACTGCTAACATCGCCAAATTTGGTTGTTTAGGAGCTGTAGGAGTGTCGCTTGTCTTGTTTAACTGATGTTGGGTGCATTTTGGGGGGAGTAGCATGGGAGAGTAGTTTCTTTTTCTTTCCCAAGGGAAGGAACACTTTAAATAGTCCTTTTAAGTCGAAAGCAGTGAACCAGTGACAATGGCCTGGATCTTAATCCACTTGACTGTATTTATGTAGTAAGTAGGACAGAGGGCCTGGCAATCTGATTTCCCTGTAGATACTGCACTATGCACTTAACAAAAGAGCTCCTACTGTACACAAATCTCTCATTTCTTCTTGGGCACCAGGTGTCCTCCCAAAAGTCCCACACAGATCATCTGTTTATCCTGGGCACTTATTGCAATATAAGGACTTCATAGTCCTTAAAATATCCCTAGGAAATAAGACAGCAATAAGGAGTTTCTGGGTAACTTATGTCCTGAGAAATGCCTGTTTAAAAGAGCTTAGCTAAAAGATGTAGCCTCAGGACCAGTGTTTTTCATCCTAGCACAAAGGTCCCAGCATGTGACCTGGGATCTCAGCTTTTGGCAAATTAAGGGCACAGTTGCAAGCCCGAGAATGGGATCTGAGTGAGACAGTAGGGAGAAGGGGAAGCTGCTTCCCCCAGCCAGGAAAGTTGACATGCAGCTCCCTCAGCAGTGAATCTCCTGCTGAACTGCTCCACAAGGCAGTAGTTCCCAAGACCTGATGTCTGCAATGATAAAGGCTGTGTAAACATGAGGCTGGCTCATTTTCTACAGTGTGACACAGGTGAGGATTATATTTTGGTTGTTTTTATCCACATGTAAAACCCAGTATGGTTAAGTGCTGCACAGAACAAAAACCTATGAGACAATGTACTTGGTTCCTTGCGTCCTGGTGTGTGCATGTGCTGTCACAGAGACACATCCCTGAGACTCAGGGATGTGATGAAGACAAAAACTGTCTCTATTAAATGTCACATTTTATGAACACTTTGAAAATTCATATACAAGATGTACTGAATTCCTGCAAGGGCCATCATCAGATCTATTTCATATTGAGACAGGCCAGAACACAGGGAAATTTCTCTGATAGCATCCCATGTGTCCTTGTGTGTTTGCCCTTGGGTGAAGAAGTAAAGTTTAAATAATCAAGTTTGTTGCCTTTTTATTTGCATTCTAATTTTTGAGGAATAATAGTCCATTGTTTATTTTTTCTTTTATCTCACAGCTACTTTTCATACTATGTTCTAAAAATTTTGTCTAAGATACTTTTGGTTATTACTGGCAGAGAGGAGATGTCTTAGAGTGGTCCATTCATAGTGCAATGAACTTGAAGAGTAGTAATAAATAAATGTTCTATGACATGAAAAGTGTAGATTTATAGGATAATTGAGGTGTGAAGGGACCTCAGGAAGTCTCTACTCCAACCTCCTGCTCAAAGCAAGGTAACCTTTGGGATCGGACCAAGTTGCTTTGTTCAGTTAGGTCTGGAAAACCTTTTAGGATGCAGACTCAACAGCTTCTGTGAAAATCTGTTTCACTGCTTGGCTGTCCTCTAAGGGAAAACAATATTCCTCCCTGAACTAGTCTTGTTCAATTTATGGTCATTCCCTTTCATCTTCCCACCATGCGCCACTGTAAAAGGCCTGGCTCTTTCTTCTTGATACCTGCCTCGTATTTACTGGGGCACTGCTTTTAAGGGCTGCCCTAAGCCTTCTCTTCCCCAGGCTGAGCAAGCCCCAGTTGCTCAGCCTCTTCTCACAGGACTAGCACTGTAGTCTTGACGCCTTGCAGGCAGTTTTGGGGGTCTGGAGCTGGATGTTGGAGCTGAGAGGCTGAGCTGAAGAGCTGGACCTGCTTGACGTGCTGGCTGTGCTCCTGTTCACAGAGCCCCAGACGCTGCTGCACCTCCAGTCCTCTCGTAAGCAGTCTGTACCAGCCAGGCTGTTTTGGCAGTGATGTGCTCAGCACACCTTGGGAGCTGCCAACCCCACCCACCCTGCTGCCCACCCAAACACCAGCAGCTACATGTCAAGAGAGGTGTGCTAGCTGGTGCTAATGAAAAGAAAGGGTTAATTTGTCCTGGCTTCTATACAGCCCTACACTTCCAGCTCAGTAGATGGAAGGAATGTGATTAAGTTGGTGTTGATACCAAGTCTGAGAACAGATGTGAGAATGAATTGGCAGAGCTGGAATTCACAAGGGACAAAAATAGCAAAAGGGAGTGGGTGGGAACAGTCACACATTTGTGTTACAGGTGCTTGGTCTAGACCCCAACATTTACAGAGACTCCTGAATTTTTCTTCTTACCAATTCGTATTAATCCAGTTTCTCTTGACAGCAGGGCCTTTTTCCCTTAGCAGTAATGTCCAGCAGCTCAAACCTGCTGTTCTCTACCCAGAAGGACAACTTGGGCAAAAAGGTCCTTTCAGCTCCAAGCAAAAAAGTTGCAGACATTGCCAGTTTCCCTGCCTCTCACACAGGGCAACACTTGAATCAAATTGCTCCCATTTATAGATACAGAAACTAAGGCTCACAGTGCAAATATTTTTTAAAGCAAACACATAGCAAACCCCAACCACTAAGGTTGTTCTTATTCCCTTCACAGAAGTAACTAAAAGACTCTGCAAGGAGCAAAACCCTGTTTGTGCTGGACTTGTGCAAGTTGTTTTCCCCACTAGGATGTCGCTTCTCTCAGTTGTTGCCCCTTACCTTCAAGCTCTCCATGGGGTTGGTTTGTGGCTTTGTTAGGGTTTTTGTCTTGTAACAGAGCGAACACTCAGAGTCAGCCCAGGCTGTCCATTGGCAGTGTAACAGATGCACTTGAAACTCAGCTACAAGGACAATAGCATGCTTTTCCATCAAAGGGTTTGAAGACTCATCAAAGGGTGGGACATAAGATGAAGCCTTCAAAGGACGCACCACTCCTTGCAGCAATCTGTTGGTCTTGCCACCGCCCATTCCCTTGGTGGATTTTTCAGGATTTGCGTCACTGCTCCAGAGAGTTAACAGCACTTCTCACAGCTTGATGCAGAAGTAATATCAGCTGTAGCCAGCGAAAAGCAGAGAACTGCAAACACAGGTCTTGGCAGCAAAGTGAAGGCAGAACTGACTATCAACCAAAAACTTTCATATTGCTTTTACTTTTAACTTTTTAATCCCCCCAGCAATTTGTTCCACAAAAGATTATGAACCAGAGTTTCACTAACATTTACTTAAAGAACAGCTGTGGGGAAAGCACTTACAATTTACCTATCTGTGTAGCTGTAACATAGTGTAGAAGCATTGTCTTCATTTCATGGAGAAATGAAGAAAAATCAATCGCAATTCCCGAAGGCAGATGTATTGGTTGAGAAGGTCACCAAATACTTGTAGTTGCTCCAAAGACTCGGAACCGGATTCCCTTAGCACTGCATCGCTGCTCAGCTTCACATGGAAAGAGGGAAGAAAGGGGATTCATGCTCTAGGGAAAAGCTCTTTATGCTCCTCAGATAGGTCTTATCAAGGGCAGAAGAAAGAAGGGAGGGAGGCATTTGTCATGCCCCAAGAGCCATGCCCTGTTTGTATCATTGACAGGCACACAGGATTACTTTGGTCCACGATGCTGCACACAAGCGTGCTTGTAGCTCCCACTCAGGAGAAATGGGCCGAAAGCTGTGCAGCCTTTACAGAAAATATTACTGTTGCAGTGCTGTCAAGGTCACTGTCAGCCTGGGTTATCTGCTGTGTAAGTACTAGCCTCACAAATCAGGCTTAGCTAAGGGCTATAATTCATACACTCAGCATTTTGTGGATTATGTCCTTTAGCTTTCCCTCATTGCTATTTTGGATATTCATTTAGCTCCAGTGTGTGACTCCTGTGATTTCTCTTTGGGGTAATTTCCCTATGTGATGCAGTGTTTCCCTGTATATTTCTTAATCACAAGTGTACAAACCCACTCTGTATGAGTAATTTTATATACCATGCTTGTTATTATCTTTGAACACAGATAGTTCACTGTTAGATAAAACAGTAGAAAAATACAGGCCACAGGGGGGAACAATCAATGGAAAAGGTACAAAATCCACAAGAAATAATAACAAGAAAGTTCCTGTAATTAAGGCACCCATGGGAGAGTCAGTAAAACTCATCTCCTTCATTCTGATGTGAACTTTTACAGGAGATTTCTGTTTTCCAGATGTCCAGCTTTTATTCATAATAGAAAGATTATGTGTTTTCCCACTTCATGGATTTATCAACATGAACTGAATTGCTCAGTCTAAAAAGTATTGTAAGAAAGTACTATCAAGAGTAGTTCAGGCACACACTTATGCTATTACAGTATTTTACAAAACTGGGGACATATATAATAAGAAGAGTGGTAGAAAATACAACAAATTTTTTTGCCCAACAGAGCAATTATCCCATGTAATCAAAACAGGCCTTAGATTATGCAATACAGAAGCATGTTCCCTTCAACAATGAAGTGTTAAAGTCTAAAGAACGTGGGTATGTGCTCATCTCTTCTATGCTGGGCTAGCTGTGGCAGTATTTTTGATCTAGGTTACTTAGAGTCACAGATCCATATTGCAAGGAAAGCACTTTCTTTGGAGATACTGTGCTAAAAAACATGTGTATCTCATTCTGCAAGACTGTCAGAAAATATATGATTTTTTAAAAATTTTGTTCCTGCTAGTACTGAAGTCCTTGTAGTATACATACTTATATTTTTCTTTCTGATTCATTATAATTCCAGTTAATGTTAGTTTTTGTCCTATAATGCCACAAAAGTTTCTCAATGTCCTTTATGCCTCAAATGTACAGGCACCTTCATTGCTTTAGGAAGTTGCTTGTTTCTCTCCAGTTTTGTGATTCAGTGAAGCATCTTGGCATAAGACTTTCTCTCTGCTTTACTTCTTCTAAACAATTTAACACATTTAAGTGGCCTTGAACATGATCACTTCTACTGCACAGCTGGGCCTAAAGCAAATCCCCTGAATCAACCAGCCTGAAACTTCTAAGCCTGAAATTTGACTCACAGTGTTGATGCCTCAGGCCCAATCTTCTGTATTGCAGACAGTTTAGCTCAGGAAAAAAATAATGGGCATAATTTTTTGCACAAAGTCCCATTTTTTTTCATTCTGTTCTATCTGATCTGATCCTGTTTATCCTTCTGAAGAAATAATTTCAAAAGTGTTTCAGCCTTTGCTGCTAACTAATTATCAAACTCTTTCAAGTAAATTTCCCCACCTTTCCTCTTCTCTGTGCTCCTAAAAGCATTATTTAAAGATATTTTAAAAATGTAAAAAGGTAATGCAGAGGCATCCCAGATACTCCAGCCAGCAAGTTGGAGTCCTAAGCTGGAGTCCTTATCCAGGGCCTATCTTAAATGCCTCTACACAAACACATGGGAAGCAAATAGTAGAACTAGAGATGTGCACACACCTGCTTGGGGATAACATCGGCGTTACAGGGATATGGTAGGATGGCTCCTGTGACTAGAGCTTTGGAATGGAAGGTTTCAGGCTAGAGAGACAAGAAGGGAATGTAGCCCTGATGTCAATGACCAGCTGGAGAGTCTGGAACTCTGCCTGGAAAAGGATGAGGAGCCTGCTGAGAGCTGGTGGGTGAAGATTAAGGGGGATGGCAAGGACAGGGGATGTTATAGTGGGAGTCTGCTACAGGCCACCCAGTCAGGAGAATGGTGTGGATGAAGCTCTCTGTAGCTAGATGGGTGCCTTCACACTCTTAATCTCTGGGTCTTTTGGGGATTTCAACCTCCTTGTTGTCTGTCAGAGGGACAACACGGCAGGGCAAAAGAAATCCCAGAGGTTCGTCAAATGTGTCAAAGCAAATTCCTTACACAAGTGACTGAGGAGCTAACAAGGAGAAGTGCCATGCTGGACCTTGTGCTCACCAACCAAGAGGAGCTGGTGGGGAGTGCAGTGCTCCAAGACGCTGTAAGTGACAATAGGATGGTGGAGATAAAGATCCTCAGGGCAGTGAGAAGGGCACGCAGCACAATCACTGCCCCAGACATCAGGAGAGCAGACCTTTGGCCTCTTCAAGGATCTGCTCCATAGAGTCCTGGAAAGCAGAGGGGCCCAAGGATGCTGGCTGAATTTCAAGGATCACTTCCTCCAAGCTCAGGATCAATGGATTCCAGCAAGAGGGAAATCAGAAAAAAATGTGAAGAGGCCTTCATGGATGGACAAGGAGCTGCTGAGCAAGCTCAGAGAGAAAAACAAAGCTTTCAGCAAGAGGAAACAAGAATGGGCGATCCAAGAGGAATACAAGGAAATTGTATGGCAAGACAGGGACAAGGCCCAGTTAGAATTGAATTTGTCCAGGGATATCAAGGATAACAGAAAGGGTTTCTATAGATATGCTGCAAGCAAAAGAAAACCAGGGATAATGTGATCTCTCTCCAGAAGGAAACAGGAGACCTGGCTACCCTGGACAAAGAGAAGGCTGAGGTTCTCAATTACTTCTGTGCCTCATTCTTCAACAGCAAGTCTTCCAGCCACACCACCCAAGTCAAGAAAGACAGATGTAGGGACTGGGAAAATGAAGACCCTGAGCCCTCTCAGGTTTGAGGCCATCTAAGGAACTGGAATATGCACAAGTCCGTGGGAATCAAAAAAAATCATCTGCAGGTCCTGAGGGAGCTGGCAAAGTTTCTAAGCCACCATTTCTGAGAAATTGTGGCAGTCAGGTAGAGCCCTCGATGATTGGAAAAAGAGTGAAAAGGTGTCATTTTTAGAAAAGACGTCAGAGTTTGACACTGGCCCAACACCAGGCACCCACAAGAGTCACTTGCTCACTCTCCCCTGTTACAGCAAGGCAGCAGAGAGGAGAAAAAGTTAACAAATGCTTCATGAGTGAGATAAGGACCGGGAGAAATACTTCAAGGGCAAAACCAGCTCAACTTACATTGCAAAGTGAAATTTATTTCTAACAGAATCAGAGGAGGATAATGAGAAGTAAAATAAGCCTGTAGAACATCATTTCACTACCAGCCCCTCCCTCCTTCCCACTGACAGTGCAGGAAAATAGGGCTTGGGTGTTTTGGTCAGTTCATCACTGAGATTTTCTTCCACTGCTCTGGAAGAGGAGTCCTTCCTCTGTCACACTGTGGGGTTGGTCCCACACGAGACAGTTTCTGTGAACTTCCCAGGGTGGGTCCACTCTCATGAGCAGCAGCCAAACTACACCTACTGCAAACGTGAACCCCTGCCACAGGCAGACACTCCTCCCAAAACTGCTGTGATGTGGACCTCTCTTTCCACAGGATGCAGTCCTCCAAGGACAGGCTGCTCCAGCCTGGATGCAGGGACTCCCTCTCTCCACAGGTTCACATCCTCCTCCAGGCATCCGCCTGCTCTGGCATGGGCACCTCCCCCCTGGGCTGTGGGTGGATCTCTGCATCCCCTGTGGATCCCCATGGGCTGCAGGGGCACAGCTGCTTCACCATGGTCCTCACCATGGCCTGCAGAGGAATCTCTGCTCTGGCACCTGGAGCACCTCCCGCCCTCCTTCTCCACTGACCTTGGTGTCTCCATGTTGTTTCCCTCACATAGTCTCACCTCCTCCTCTTCTCTGACTAGAAGCAAAGCCCATGACTTTGTTTTGATTTCTTTCTTAAATATAGAAGCATCATCAAAATAGAAGCATTATCAAAATCTCTCATTGGCCCAGTTTTGGCCAGCAGCATGTCTGTCTTCAGAGCCATCAAGGACTGACTCTGCTGGACATTGTGGAAGCTTCCAGCAGCTTCCCACAGGAGCATTCTTTGTGCCCTCCCCCCACTACCAAAAAAAGAAGCCATGCAAAACCAATACAAAAGGGAAAGCAGAAGACCCAGAGAACTACAGACCAGTCAGTCTTACCTCTGTGCCAGGCAAGATCATGGAGCAGATTCTCCTGGAAAATATGCTAAGGCATATGGAAAACAAAGAGGTGATTGATAACAGCCAACATTGTTTTACAAAGGGGAAATTGTGCCTGACAAATTTGGTGACCTTCTGGGATGGGGCTACAGGATTGGTGGACAGGAGCAGAGCAAGTGACATTGTCTGCCTCAATTTAGGCAAGGCATTTGACACTGTCCCACACAACATCCTCATCTCCAAATTGAAGAGGCGTGGATTCGATGGATGGACACTCAGTGGATAAAAAACTGTCTGGATGGCCACACACAAAGAGTTGCAGCCAGCTGTCCAGTTACAAAAGGTGTTCCTCAGGGGTCAGCACTGGGCTGATGATGTTTAACATCTTTGTTGGTGACATGGCCAGTGGAATAGAGCATAAAACTTTAGAAAGTTTGCTGACAACACCAAGCAGTGTGTGTGTTAGACATGCTGGAGGAAGGTGATGCCCTCCAGAGGGATGTGGACAGGCTTGAGAGTTGGGCCTGTGCAAACCTCATGAAGTTCAGCAAAGCAAAGTGCAAGGCCCTGCACCTGGATCGTGGCAATCTCAGACACAACACACAGGATGGGCAGAGAAGTGATTGAAAGCAGCCCTGCAGAGAAAGACTTGAGCATGATACTTTGTGTGTGGCCATCCAGACAGTTTTTTATCCACTGAGTGCCAGCCATCAAATCCATGCCTCTCTAATTTGGAGATGAGGATGTTGTGTGGGACAGTGTCAAAAGCTCACACGAGCACAGTGTGTGCTCACAGCCCAAAAACCCAATGGAATCCTGGGCTGCATCCAAAAGAGAGTGCCCAGGAGGGTGAGGGAGGGGATTCTGCCCCTCCACTCTGCTGAGACCCCACCTAGATCCACCTGGAGTGCTGGATCCAGCTATGAGGTCCCAAGGACATGGAACTGCTGGACTAAGTCCAGAGGAGAGCCACAAAGTTGACAGGAGGACTAGAGCTCCCCCACTATGAAGACAGGCTAAGAAAATTAGAGGTGTTCAGCCTGGAGAAGAGAAGGCTTTGTTGACACCTCATAGCAACCCTCCAGTATCTGAGGGGGGCCTTCAGGGAAGCCAAAGAGGGACTCTTTATCAGGAGCTGTAGGACAGGACTAATGGGTACAAATTGAAATAGGGGAAATTTAGGCTAGAGATTAGGAAGAAATATTTTGAGGGTGGTGAGACCCTGGAACAGGTTGCCCAGGGAGGTTGTAGATGCCCCATTCCTGGCAGTATCCAAAGCCAGGCTACATAAGGCCTTGGGCAACCTGGTGTAGTGGGAGATGCCCCTGCCCATGGCAAGGGGGCTGGGACTAGATGATCTTTAAGACCCATTCCAACCTCTTAGCATGCTATGATAATAAACCCCAACAAACTATGATTGTCGGGGATTAAGCCTTTATGACCAAATGGAGAAACACATTTGCCTTCAGTTCATATTTTTTGCCTCCTAAACATACAGGTCACCCAGAATGGTGGGTCATGCTTAAAAGTGACTGTGGGCAGACTGAAACACCCTTTTGTTTTCCCTAATGACATGCCTTTGGTAGGGAACAGGTGTTTTATAATGTACTTTGGACAGAAAGTAAAATTTTGATGAAAATTTAAATGGTGCTAGGTCCTTAGAAGTGCATAAAATTATCCATTGCTTAATCATACACACATACATGCTTCTTTCCAAAGTTATCCATTGCTTAATTATACATACATACATGCTTTTTTCCTGCAGAAGAGGATGAATCACATCTCTACCTTATTTGAAGTAATTATGCTAGTTGTAAAATAAAATGTAATTGATACAGAGTTTTTCTGGGTTTATTTGCCAAATGAAGCACACAAAACCAAATGGTAGGTTATCTCTGAATTTTTATTTCAAGTATCCTACACACATTTAAATGTAAAAATTACAGGAAAAAAAAACCCAACAAAACAATGTGGCATTATTTTACTATGTTCTAAGTAATTTGCATATCCCTTGTAACTAGAAGTCATTCTGGTGAGGAGCCTCTTGGACTCCCTCAATGCAGGCATCTACCCTGCTCACAGAGCCAGTGCTGAGTGATGTACAGCTTTCTTGCCATCAACACTTCAAAATTAGTCAAAGGATTAGTCAAAAGATCTTTTTGTCAACAGCCTGGAATTCCAAACTGCATTAAAAATTCTAATGTTACTGGTCAGTTCTTGAAGTATTTTTTTAAGACTGTGCTCTTGAAGATATGCAAGTTCTGATGTTTGGGCTCAAATGTTGACATTATGGCATGAAGCGCAGTCACTTTAGAGTCCTCTTCCTTCACCTTCTGCACTAGCAATTCAATAGAGGAAGGTTCCTTGGATTTAGAGCCTAGGATCACTTGCAGTTTGGTCCAAAAGGACAAATCTTTTCTCCCCTTCATAGTGTGCTTGAGTTCAGCTTTTTCATGTTCTTTTTTCACGTACATACACTGCCAACACCAAAAGCTCATATGTCCCATCTTCCATTCCTCTATATCATAGCTAACTTAGTACATCCCAAAGACATGGTTGGTTGATTTCTTCCAAGTCATGGCTTCGGTCCTCCCTCGTGTAACTTGACTGACATAAGTGTTGCATATGTTTGGCTCCATGTTTTGTAAACCACACCATAATTCATCTTTACATGTCCTTAATATCACAGTCTTCTTCATTCTTTTTTGAGATAAACAGTCTCATTGAAGCTTCCTATAGATTAATCTGGAAAATATGTCCCTATTATTCCTTCTGAAATAAAAAGTTCATTCAGTCCAGAAAGATTTTGAGAAAATCTTCTTCCTTCTCAGCCTGTCTGTCACTCTAAGATTTAAGAGTAAATGTTGCTTTGATCCTTCCAGTGCAAGAGCATGAAGTTACCCCGTCAACCTACTTGAACATCACATGATGGATTAAATCTCATTTGCAGCAAAAAAACTCCATCCAGCATCAGAGCAGAGACAGCCCTGCACACATTTCTTTTCATACCACACTGCTGTTTACTTTGGAAAGGTGGAAGATATCAGTCCAGTGAAGAGCTTCATCTGCTTGCTTTGCACAGCCATGGCCTCCCTACAACTCAGTCTTCATGTTAGAAGCATGTTCTTGCTCAGAAAAGGAGGGCTTCACAGCAGAGTGAAATAAAGTTGATACCAACCTCATGACAGCATTGTAACATGTTGTGTAGCTGTAAAGGTATTTTTTAGCTAAGTCTCAAAATTTGCCGTAGTGTGTAACAGTGCGTGTCAAAGGCTTGTCCAGCACAAGCAGCTCACTGACAAGGTACCTGTACTTTCAGGCTGTTCTGAAGAGACCACATATTATCATTTATTTCCTCTCCATACCACTCAGCCATCCAGTTTGTGTTTACTGATGAGTCCACAGTGCCGTCAACGTCAACTTAGACAGAACTTGAAGTAAGATCATTTTTGCAAGTGCTGTCGCTGTTTAAATGCTGGAAAGTTGTTATTTCATGTACATTGATGAGGGTAAGCATGTGCTTCATATCTGGTCTGGTTTTCTGGTAATTGGGAGACATACTTTCTTTTCTTAGACATGTCTAAAAGAGAAAACACAAAGAAGAGCTTAAAACTGATAATTCCTATGAAAGACAATTTAAAAAAAAAACTTTTGACGATTTTCCTTTTTCTCTTTGCTAACCATAGCTCATTACACCTTTCTCATTTGTTTGTCACTGGAGGTACCCAGTACCAATAAAAGCTGCTGTTTCTTGCTAAATCATTTAATTTTATAGGACAAAAGCCTCAATCAAAAAAGAAAATTTATATTTGATTCACATTTTCATCTCAACAGGCCTTGCATCAAGCTATTGCAAGTGTGCTTCCACCTGCCTTCAGTGTAAGCCAGTGCCTAAAATACTTTCATCAAGTTGTCAAAGTAAAGCCCCAGTCCTGCCAACCAGTTCTAAAGTGAATGTGACTGTTGAGTTTAGTGTAGATAAGGCACAATATTCACTAAAGAAGAGGACAAGGCAACCTGTAAGAACTTAACAGGCATTTTAAATAATGAACCTCACTTGTGAGATCAGGTCGATATTAAATTTTGATGAAAGCTAGGTTGATATCTGAGACAGGGCCTCACCCAAAAGTAAGATACACGTAATTCCACCAGAGTGATTATCTGCACTACACAGCTCTGCTTTTTATAACTGCACCACTAAAACTGGGACTTATTTTTGTAAGGGGAGGAGAGATTTCTGTAGAGATCTGAAATTCTTTCAGGACACTGAGAAGAACGTGAGGCATCTGTCTCTTCTGAGTGATATCCTTGCTTTCATACTTCCAGCCTAACAAATTCCTACAAGATTTATCTCATCAAACTTTCGTCTGAATGGCACAAATTACTGGCAGAATTGTCAATCTAAAAAAGAGACAGGCATAAATTTAATTGCTCCCTGAAGATACATGGAAAGCTACATTTAGCACAGCTAATTAGATACACTCTGATCAACAGTTATGATTCATCTGCTGAGGAGCAAAACAAGAAGGCAAATATGAAGCAGGCAGCAAAAGTTAAATCTGACCTCCCAAAATACTGGGGCTGGTTCTGGTTTTGTTTTTATTACAAATGCAGCCAGTGATGCACTGTACTGGTACCCAAGATTCCTGCTACCTCTGAGCCAGATGACTTCACTGCCACTGCACCCAAAACATAGTTTTTCTTCTTTGGAGTGAGCTTCCCAAGTACCTCCTCTCCCTTCCTTTCCCAGAACTACCATCCAGCAGTAAAGGTATGGATAAACTCCACAATGAGATTTTTCTCCATGTATTTGAAAATGTCTGTTCAACAAGAAACATGTGACTTCACAAAAATGCTTGTCTGAAATGTGGTTGACACCAATTTACCAGTGTGGAAACCGAGGCAAAAGCAGGTGGACTTGGACATGTCCATCATGCCACCATACAAAGTAATTCCACAGGTGGGGAAGGGCTCCCAGGGGTCTGTGCCTCCATCTTGGGCAAATGCTGTTCCCAGCTACTAAACCAGAAGACCTATTTCCATGCCCTTAAACTGATAACTAGTTTACACAGAGTAACTGGAAGCAGAAATGAGCAGTGAGAGTGCAGGAAAATAACTGATAGTTTGAGTTAGATCAGAGCTAGATCAGGGCGCAGTTCGCTCCCTTTGGAATTCCATCCTCATGTACCTGAGTTTAATCATAAATTAAGTATGGACACCAACTTCAGACCAGCTGTGTTAAAGCAGTGCTAGCAGAGAAAATGAGTGGGGGGATTTTGGTTGGTATTGTTGTTTTGCTTATGAGAAAGAGAATTACTTACACAAGTAAAGAAGATGAGCAGCAAGTAAAAAATCCCAAGGCAAGTCAGCATGAAGAGCTCGCCTTTGTATTTTTTTAGTTTGTCCTCTTCTATTCCAGGGCAACCTAAAAGGTAAAGCACAGTGTTATATTGCTGTGGTGTTTGTACAATATTTTAAAACTGTTACCTTCCTGACATGCCACGTGGAGCATGGGACAGCCAAAGCCCTCCCACAGTACCTGTTACTTTCAATGTGACTGTGCTGCTCAGATTGCGTTCTCCGTTCTGCTCTCCCAAAGTGCACTTGTACGTCCCGCTGTTTTGGCTGGTCGCATTTTTGATCCTCAGTGAAAAGAAGGTGTCATTGGAGAGCTCCAAGGACGCCCCAGCTTCTCGTGGAAAATGAGATTCCATATCAAGGACTTCCCATGCTATTCCTTCACTGTCTCCTGCCATCTGGAAAACACAAATATATTTCTCTTCTTGGGCAACAGTGTCATCCTCAGTTTTAGGGTAAAGAAAATTTTAAAGCTGGCTTATGGCTGAAAATGCAGAGCCTGAACAGAGGCAGGAGGGAACACAACCACAAATCCATTTAATATATTCATGCTTGCAATCCAAAAGTATATGGGGTTTTGCTTAAATGGATTCTATCTATAAATAGGAATTACAGAACTATTCTGTAATAACTTCTTAAGCTGCCTCACCTGGACAGCAACATGACAGAAGGCAGGGATAGAGTCTGCTCTCAGTGGGCCCATGCAGAGGCCCCAGAAGAGTTCAGACCAAGATACACAGTCCATGGGGATGGAGCAGAGTCAGCAAGAGGCAGCCCTACCCAGGTGCTTAGCAGTGACCCTGGGGACCAGAGGTGCCCAGGAGAGCATGGCAGCAGGCAGGGAGGCTCCACTGCTGCCTGTGCTTGCCCTGCCAGCACACCTTCTGCCATGCAGGGGTGACAATTAAACCTGCTAACCCAGCAAATGTGCCACTGCACGAGGGCTCTGCCAAGCACAGGCTGGCATCCTCCCAGTGGCTATGCAGCCCAGAGTTCCCTGTGGGAATGCAGCCCTGGAAACTGCACTTTCCTGTGCCAGTTTCTATGTAGCTGACCCCTGAAACCATGCTGCCTCTCTGGAGGAATGGAGGTTTCCCCCCACCCCACTTCCCTCTCTTCCTCTCATAACTGGAACCAAAGAACAAAAAATTGCTTTGGCTCCTTCAGATTCAGTTGTGTGAAGGTCACAGGCAGGTTCTGGTGCACTTGGGGAGCATTTGTATGTTGAATTTCTTAATTGTAACCAGAAGAGCTACATTCCTTGGCGTTGCTGAGAGGCTGCTACAGGAATGAAGTGTATTCCCAGAACAGTTCATACTGCAAGGCGATAGGATGCACTGAAAACGACAATTGGCTGGGAACCACAAAGAAGAGAGAAATCCCTAAGTTGATTTGAAAGATGGAAGAAGGGTTTGAATTAGCCTGTGTCCATTCTTATTCATCGAAGTTGCTCCCTGCGATTCGAGGCAGCGTGCCCTCCACAAAGGTTTCCCAAGTAATGAATTCAATCTTTCTGTGGACCAGCAGAGCCAGAGCCAGCTCATAAGTCCAAGGCTCAGCATTTCAGCCAAACCTATAACTAATGTAAGCCAAGGCTTTTTATTATTATTATTTTATTTTAATAGACACATTTTTGGGTCGTATGTTGGTTCTTACTTTCTATCAGCATAGCTACTGCATTGGGGTATAACAGTTACACTGTAGGTTATTAAAATTAACACAACTTTCTCATACTGAGGCTAGGAGTATCTGGTTTCCCTTTCATGTATTTGCAGGAGGAAAGCAAACACATTTGAGAGTCTGGAGAGAAGTATGGGTCTGATGCTCTCTTCAACATTGCTATTTTTACAGCCTAAAATGGTGTAAAACAAGCTGCAAATTGGGGAACTCTTCAGCAACTGAGGAATGAGACTAAAGCACAAAATTTCCTTAATTGTAAAGATTCTTTCTCAGAAAGGTTTTGGGTTTTCCAGTGCATCAACTGAAATACAGAGTGGTTATTTCCTGGGGCTTTCCACACTTTACCCAGAAACAGGGAAGAATCTTCCCCTTAATCCCCCAGTAAATTTACCCAGCTTCTCTTTCTTACTACACTCCAGCCCAAGCAGCTACAAGACGAGCAGTATGTATGGTGGTTTTCAGGCTGCAGGGACATCACTGTGCTACAGGGATTTAGGTATTTTCAGGCCTTGCACATTGTCGGAGATGTAGCCAGAGGAATTCCAATACCCAGGCTGGGCTCAGCTCTGGTTACAGCTAGGTCAATAGCAGTTAAGTGGATATAGTTGACCTCCCTCAGATCTAATTTTTGCCGCTCTCCCTTCCCTTCCCTTACCACCCCCTTCCTCAGTGAAATTTAAAACTGCCCACAGGACAATAAAAAGAACCAGCGTGGCTGCCCTTTGCGTTGCCCTAAATTGCACATAGGAGGTCTGAGCTACACACAAAAAATTAGAAAAAAAAAATTGTTTAGGGATTTTTGGTTTTGTTTTTTCCTTTCATTTACTGGCAGCATAAATAATTGCTGTCCTGGGTGGTAAATGGTGGTGTGATCCTTGTGGCTGAGATCTGGGAATGAGAAAACACTTTGATCTTCCTGTATGCAATTGCAATCAGCACTGCTTCTATAAGGGAGAACTCAATTAAGTCCATGCATCCCATGCCTGACCATGCACTTATTCCAAGTGAGATTTTGGGTAAATGATTGAACTCCCCTTCATGGGAACAGTGAGGGATAGGATTGATTATTGCCTCCAAAGCTTTTTAAGGTGCTTGGCTGCTGTTGCAAGCACAATGATGGTGACCCTGCAGACAAGACGGTCAGCATTTTGCCTTAGACATGCTCTGTGTAAGGCAAAGCGGTGTCATGAAACTGCACTAACAACATGTTTTTTTCCCCAAAACAAGAAGAAAAAGTTACTTTGTGGCGTAAGCTGGCTCCCTCACTTGCAGAGAAAGCACTGGTGACCCGGATGGGGGTTGTGAACCTGGAGTTTGGGGAGGCGGAGGAGGAGGGGTCATGTGTGGGTTTAATTCAGGGTTTGCACGCTTTTCTTCCTCCATTAAATCTCCTCTTTACTGAAGGACAAGGGCAGGCAAAGCAGTCTGCAGGCGTCCTGTGTGCCCAGCAGCATCCCAACATTTTTTAGGCTGCAGAGACATCTGGTGGCATTTTTCCAGCCTCTGCAAGCAGTGCATCCACCCCTACTCGGAGGTCACAGCAACCCTTTCTCTGATGCCTGAACCAAGCCTTTTTCCACAGCAATCTTATCTCCTATTATCTTATTAGAAAAAAAAAAACAAAAACAAACAAACAACAACCCCCCCAAAAAAAATTCAAAACAAAACAAAAAAAAGAAACAAACAAAAAACCACCAACAAAACAAAACAAAACACCCCCCCCTCGCTTTTTAAATTCTCTACATAGCAAGAAGACATGTGAGCAAATTTGCAGAGTGCATACTCATATCCTAGCTGTATAAAAGGAAGTCCATTAGATGTTCAGTAAGGTCATTGTTCTGCCTCTTGCTCTATTCAACATAACCTCTTTTCCGCCCCAAACCTAATTA
The DNA here is from genome assembly GCF_014805655.1 of Passer montanus. NCBI lineage: Eukaryota > Metazoa > Chordata > Aves > Passeriformes > Passeridae > Passer > Passer montanus. The sequence goes on from NW_024367261.1 coordinate 5,691,414, forward strand.
AAATTACAAAAATGCCACTTTGTTTGCCGCCTCCTGTGAATTACTTGGCAGACTCTCTCACTGGACAGATCATTTTGCAGCTCAAGCTTCTATGATAAACCAGCCCTAATTCATGCCAAGTGTCCTCCAGGTGATACCAAGGTAAATGCTGGGGGTTTTACCTAATTAATTCCACACAAGCTTGGGGGAATCAAAGCAAGCACTGCCAGAGACAGCAATCCACTTGTGTAGGGACCATCCTCTTCTTTAATCGGTGGAAAAAATCTTTTCTTCTCGCGTTTCATTCGTGTTTCATGTCCCTTACACCTCACTGCTGAACAAAATGCAGCATGCCAGCTTCCCCTGCTCCCCACCTCCAAATGAGGGAGAAAAGTAGCATAGTCCTGCTCCCATGTTTGCAGCTAATGGCTTTACCAAAATTCAAAAGGCAAATGATGACTTGTGTGGGGACAGGTAGAAAATTCTGCTAAATCTATTTTCATAAAAAAGGGCCTTGTTAGCATGCAATCTGCTGGGGGTTAATTCCCCCATAATTTTGCTGGGGAACAGGGACTTCCTGGCAAAATAATTCTGCCTATCTGTATAAACTAGCCATTAAGAAAATGAGAAAAAAAAGAAGAAATGTGAGTTTATATTTAATGTCACATACACAGTGTCCTTCAGCAATGTCTGTGGCAGCCTTTCAGAAATCAGCTGGCAGAATATCTTCAGCAGATGCTGAAGTGAGGTCCCTGTTGAGACACACCCTGGAGTGATGGGTTCAGTGCTGGGCTCCCAGGGCAAGACAGACCTGAGGGAGTCCAGTGAAGGGGCACAAAGATGGATAATATCTTGGAGAACCTGACATGAACAGAAGGTGGAAGCAGTAGCTCAGATTGTAAGAGACCAGGCTCAGGATCATCTTATCAGTATTGATTCAACCTGATTAACAGGGGGATACAGAAACTAAAGATGGACTCTTCTCAGTGGCCTTCAGAGGCAAGAAAAGAGGTAATGGGCACGGGCTGAAATTCAGGAAATTCCACTTAAGCAAAAAAATCCCCGTTTTTACTGTAGGGGTGGTTGAACACTGGAATGGGCTGCCCAGTGAAGGTGTGGAATCTCCAGCCTTTGAGATATTCAGGACTAAACTGGACACAGCCTTGAGGAGACAGCTCTAGTTGTCAGTTTTTAGTGAGTTTAATTGAAAATTATTCTAGTTCCCAAAATCTTGGAAACACGTGGTCTAAAAAGGTTGTGATTTGCCCACATATATTCTCTAGTCCATTGACTGATTCCTATTAAGTTTCTCCTAGCCTGGAGCGTTTTGGTAAGAACAGTGGATATTAAAATGGGATATGTTTGTTGAAAATACAACTGAGCTGATATATTTCTGTTCTCTGACTGTATGAATTATGAGAAATAGGTAGAATTATTAGGCCCCCAAAATTTAAGAGCTCTTTAGCAAATGTTTCATTTTCAGAGAACTAAAAACAAGGTGGTGAAAGGAGGAGGAACATTTTGCTCAGTTCTAGCTGGCTAGGTTTTAGTTATTGTTTTGAAAACTGCTACAGCATTACATGGCAGAGCCCTCAAAATGGCAATTCACCCCTACTGTAGTTCTTGCACCCAACAAATCTATTAATATTTAATTTTATCATGAAAGTGCGCAAGTGAGCAGTTCTCACATTAACTCATGTTCTCTGCTCTCATTAAATAACATTTCTCATTTCCCCATACCTACAACAAGTGGTACACTGTCTTCCAGGTAAATCAAAGTGCCAATATAAACCACTTTTCCCATTAAAAAAGTTTTATTTTAGCAAAAATTTTGAGGTCCAAAACTGATGTCAGTTTAAAGGTGGAACATATTAACATCAGATTATTTTCTAGTGAGGGTAGGATAATTGTGAAAACGGTTTTGTTTAAAATCATACCAGGCATAATGGCCATGTTGAAATTTCTGACTGTTATAGAGAGCTAAAAATCTACATAAGGCCAGAAGCAAAATATATAGAATTCTGGCAATGCCCAATAGCCAACATATAATGAAACACAACTGAGCTGAAACTGCTTAATAGGTGTATTTTTCAGCACAGAAATGCTTCCACATTCGATTAGTGCTAAAGGTGCATCCATATGGTTCCTATACAGTGTCATGTAGAGATACCAAAGTTAAATTTGAAAGTAACAGACATAAATTTTGGGCACATGTGAGTGAACTCTGAGTGTGCTGTAAAAAGGGGTAAAGTGGGGGGCAGGAGCAGGGGGGAGATGAGGAAAGAAAATCCAAAACCCAACCCCAAAACAACAGTGAAGGAACTATGTGTGACACATGAGCCAGCTGGAAAAGCCCTTTGACTCACTCACACAGACTCTTTTTTGTTTAGTTGATTTGGCTTGGTTTGATCCTTTTTAGTTAAGGGCATCCAGCCTTAGCTCATGTCAGACAAAAGAATTGTTTTGGTCATGAAATCATTTCCACTGGTCCCTTCCTGTCTAAATCATTAATGTGATGAAGCTACTTGGGGATTAATAGACATCTGAGAAGCATTGGACTGCATTTCTTTGCACAGGTTAGAAATTCAGCTGAAGTAATTTAGCAAATATTTACCTATGCTAATATATCACAGCTATGCACTTTTAGCAAACGTAGTTTCCTTTGAAAGAAGGTACAGTCAATATTATATGTCTAAATTGTTTATTCTTATTTTGCAATACGACTTCCCCCTATTGTTCTGCCACAATTTTATATTTTTCAAGGAAGTGCTATAAAGTTAACAGATTTCTCTCCACTGATGCACAGCTTTCTTTCCTCTTCCTCAAGATTTAGTTCAGATTAAGATTCTTCTGGCTATCAGATGAAGAAAATAGTGTAATATCTACTCGGATTTCATTTGTGTGTGTTTAAACTTGATCTTCAAACTGGATATAAAGTGATAATTATGAGGGTCTATGAAGTGGTTCTCATTTTCAATGTACTTCACAAAGAGAAACTGTTCAGTTTTCAGTAGCCCTATGAGGCAGAAAAGTAAGTAAAATTTCATTACTCAGATTCTTGTCTAGTAGGTGGGCTGTAGAGATTCAAACCAGCATTTCCATAGACAATTCCCAGGGCCTGGGTGCTTAGGCAAAAAAGACCTAGTTTTCAGTTCTCAGCTGGCAAACTTCCACACTGCTCATATTTGGGTTTATGGCATGCAGGCTGCCCAGTATTCCTAAAAACGTAGCACACTTTAAGACTATCATAATTATGAAATCTTTTCTATGGCCTCATAGTGAGTGGAAGAGGACCTGCACGAGGCTGGAAGAGGACTTGGTGCTCTACCTTCTCCCCAATGTGTTCAGCCAGCGTACTTCATATATTTTTAAGTAAAAATCATTTTGTCTGAGCTGTGGCCCTGATTCTGCACAGATCCACTTACACAGGTGACTTCCTGCACAAGGATAATTAGCTCCAGTAATCCTTGATGCACAGAAGGTCAAACACATCCATCTCTTTTTTTTTTTCAGTATGAGACATTAGCAAAATCAAAGGAATTGAATGCAAACTTTTTTTATACCCAGTTGGATTTTGACACCAGAATATTAACTTCATTATACAATTACTTCTCTATACATCAAATACTTTTACATTACATCCTTTTTTTTTAGCAAATTGTAACAAACTGGCCCTTACTTGGTCTGAGCACACAGAGGTGCCCATGGGAAGGAGTGGTTTGCTCACAGAACGTTCACCCTGTGCAAACAGCTGCACAAGCAGCACCTTAACATTGCCACCATCATTTTTTTTAAAGCAGCAGAAGCAAAGGTTAATTGCTTGCATTTACTTCACAGTTCAAAGTGACCTCATACAAAAGATTTTACCTAACAGCTGCTTGAACTTTACAGCCTGAAATTTCATACAATTTGTTGGAATTACCTTTTAATTAGTCCTTTGGGGTTATATGTGGTGTTTATTGATTAACCCTTCAGTAGCTGTTTTTAAATAACAGAGTAATTACCTGTGTTGGGTAGCCCAGTCACACTCTACCATTCCCTCACCCTCCTTTGCAGTGTTGAGTGGGGACAGCAGCACAGAGCCAAAGTGTAGGGAGGGGAGGAGAAAGATCTTCAAGCTGCTGCCTATTTAGCTAGCCCCATAAGTTGAGGTATTGCTTGTTCAGCACAACACACTGAGCCTAGATTGCTTTTCCCCATGGAAAGCCATGCTTTTTAGATTTGGTGCTCTGCTTTTCCTAATATGGCTGCAACTGTGGCTTGGGCTGGTGTCACTGCCTGCCTGTCCCCACTTCCCACCTCTCTCATGGGACAAGCAAACAGAAGACTGCAGTACCATGGCTGGTGCCATCAGCCCCTGAGGACTGTGGCAAGAGCTGACAATTGCCTGACTTTTGTTACTTTTTGTGTCAGCAGAGAAAAATAAGTGTGAGGTTCTGTCATGCTGGACACTGGAAAACCAGTCTTTTCCTGAGCAAAGCAGTTGAAGCAGGAAGAGCAAGGAGACCATGGAGGGAGTGAGGGTTACAGGGACAGGGCAGGAGACATGTGGCAGTCTAGACTGTGACAGCATGACTGCTGCAAGGGGAAGCAGCACCAGAGAGGGCCCCCACAAAAGGCATCATCAAATACCACCTTCCTGTGCATGTGCAGTCATTTTGTACCCAGGTGGAACTGCAAAGAGCTACAAGGCAACACAGAATTGGCTTTATAGGCTTTCCTTGTACTTCTTCATCAGGGCTTTTGGCTGCTGTTTGCTGCTTGGCCCTCCCATCTCCCACTGTACTTAGAGAAGCACATGGTTCTGGAGTATCCCCACACTTCAGCCTCTTTTTGTTTTTGTTGACTTCCAACACTGCTGTGGGGGAGACTATTCTGGGATCCAGTAATCCTCTGTTTATTCCTCCCAACCCCCTACCATATCTCAACTCCTCCAGGTCCACCAGGTGGCATGGCTTGCCTTCCATGACTCTCTGCCCTTTCCAGACACTGGGAGAAAGGGAGCCTTCAATAATTAACACATATCTGGATGGAAAATATAGATCCTTATCCAATTTTTGAGGCAGAAAACAAAAAAGAATAAGGTGACTCATAGTCCAAATCCCGTAGTAAAATTCAACCAAAAGGATTATTCTCTCCTCTGTTTACCACCTGTGCTCTGTTCAACAGTTTGGAAAAAGATGCTGCACTTGGTGGGTTGGCAGTCAGATGTTCACAACAGCCCTTTTGAGGTGCAGTTGTCATCTGGTCTGTAGGCAGATGCTCATTGTTGTACAGGCAATGAAAATCAGATGCAATGCAAGATTCAACCTCAGAAGCCATATCTAATAGCAAACACTGTTCGTTGGTTTACTGTAGGAAATGAGTTTAAAACTGTATCTGACCAAACTGCTGAGAAGCCCAGGCTGTGGCTTTAGGTTCCGGCAGAGATAAATTAACGGTTTTCAACACCCATAAATAAGGGGTTTTTAACTCTTCCCTTACATTGCTCTACCATCACATGGGAAAGTAATTCAACTCTGTAACCCACAAAATGTTTATTCACGGTTTCATTTTCCACTATTATAACAATCAACAGAGAATTGACTTAACAGGTAACAAGAGGACCACCAGGAGTGGCCCATGATAAGCAGCAGGAGTGCACGGCTGGGAGTGGGGAATGGAGGAGAACAAAACCTTCTCTTTTTTCCCGTTTTGGCTCACACCATAAGCTGAAGCTCTGCAATGAGGTGAAAATTTTCGGTGCCGTACAGTCAACACCGCCTCTTCCACCACTGGGCAATTCTACCCCTCTTAGAAATTTCATCTTGGTAATGTTGAGTGGGACTTTTCTACCCATTACCTGATTGATTCCTGTAATCCCTCCTGTACACAGGTGGTCAGCAGGGCTCTCCTGCTCTGGAGAGAGAAACTCTGAATCAGAGCAGTCAAGATGTGATTTTTACTTCATGACTGCAAAGAGATAACTCAGAATTTCTAGCTCTCCATCTGCCTTCTGCTTACACTCTGCCCTTATGCCCACCCCACTAGTCAAATCTTTCTAAAGAATAGCAAGTACTTTTTCAGTTCTTCTATTTCAAAGAAAAAAATCATCTCCTGTTTCCAGGAGATTAAACAAGAGCAACATCATTGATGTTGCAAGGCTTAAATACAATTTTTTTTTGCTTTGAAGAAAATCCTGGAAGACTTCTCTTTGGAGTAGTATTTGGCAGGTTGTACATGGGGCATCACCTGAATGTTGATCCACAGAAGCCAACAATAATTAGATAGAAAAGCAGGCCAAGAGCAATTCAGGGAATCATGCTCAAATAGCCTATCTCCAATGACACAGAAAAGGCCTGTTTCCCATGGTCAGCTCAAAGGTTTGCAGTGCTGCCTTCTCTCTGCTGCACTAATGGGAGGATTCCTCTGCAAAAACAACCCATTTTGTACAAGACAAGCCAGTAGCAGGTGGGAAAGCAAAGCAGACTGCTCAAGTAACTTAGACTTTTTTCTTACTTTGTACCAAGACGCTGTCTGGTAGGAGATTGAGGAGTCCTGAAGAGCTTTACAGGGCAGCACCACTTCCTCAGCACACCTCACAGCAACATCTGGCATCATCACAGAAGTCCCACAGATCAAGCACCAAACTGCAAAGCACAGGTACACATCACCTTTAAGAGAGATTGCTTATACAATCCTTCCTGCCTTCCCAGAACATATCCCCACAAAACAAACGTGAAAGACCGGAAGGGAAATTGCAGGGCTGCCCACTTACCATTGCACAGGATGACGAGCAGAGCGCAGACTCCCAAAGACATGGCTTTTACTGCTTCAGATCACAGAGCAACAACAATGTGCCTCTCTGCAGGATGGACTGTAAGAGCAGAGTGAAGCTGGGGCTGCTTCTAGAGTGATATTTCTGAAGGCAGATTGGGGAATCCCCCAGACTTATCCTGAGGATTTCGTCATAGGGAAAATCCCTACATGTATGAACCAAGGCTCCTCCCCTTAAATCTGTGAGGTCACTCCCATTTCTGCAAGCACTTGCAGTGGTAGCAGCTCATTTTCCTTTTTTCATTTTTTCTCCCCCTCTGTATTGATCTGAACCGAGTTAAGTTTGACCAAGGGGCGCTGTGGGTTGCTGTGAAGGCCATCAAAACCAGCACTCAATGAATCTCTCTTCAGTGACAAAATGTCAGGGGAAAGGGCTTGCCAGCTCAAAATCCCCTGTCAACCTTCTCTCTGCAGTTTTAACAGCACAGTGCCTGTGCAAATGTTGGTCTTATGATGTGACATTTCTGAAACCACATTTAAGACCTCAGGTCACAGCACCACATAAACACTTTGACTTGGGGCTAAGGGCAAGACAGGAATTACCAGCATGGCTGAGCCAAACAAACTGTATTTCAGTAGAGCTACACATTTAACTCTGAAGGTATGCGCACATGAGGTGGAACATTATCACTTCTTAGCATATTTTGTCATTTTCATGACCAAAAAAAAGACATCTGGAGTGACATAACTTTACAAATTATATGCTGGAAAATTTCAAAGTGGAAAAAGTCAGGGCAGCTCCCAGAAGACGACTCCCAGAAGACGAACCATTTGGACATCCCCTCTAGGTATTTGGAGGGGGGAGGGGAAATCCTTTCCCTGTGATCTGTGAGAGCTGTTTACCCTTGGAGAATTTTTGAGGAAGTCCGAAGTCGATTACAGAAGCATTTACAAATCCTGAAACTGAAAGTTGCTGATGTTATTTTTGGAAAACACTTGTGGCTGCTGTCTTTAGGCTACTGAGATCATGATGGAGAGAAGCTATTTTGGGGGAGGTTGGGGGGGGTGAGGGGGTGTTAAGATTTGATGGGTGGAGAATGTATGGTCAGCCCCTTTTGAAAACCAGGGTTCTGGAAGCCACTCCAGTCTGGGCATCCTAAATCCAAATCACCTCTAGAAAACTTTGTGAGAAGTCAGTTTGACAAGTCCCCACCATGTTAAAGTCCTACTCAGATGAGTAAATGCTGTGGGTGGGTAACACTTTTGGAAACTCCAGTCTGTTCTGTGAAGAAAGTCAAACAGCAATTTTACTGGGGGGCTCACTGTTGAAATAGCCCACTTATTCTTAAAGCTTTTTGCTTCTATCTTCATTGACTATAATGATAAATATAACAGGCTCCAAGCTTTATTTTTCTCTTTAAGTTTTCTGGTTTCAAGGACCAGGACCTCAATCAATTACTTAGAAAGTACAAGTGAAAATATAAAACCCAGTGGATCTCTGGAGAGGGAGAGAAAATCACTCTTTTTCTTGTGTGAAATAATAGAGTCCTTGAGAAGATAGAAGGGGTGGGGGGGCTGCTGAAGGAAATCTTAGAGAGAAGAGGGCTCCAGTTAATATATTTCACATCTGTTCTTCACTAAAATGATGACTTTTCTGCCCCCACGAGTCAGTCACACATCAAGCCCATCTCCAAGAAGGGCACTCAGCTTTCACCCAAGGGCCTCTTTCTGTGAGTCCTGCAGAGCTACGTGTTTACCCTCCATAAACCCATCAACAGGCACAACCTTCCTCTGTCTCCCTTTTCATCATGAGGAAACCCCCATGAGCAAACCACAGCAAACTCCTGCCCCTGCTGCGGGTCTGCCACAGCAGTCCTTGCCCTGGTGGCCTGGCCAGTAGCAGCCAGGGTGGCTGTGGCAAGCCTGAGGCTGGGGTCACAAGTTTGCCCACACAGAAGCGCACTGAAGGTAAGCATAAAGGGCCAGGCTTCAGCACTGGGAAATGTACATGCCACACACACACTTGCCAAGGTGATGTTAAACAACATTTTTCCTCAGTTAGTTAAAATACTGGACTCTTAAAAACACATGGGTTTTCCCTCCAGGACAGGCATAACTTCAAGCAAAACAGCTCTTTTCCTCCAGAAGTATTTGCAAGCTCAGCTGCTGTTCCACGGCACACTGCATGAAGCAGGAAAGCAGGATATAAAAAACAAAAGCTGAAACTCCCTTTGCTAGGGAAGAAGAAATAATTTGGTTTCTAAATTTTCCCTGGCAGGGATTTTTTTCTTTAGGGAAACTTTGAACTGGGCTGTACTTTCCATCCTAACTTTTAATATCCTTTCTATGGTTTCAAAGATCAAGTCTATTGTCTCCAGAGCCCTGGAACCTGCTTTGAGTTTCACTGAGCACTGGAAGCAATGGGAGCTCTGTGGCACGGGTCTGGGTGTGGGAATGAAGAGGTAGTGATTGCCTGTCAGCCTTCTCCGTGAGAAACAGATCCAGGGCCCTCAGCAACTGCAGGAGCTGTGCAGTTACATGGATAAGTGGAAGTTTATCATTAAATGTGTTGTTCTGTGGACCTAGTGAGACCTACCTTTGTGCAGTGTGTCCTGTTGCCTTTTGCTCTCCTCTCCTCACCTGCACCACTCACTGCAGCAGCTGTGAGCCCTTGATCTCACTGAGGAAGGAGCAGCATCTGCTCTGCTGAGTCCAGAGCTGCACACGTGATGACTGACATTAGCAAGCAGTGTGTAAAACTGCTGCCTTCTGCCCACCTTTCCCTTAGCAAGGGCACTCATTTGGATCCTCATCTTTGACCCAGCTGCTGATTTTCGTGAATTTCATAGGCACTTAATTCTCTTTGAGCCTCAATCCCTCTGTCAGTTTGATAGAAAGCAGGTTCAGAACATACTGGCTGATAGACAGCCAGATGGCATGATCACAGAAATTTCATTCTCTGTGGGAAATGAGGCTAGAAGCACAAGGATGTGGGATGGATTCATAAGATAAGGTTAAAAAGTCAAGACGGTATATTTTTTCAGTGTTGATAGAGCCTTGGAAATGCTGTTCATGGAATCGTATCCTGTTTCCTCAAACCAGGTAGGTACTACATCCCTCATCCCTGGTGTAGCAGAGTTTTCTTGATTTCTCACTTTGTGTGGCTGCAAAATATATAAGAATACTTATTTCATGTGTTTCTCCCAGGTGCTTCATCAGGAAGCACAGCATTTAAGAAAACCTAAAACCTTAGGTCTCTACAAGGAATACAGAGGTCTCCACAATGAAGGTTTAAAGGTTAAGACAAAGTTGTCAAAACAGCATTTAGCATTTTCCTCAAGGCACAGACTTTTCTGCATTTGGGATATGATTATCAAATATCATTTGTTCCACCTCATTTAAGCTCCTGCTGTGAATAAGGTCCATCCACGTGCTTCATGTCTGTTGGAAAATCTCTTGTGAAGTGGGTTGTTTATTTATTATTATTAATCTCCTGTGCAGCAATAAAAATTGTCTGCTTCAGTTCAGCTGGCAAAACTGGAAGTCTTTTGCTATATGTTTTAGCAGACAACTGCTTTTTAAATAATATACTGTGTGTAACATTGCAATGTCAGCTAAGGAACAGTGACAGAAGAATCCACAGCCACAAAAGCACAGCAGTTCATGTATTTTTAGGGGCCCAGCAGAGCTGCAGCCACAGCGTTTATTTTTCTGTCATGCCTTGATCTTGACACTGCCCACACCAGCAAGTAAAAGCAACTGAGACTTCCCAGGCTGCAGCTAATGAGAGGTATGTAGATTACTCACAAACTGGAGTGAGGAAAGTTTAAGGACAAGTTCTTTTCTCTGCCCCTTTATGGCAGATGTTGGGTCAGGGACTGCCTTTGCTATTTAAGCAGTAATGATCCAGCAATACTGAGAAACCAAAACACTGAACTGTGACCTGGTGAGGAGAACAGAGCTTTGTACTACAGACTGTCTGCTGCTGCTAGCTCAATAAATAACACCCAATTAATTATACACAAACAGCCAGTCCTCTGAAATGCCTGGACTTTGGAGTGAGCCATTTGAGATGTGCCAGCCCTGTTTGTCAAAGTAGGAATTAAGCATACTCAAGTAAAAATTGAAGTGTGACCCAAAGAACACATCCAAAATAGAGGCATCCAAAATCAAAAACCTCTTTAGATACTGTTGACCTGGGAGTTTAGGAATTGCCTTTAGGCAAGAAGGGAGCAAAAGATTATCACAAGTCTGTACATACGACTGTAAAAATTAGGATAAGGCTGTACTGAAGCTGCATCTAGTCCAGCATCTTTGCTGTTTGCAGCAGCAGGCAGTGAGCTGTCAGGTAGCCAAGCAGCCCAAGGTGCTGTATTCAAACTGCAGTATCCACTGGAGATACACATGGAAATCTCATTTTTAACAGGGCCCTGGATCCTCTTTTTTCATCAGTTTGATAGATGGTGCTTGTCTCACCAGGCCTGGGGGCATCTTGGACAGAAATCTTTGCAGATTTCAGTGTACTCTACATTGCTTGCCCTACATGTGGGGTCATCCCTGCTGCCTTCTTCAGAAGGTAAAGAGCAGATTATTGCTCCTGACATTTCTCCTCATTTCTGCAACAGTAGTCTCCAAATAGTCCCTGCATTGTAGAGGTCCTTCTTGGATCTTGCATCTCCTTGCTACACCCAGCTAGGCATTGTTTTACTAAAGTTCAGCATGTCTGTCCCCACATAATGCTGTGGAAATGTTTACTCCTCCTGGTGCTCCTCTCTCTTTTCTCTTGCCTGTACAACTTCCCTAGACAACCTCTATGGGACCTCTTACACTGGAAGAAGTTAGGGATCCCAGTAGGCCACCTTGTACTCCTAGCTGATTCCATGGCCCACAGGGAATGCAAGTCAGGAGCTGCTCCTGGGAGCAGCCTGTGCTGACAGCAAGCCTCGCAGGATGCCCTGACCATTGTGTGCCATCCGGGGACCCAGCCATGTACACACACCAACTGTGCCAAGCTGTGGCCCCTCTTCTGGCATCTTCCAGACTTCTTGTTTGGTCTTTTTTTAATACCTTCCCCATCTGTGGTCCCACTGAGTCATGGGATTTCCTGATCAACTTCCCCCACCATCCCCAGCAGAAGAAAGAGGAAGCCTGGTGAAGAGTGCTGGTGACCACGGTGCCTATATCCATTCCCTTTTCCTCTGAAGCCTCCCAGCACAGCATCAGTGACCACTGTCCGCTGGCTCCTCCTCTGGTTCCCCATCTGAACATTCCTGACCTTTTGATAATGATCTGCCTTTCTTCCTTCCTTTGCTGTCTCATGATCATTTGGCTTTCTCCAGGCCTTACAAAGAGAATGAGATGAGTGCAGGCATGTGCTGAGACCTCAACAGAATACTCATCTAGCCTGAAACGAGTTAAGGCAACTCTCCCCTGCTATGTGTAATAACTTTGTGCCATCACCAAATTGTCTTCTCACATATGCCCTCTTTTCCAGTTCATTTATAAATAGCTTAAACAGCAGCACCCCAAGAACAACCCCCCCCCAAGCATCACTAGAGACCTCCCTCAAATGTGGACGATGGCCATTTACCCTCCTTTTTTAATAGGTTATTCACCTGAAGGCTTTTTCTGTTGTCCCATGGTACCTTAATTTATTTCAGACTCTTTACTGATGGATCTTTATATCTTCAGAAATTATTGCTGGGTTTCTATATGGATGACCTTGTTGTGGTTTTCATTTAACTTGCCAGAGTTTATGATCCTTTCTATTTTCTGTTCTTGGACACAACTTCTATTTTGTGAAGAAAGTCTCTGCTTCTAATAAATTCCTTTATCCTGCTGTTAACTGTGTCAGCTTTTCTTTTCCAAAGTCTTTGTCCATACCCAGAGGAGAGAAAAAATGTATTCCTACACACTATGTTTAAATAGCCACCAGGCAAAATTTTTAGCCTTTAGGCATCCATTTTAGCTTATTTTTAACAAAGTTCCTTGTTCTTTACATAATTATATTACAGTCTGGGAGCTTTTTTTTTTTTTGGGGGGGGGGGGGGGTTCATTTTCGTTTTGGATTTTTGGGGGTTTTTTGGGTTTTTCTGTTTGTTTGTTTTGGGGTTTTGTTGGGGTCTTTTTGTGGTTTTTTTTTGTTTTGTTTTGGTTTTGGGTTTTTTTTGTTTGTTTGTTTTGGTTTTTTTGTTTGGTTTGGTTTTGTTCCCTAAGTATATTGAGCAGGGGCATTTTGAACCAAGTTCTGCATATTGCTCTGGGCTAATATAAAAGTTCCTTCTTCTTTTGTATGCTCTTTCATGCAGAAACAATATTTTCATTTTATGCATCAATCCCCTGCGTGACATGTATCCAATATACAAATAGGAAATTGATACCTGCTGCTATTGTTGCATTTCTTGCTCTGTCAGCAACTCTGATCTCCCTCAGCATGTAATAGATGCAGACATTTGATTTAATACTGATATGATATGGCATACTTCTGACTTAGGCCAGAAATGTTAGGCTATATAGGTTTTGGGCTTCTTGTAAACAAAATTAGCATGTTACTTTGATTTGGCACAAAGGTTTATCTAATATGTGTTACCACTGCTCTACTGCTTCTGCCTCCTGTGTCTCTATTTTTATGCTATGTACCCCAGTTCTAAAGCATCTGATCAATTGCCTTCTTGCCATCAAGTTTCTGTTTAAAGTCCTCTTGTTTGTTAGACCTCTAGCTTTCATAAAAAATGCATATTTTCTTTTTGTTTTGCTATACTATGATTCTTCTTGTTTGATTATTCTTCATTCTCCCTTTTAAAGTTTCACCAAATTATTGTTATTCAGCAGAGGATAAAGTTTTCCTGACTACCTGCTCTGAATACATGCAATCCTGAATCATGTTTTTGCACTTGTCAGCTTCTCCCTTCCTTCAATCTAAAAAAAAATATCTTAATATCCTTTTAGGTGCCACCGCTGGTTTTATTTTAGTTTACCTGAGTCTGACTCTTGCATAATGAATTTTTTCCCTCTTTCTAACAAGTTCAAATCCTTTGTCTTCAGCTGGTTCATAGTCAGGCATTGACAGCTCTGTTTCTCCTAGTTCAGCTCTGCTCATGGTATTGGAGGCATTTCAGATGAAGCTATTTATGGAACTCCTGGCCTCCAAATTACCATCTGACTGCACCCACTTTGCCTCCAAAAGTGTCTCCTTCCTTCTTGAGGCCTTTGCTCCATGCACTGAGTCTGGAGATTTTCTCACGCCTCCTCCAAAAGCCTGCCCAGATTTTCCACATCATCCAGCAAGCACATATTACATCCAGCAGTCTAAAAACCATGCAGTGCTTTTTGGTATCACAAAACCACATGAAGGTATGACTGATAGAGTATCAGGGGTCACCTACAACTTATCTTCCTCAAAACTCATTGCAAAAGTGAATGTGGCTTCAAGATATGAGATCATTTCTGAACCTCCCCCAGATAAGACTGCCACTCACAGAGCCTTTCCCCACCTCAGCAGCTTGGGATCAGCTTGGAGATAGGTCTGCTGAGTGATGATCTGAAAGAGATTGTCAGTGCATCTGTGTGTTACCCTGAAATCTTGTAGTTCAGTGTCATGGCCTAAAGGATGGGATGTTGGGCTAATTGCACTGGCACGTGATTATGATTCACAGCAAACTGAGAACTCCTTGCCCACTCCCTCTGTAAACAGCCACTGCTGATTTACATTAGAAGGGTCTGATGGGCTCCATACCCAGCTCCAGGCACAGATCCCTGAGGGAGGAGCCATTCAAATACCTAAACAAAGGGGACAGGCAAAACTCCTCCTCTGGCAGATCTCCTTTTATGTCACCCAGTGCCACTGGTCTGGACTTGCTGTGATCCTATGGTGAGTGTTTGGTTTCTCTCTTACTCCTTGTCACTGACATCCAGAGAAGGAAAAGTGCAAGGGATGCTGGAATATACTGCTACATTGCTTTGCCCTCCAGTACATTTTGGATCTTCATTTTTTTACCTTTGAAGGACATTCTTACAAATACTTTCATTCAACTGCCCTGAGCAGAAGCATTCCACAGGAGTCAGAAATGGTGACTTGGAAACAAGGGACCTTATACCAAAAACACTGCCAGGGTTGAAGTATGTTCATTCCTTTTGGTTACATTTCTTCTGTATACTGACAGTTGCTCCTTCATTCTGTTTTAGCTTTCAAAGAAAAGATCTACTGCCTGCAAGCTCCACACTCACAGAAGAAAACAAGACCAGCAAAACGGAGAGCAGCAACACCCAACAAAGTCTGTGAAGCACCATGTGTGTAGTTGCTACTGGAACAGCAGCTTTGTGGGAGGTAGCCTAGAATGGAGCCTAGCTTGCCTGGAGGGGAAGGACAAGGACATCTAGACAAGGGAGCACACTCATGAGAGTTCCCATAAAGTCTCTGGGAACCACTTTCTTCAAAATAGTAGGACACTCTCCCAGCTACTCAGCTCCTACAGAGTCCCTCATTCCTTCAGCCTAGGGCTCTGCTCACAAGCTGTCATCAGCAAAACTTTTGCAGCCCTGCTGATGCACAGAAGGGATGGAAAGGGGAACCACTGTTTCTTGAGGGGGAGGCTGAGGAAACAGGTGACGACATGTCGTGGGAGGATGAGCAGTGAGAAATGGAGAAATGAAAAATGGAAAGTTTTCACTAGAGCTGTGACAAATGCAACTCCTCTAATAGAACTAGACGGCAGAGTGGGCAGAGACAACTTGACGGCCTTTTAGAAGAGGAAGGAGTGACAAATATGTGAAGATACTAAAGTGACCTATGTCCTGGGAGCCCTGACTCTCAGTTTCTGGGGGTTCATGCTGAGGTGATTAAAGAAGCTCCTGGTCCAAGTTGCTCACCCATTACCACATGTTGTTGCTCTGTCACTGACTTGTCAGAAGTAGTGGTGTGCCCACACCATGGGCACCAGACTGACATATTAACATAACTGAGATGTCTGTGGCTAATTCAGTTTACTAGGAGGTGGACTGTGGTGGCCAAGGCATCTTATTCTTAATCCCTATCAGGTTTAGTTGAACAGGTGACCAACTGAGGTCAGAAACCTCCTGAGACACCAGAGCCTAACCAGACAAGCACCAAAAGTGACCAAGAGATCACCAGGAGAGTCTTAACACAAATTTACCCAGGTTTCTTGTCTTTACACCGTCTTCTCTCTGTTTTTCACTAACTCCTTTGTTGCCCCCTAGCTTCCAGAAGGCACTGGAGAAGGTTTTCAGAAGCCCTGTTAGCTTGTCCTTCTGGAGTCTCTTTTCCCCTAGGGAGCTGCATGCCAGACTGAGTGGCACAAGTGACCCCATGGCATGGTTCAGCGAAGGGCACTGGTAGTTTTACAGAATAGCCATCAGGGTGCAACAAGGGGTGGGGAGGGAGAAATCCCAGGGTGGCAGCAGCAGAGTAGTCTGAGGAGAGGCAGCCCCAGCCCCAGGTAGCTGCAGCCCTGGCCCCAGGCATGGGAATGGAAATGGGCCTGTGTCCAGGCAGGACAGAGCTGTGGGGAGCTGGAGACTGTCCCTGCTGTGACATTTCTGGGGCAGAGATTCACAGTTCAGGGTCCTGGTCCCTGGTCATGGTGGGATAGAGCCCTGGAGGAGTTGAAATCAGGTCCTGGTCCCTGGTCAGAGCTGGGGGAGCCCCAGGGCAATTGGAGCACAAGCAGGGCTGGTGGTGCCCTTGGGATCCTGGCAATGTCATTGGCCAAGTCTGAGACTTTTGATCATCTCTGCTCATAATAAGAAACTGGAGAAAAAACTACTCCAGTGAACGAGTTGCAAAACTAAGCTTAATTCCCTGTAATCAAATTCCTCAGTGTTACCATGGTCATGTTCTCTGAATATCCATGGAACAAATGACAACTGCAGAGCATAAAAAGATGCCAGCCTTACACCTGGTGCCAGCTTTGGACTGCTTCTGGAAATTTCCTCTGACTACAGCAATCCCTGCATTGCTAAGAGGAGCAGCTAATAAATGGCAAATAGTCCCATGAGAATCACAACTAATGGCTGCTGCTCAGTGAGATAATCACCCATTTATTAAAGGGTGAGCTTCTACCTTTGCACTTCCATGGGGAGCATTAATGCATTCTTTTCCCCTCCTTAGCCACTTATTTCCACAAAACTGGTAGGAGCTTGATATTTCTGAAACTACTCTTCCTCTATTAATCTTGGCTGAAATTGCCCAATGGATTCAGAAGTTATTAGGAATAGCTAGTTGGTTGTACAAATGGTAACAGAGACAGACACAAAGCATTATCCTATTAAGAATGCACTTGAGTTTATAAAAACACAGATTTTTAAATCACATTAAAATCGGGGAAATGGGTACCATTATGAGGATTATGTTTCATTTCTGCACAAGTCTGCCTCACTAACAGCCTGAGAAGGTAAAGGAGCTCAGAAAGAAGTGGCCATTGCTTAGACTTCATGCCTTGATGCTCTTCTCTGGGAAGGAGTGATGGAAGGGTCAGGATTTGGCAGGAGGGCTTACATAAATATTCTTTAGAGACTAAGGGGTTTGCTTTGCAAGTCAAATTCTAGATCTTTCAAAGCTGCAATTATCATGTTTCTCTTCTCCAACATTTTATAAATTTAATCCCCTCTCACTCTGTCCATTTTTCCCTTCTTTTACTTTGAGACTTGAATGTGCAGAGGTTGCTATTCTTATTCATGTTGAGTTTCTCAACAGCAAAAAAGCCTTATTGTTTGTGAAAGTATTTGTTTCTCAGGCAAGTTCAAGGTTTAGATATAAACATTTGTGAGTAATTTCTCCTTAGGACTATTTAAAATGTAATGAGATCTACATTTTATGTTGATTTGAGTTTTGGTTTACCTGTTCATGCATTTTTGAGAAAGAACAGATGCTGCTTGAATGTTTCCTATGAAGCAGATTAAACACACTCTAGAGAGCACACCTGAGCCAAAGGTCAATCTTCCTCAGCAAACCAGCCAAACAAACTGCTCCATGAGTTCTCAGTTTTGGTAATGAAGGCTCATAAAATGAACTGTAAAGTAATTATATTTATTTTTATTTAAATTTTACAAACTACTGAAATACAAGTTTTGGGAAAAAAAATTGCTTTGGTGTTCTCTAGAGGACAGCAGCTGATTTTCTACATACAGTACGGTATAATTTGGAAAATTCCAAGTCTTCTGATAAATTGGTCTGGCAGCTTCCAATGCAGAATTACAAGCTGAATGGTTTTCACTACCAGCCATGCCTACAGTTCTGCTCTTCTAAGTACATTTCTCACAAGACTTAAGATTCTTTCCAATTAAAGTCTGAAATGGCATTGCCATATCTGTGGGTCACCATACTGTTATTGTAAAACATCTCATCTAACTAATCTCATTGCCATTGGCTTTAAAATTATGGTGCTCACGTCAAGGACAAGAACTCTCTTTCTTCCTTGGGAGGCTGGCTTGCCTCAGGGAGTTGTGCCAATTATGTCAGTAAAAAAATCCTCCCTTCGTAATGGTCCATGAGCATTACTACCCTGAGCAGAGTAGTAAAAACAGATCAGTGAAATAAAAGCCATGATCTGTTGCTGTGTATGGCCAGGAGGAATTACTGAAAAGCTCCTTCTGTTCTCTGCTCACACTCTGAATTGGTCTGGGTGTTACAGTTTACTCTGTGTATTTCAAAAGCAGAAGAGAAACCAATGTCTCACAAGTGTTCAAAATGAAAAAGCCACCCTAACAAGCAGTGGATGTCTTATTTGTTTGTGATGGTCTCTCCTTACAGATTTTTCCATAAACTGTATCCTAAACTAAAAATTCTTGTTTGTTTATTTTCAGAAAGGGAATGGGCAGTTTGAGGGGGGATGAAGGGAGAAAGAAAATTAAATTTTTTCAGGAAGAGTTTTGTTGCTATTCATCTAAAGATTGAGCAACAGTTAACTAGTCAGTGCATGTGGTTTTCTTAAATGGACATGGGCAATTACAAGTCGTAGGAAGCCTGGCTGTATTTCCAGGAGAAAACAGAATATTTGTCTACAGTGGTCGGTGAAAATGTCAACTTCCCTCAGCAAGAAAGCTGAATTACATTAATTTAAAAATATCAAAAGTATTTCAGTACATATGCCATGACTGAGACATTTCTTCCTGGTGGTGGAAGCAGAATATTTATATTATAAATTAGTCTTGATGGTTCTGAGTGATAAATGTCAATAAAAAGTGATCTCAGCTGGCAGAATTCTAAATCTGCTCTGAAAAGCATATTCAGCCTGAAGAAATTGATGGAACCAATATTTTTCATTAGCCTTTGGTTTTCTATTTTTATATACAGTTTCTCAATACAGATCTGTAATATTTTTCCCATGCATTTGGAAAATGTGAATTTCTACTGAGATTACTTTTTACACCACCACTTCACCCTCATTGCTGATCTGTCCTGGTATTTTACCTTTCTAAAGTTTTGAGTCAAGGAGTTATCTTTGTGAAAGATCTGGTCAAGCACTTATGGATTACAAAAGCTCATGTTTGGAGCTCTTTTTCTAGTAAAAATTATTAAAAATGGACACAAGAGACAGCAGTGAGAATAATACTGGGATCTTTGTCAAAATTCTGTTCCATTTCTGTTTTCCAACTAGTCTGGGAATAAATCTGAATAAAATAATGAAGCGAATAAACTGAGTTTGTTTCAGAAGTAAAAGTTTAATTGTTCACTGTAGAGCTAGATACTCTACATACTCCACCGGGACTTTATTTTCCACCAGTTTTCATATCTCCATGTTTAATTTCCTTCCTGACCTTGTGTACCTCTGTGTGACCAAAACCAATGATATGTGAGCTGTTGGGTTTGAAGAAAAAAAAAAGGGGAGAGAGATGGGATGGGATGGGATGGGATGGGATGGGATGGGATGGGATGGGATGGGATGGGAAGGGTGTCCTAGCTCCTGAATGGGATAGGGGTCCTAGCAAAGCACCCCAGCAGCTCCACATTTAGCCTTGGCACAGCATCCCATGCACTTGTCACTCCTGAATTAGTTGGTTTAGTTTTAGTTCTGGTTAATTGAAGAGGCCAGAGCTGTGCTTCCATCTTCAAAGGACAAGATCACTGAGAGGTGCAAGTGGTCTCTCCGCAGACCCTGATGAAAATAAGGCTACAGTCTGCCTTGCATTCTCCACAAGTGCAAGGCAGACTGTAGACAAGTAGACAACTTGTTGGAAACACACCTCTATGGTTTTTAGATTTTCAATTTGGGGTTTTTCTGGTTAGTGGGGTTTTTTTGTACTGGAAAATAAACAGGGCTAAGTGACAGGGTGATGGGAGGTATCTGGGCTGTTGGAGGATTTCTTCTGCTTTAACTGGAGAGAAAAAAAGACATGCAGAACTTCTGTTTTGATGAACTGACTCTAGGTGGCAACAACACCCTATGTAGCCTTACTAGAGGCTAGTCAGGCAAAGACTAATGCTGCTTACAGAGGAAAAAAATTATGACATTTTCAGTACTGCTTCTAGAAAATTTTACAGCTGATCACACCAGCTGCTCATTGCTAGAAACATTTCCAGATTCTGCCAGTTTCCATTGTAATAGAGGACTTGGTTTTCAAGATGTATTTTGAATAAGAAGCTGCATGTTTCATTTTGTAGCCATAATACTGCAGGTGTGCAGAGGAAAATTAGCAAATTATTCTCTTTTAGTTATCTTGCTTGGATGGGCAATCTCAGGAAGCGTATGTATCATCCTGATTTGTAATGATGCCTGTAAAAAGTGCACAGATGGATATGTACAACTGCAGTTCTGTAGCATTCACTAAGGATGTTCCCGAAATGCCACTTCACCACCTCGTCAAGAAAACAGCCACACAGATACCTGTGAAATGCTTGACACATATTCTGTGTAAAACACTGTGTTATCTGGCAAGAGATTTGTAATGCCCTATGTCATTCCATCTTCACTACATATCCAGCCTCCTGGGCTTAGGAGTAGCTAAGCAAACACTTGAACTATATAAAAATTCTTACAAGTATGATGGCCTGCAGCATTATCACATTTTTCTCCAAAGTCAGCTTAACTCCACTGACCTTGAAACATTTAAATCTGTTATTGATGTATTCACAGGCAAAGGGAGTATGCAGAGAAAAAGATATTAACTTTGATTATTCCTTGCAGAAAAAAAATTGTCATTGTAACCACTCTATATACTAATAATAACTGTAGAAAATCTTTCAAGTGCAATTACAACATGCTTGTATCAGGCCAAAGTGTCTGATGGCACCTACAGGATATGATAAAATTCTTTATTACTCTGTCAAAGTGACAAAGTTCTGAACCCCTCTGATTAAATCAGATTGTTTGTGTAATTGACCCATTCACCTGCATGTTGTCAATTAATCTCCTCTGGAGCTTCCTCCAGTATTTCAGTCCTCTAAGCTGCTTTCAAAGATATGAACTGTCCTTTAAAATGTTAAAATGCATCTCCTGAAAGCAATTTCTTCCTTTCTTACCAAAGCATGAAATTTCCCTTTAAATGATACTGAATAAGATTTCCAGATTCACAGTATTCTAAATCAATATCTTATAATACACTATAACCATGTAGGCTGATTTTTTAATATATATTTAAAAATTAATGAGGATTTATTCATATTAGGAATATATATATATATATCCTATCTTGCCCTAAAAAAGAAAAACATAATTCACTAACCCTTTTAGGTACTTTATGTCAAGGTACTTTGTGTAATGCCTGTTTTTATTAGTTTTTCTTCCTTTCAATTAAGCTGTAATTTTATTATACATTTTATTATATATGTTTCAAAACATCAGGACATGATGGCAAAAGTGGTGGAAATGCAATTAGAAAAACTGGTTATGTCTATGACATATTGTCCCTCCGCCTGTTTCTTACTTCTTTCTCTTTCAAGGCTTCAGAATTTTGAACACACCTAACATACAAGACCAAAATAAAAAGAGTAGTGTGTTGGGACTAACACGTTTTTCTGCCACCATCTAGGTTCTTTGGAAGCTTAGGAAGTGAATTGTCAATGCCAACTATCCCTACAGCAAAATGGGGGAATGTGTTGCTTGCTGAGAGCCCAGTGGGTTTCCAGCTGGAGCTGGGTGGGACATATGCCACAGTCTTACCAGACTTGATACAGGCAAAATCAATGTGACTAGAGGCAGTGGGAATTCAAGTGTAGGAACTCATAGGTATTAAATCATGTGTTCTCTAACTCTTCAGTATAAAATTGTGCAGGATCTTTTTCACCATTCCTTTATCCTATGGGCATCCCTCCACCTTGGTTGTCATCCACATCAGTGAAACTTTCCCATATGATTAAAATGTTCCCTGAAACTTGCAAACCAGTGCAGTAATCAAAGCTTATCATCCACCTAAGCTAAAAGTGCCATGCATGAAGTTGTAAAAAATAGCCTTGTCTTTCCAACCAGACCGTGAAACATCAAACCCATAAGTGACATGTCAGATGCTAAAATATGTTTTAAGGTGAGGCATCCTATAATAAATAATTTTCAGAACTTTCTGTTGTTTGTTGTAGTTTGTTGGCTTTTTTATCAAATAGAGTCAGACATTACTTTGTATAGATTAAAGCATTCTATTTTCTAAATTAAATTCTTTCATGTATACAATGCAACAGTTTGGGTGCAATATGGGATGTCGTTCTCTACCAGCAGTTCCAGACAATCCACAGGGGAAAAAATACAAGATTCAAAACAAAACCAAATGTCCCCATGTCCCATAAGTAAGATTCCTTATTTTTGACCCACTTAAAGGAAGCTACTCCATTCCCTGTTTATTGTCAACAGCTGTATCCATTTCAAAATAAGTTTTGTTTGGCAAAAGAGTTATCACCTTTTCAGGAGTTTGCCTTTTATCAGGTTTATCCAAATTTTATTTGGTAGAAGACCACCAGCACAGAATGGAATAGCTGTCAGTGGCAAAGACACAAATCCAAGGAGATATTTGTCTGTTTGCATGTGCTTCTATTTCATACAGATACTCTCTTCTTCCTTCCACGTTACAAGTCTCCACTGTGATTTACAATGCTAAATACAACCCTAGTTGCTGGAGTTGGAAAGTAAAACCTCTCTATGACTGATCTACACTAAGCTCTCATCACAAGCTGTAGAAGAGTGAAGACCTAAACCAGTCTTAGACCTTTATTGATTATACAAATAAAAACAGATTTTATGTTTTGTGCTTATCAGGTAAATTGGGGTGAAGCAAACCTCCAAATTAAATTTAGATTGTACCAGTTGACTTCTTTCAATGATAAATAATATTTGAAAACTTTTTTTCCCCAATGAAAGCCTGTCTTTCTGAATTACTTCCCTTTTACTCAAGTGCCCTTCAAATCCTGGAGTTACTTTCTCTTAGAAAAAATTTATTCTGTTTTCATTTTTCACTTTGGCTCTCCAATTGACTTTTACCAGAAGATAATTTTAGGTTTGGAGTTTGGGTTTTTTCTACAGGGCAAGCAACATTTCACATAAGATCTATATTTACTACACACAAAATTTGTTTTAGGACAGTAATCATTAATGTTAAATCATTGATTCAGATATTGAGTTACTATTAAGGCTTACAGATCTTAGTGATGCAGGAACATTAATTCAGCCTATTCTGCCTGCAGTGGCCTTCTTACTATATGCATCATTAATTCCTTTGTTTGAAAAGAATATAGAAAATAATATATTCAAAGTAAAGGTGAAGTTGAAAGGAAAAGCTATAGTGTCTTTGGCTTCTCATTTTTTTGGGCTTTAAACCTAGAAGCTGCAGTGTTTCATTTTCTTGGTTTGGTTTTCTTACTTTGATTTTTTCAAACTTTACAGAATCAAAAATCAACAAGGTTGGAAAAGAGCTTTGAGATCATCGAATCCAACCCATGACCTAACACAGTGTGAATGCTATCACTGTCATGGCACTGAGAGACACAGAATCACATCCCAGAGAAAGCTGATTGAAAACTGGATTGCTGTTTTCTTCCTTACTGTTGCTTGGGGCAGGGGTTGGGTATGTAGCTGTTCATCAGCATTTTAATGAGAATTCATCCGGATTCTAAAAATAAAAACAACAAAGAAGAACAAAACATTCTAGAGATTAAATGCAATTGTTACTGTTTTCTGCGGCTGCTTTAGCCATGCCATCACATTTTGTGACATGGATGGAAAAGTGAAGGGGAACAGCCATTTCTGGTACCAAATTGCTGCACAGCCTCCATCTGTGAACCAGCATTTGGGTATTTTTATGTAAGGCAAGAAGAGATGGGCACATTTTGAAACTGTTGAAGTATACTATAGTTTGGTGAATCTACTTGAACAATTCAGACTGTTTAACACACAAATAAGCATTGAAAAAACTGTGATTCCCATGTATTAAACAGAGGATGAGGATTTGTTTGGGTGACGTAGCTTATAAAAGAGTGAGAAGGTGTTGTGGTTTAGGAATGTGCTCTCCAATTTAGTATTCCCACTAAAACCATGATGTCACTCACTCCACCTTCTCCTGAATGAAAGCATGGAAGGGAAAAGTCATGAGTTGAGGTAAGGACAATTTACTGGAAACAGCAATGAAATAAGAAAACAAACAGTAAGAGCAGCAATATTAATAACAAAAGTTATAAGACAAATAAATATTTACATGGAAAACCACAGTAAATACTGAACAGCTCTTCCCAACCATGTTTCTCACCCAGCTGGATAAAGGATACCCTTCTCCTTGGAATCATAAGAGATTCCCTTTCCCCAGTCCCTGGAAATGATGTGAAGTATTACCAAATAATATTAGGTTCCCCCGCCTCCAGGCTACTGAAAAAAATTAACCCTGCCCTGGCTGAAACTAGGACAGAATGTCACAGGTGTAGTAGAGCTCTGTAGTGCATCATAATTCACTGTCAAATTTAAGCATAATTCAGGTTTATATATAAGTAAATCTCTGTGAGGTAGAAGTAGTTTTCAGTTGGCTGAACATCTTGGGATATGAGTGTTCTTGTCACATTGTCATCTTTCCCAAGATTTATGAAGTCCCTACTCTTTTTGCCAGGCACATTTAGCATGTTGTTGTACTGAATATGGAAAATACATATCTAAAATGGGTGAATCTATATTATTATAGGGAAAAAAAATACTCCCTTAATGTCTACAGTTGGGAGTTTGTATTACTAATGGCTGCAAGGCTTGAAATGAAAATTTTGTTGTCTGGGGATTGTAACTTTTGTTTTTTTAAATGGAAACATTCTGTCTCTGAAGAACCTAGCTTCTGTTGGCTTTCACCTAGTAGTTTGCATGTTTCAAGCAACACTAATGGGTCATATTCAATGTACCCCTGAGCTGGGTTAAGTATGAAGCACACAGCAAGTTACTAGCACCAGTAATTGGGAGGTTTTCAAACTGGAATGGGAGGGTGCTTGGCAGGATTGCTTAGATCACGGATCATACCAATACAAATCTGCACTTGTCACTTGAGTGTGTTTTTCGATACCTGAGTCCCTGAAGAGAATGAGTTTAATGCAAATGAGTTGAAAAGGAACATTTTGCGGTTTCCCAGCAATGTTGTCCTCAGCAAACTGTGGAAAAAGAAACACCCAACTGTGCAGTTGGAGAGGATCATAAATGGGTGACTGTGGCTATGGGACATTAGTCCTTCCTGCATGAAAAAATGAATCTGCATCTCAAATGAGATCTAGTATCATTTGCTGTCATAGCCTCTCCCTTTAACCATCAGCAGTAAATGCTTCAGATGAAGCTTCAAGAAATTCGATAATTTGCCTAAAGATGAGTTTCTGTTAATGATTCTTTCCCTGTCCCTCTGGCTTTATGACAGGCTTATGCATTGAAATATTAACATTTTTATCCCTTTACACACTTCACACAATCTAGTCCTTTCTCCAAATTTAATCTCATGTAACAGTGAATTCTTTCACTTTAATAGCTAGTATTTCCTTTCATCCCTTAAAATTTATATCTTTTTAATTCCACTGGATGAACTCTTGTTCTTAAATTATGAAAAAAAAGGTGCCTAGAAATGTAGGATTTATCTTCTTTGTGCCATTCATTATTTTCTATAAAGCTCTATCATGTCCTTTCTTCATGCCACCCAGATACAAAATTTTCTCTTTCGGTCTCTAATCATTTGCATTGCCTGTCTCCAGATGATCTCTGTCTTCTGTATCTATTTTGCAGCTGAGTTCCCAGAACTGAACAAAGTACTCATGCCGTATCAAATAACCAACCTTTGGGAATTACAATATTTCCAGACTGATTTTTAATTTCCCACTAGCATTTTGTTCAACAGTGATGCCCACTGAGCTTTCCACAGCAATGCCAGGATTTTTTTTTCTGATCATTTGTTCTCGATTACAGCCCCAGTAGGTTATATGAGTGACCCAAAATATACCATCCAGTGTCATGCTAACCCAGCATTAATCCCTTTGCCTGCTGTGGTGTTTATTCAGCTCCTTAGGTTGGGCTTCTCTTTACCGTCTCTGAGGCTTTTCAACAGTAAGCAAAATTAAATAACAATGTGAATCATATTGCCACATGATTCTACCCTTTTGTGGATCAATAATATTAACTAGGCCTTTTAACTCAGATGTTCCCTCGAGATGACATGTAGTCAGAGAAGGCCACGAGGAGGTTAGATTCGGGATGCATCTACACTGCCCCACACACTGAACACAAACACATTGAGGCATGTCTGTAATGGCCCAACCCAGGGGTTGTCTGTTTCTCAGCAGGCTCCTTCCCTGCTTTGTTTTCAGTGGCTGTGGTATCTCAGCACAGCAATGCATGGTGAAGGGCGGGCATGAGCCTCACCATGTTGGAAGTCAACCCCATCATAGTCATGTTTGCTTTCTGACAGTTTTGAATGCTCAGCAGTTCTTCCCACCACAAATTTGGGTAGAAGCCTTTATAAACCTCTGATAATTATTTTGTTAAATGGTCAGCTGCAAGTCTGGATATATGTATACACACTTGACTTTCCTTACACCAGCATCTGTGCAATGTGGTTAAAAATTGTGTGTGTGTGTATATATATATATATATATATGAATATTGTTGATCTGAGCATGCCCCAGATACCATGGACCTGGTAACTCCAGTGCTTCCTCTCAAGCCCTCCTTACCTCAAAACTTTTTGTGTTCCTAATCCCTGAAAGCCACTTTGAGGCAGTGCTGCTGCCGCAGTGGCTCTGCCCATCTGGAGCTGCCTCTGAGAAGCAGCCAGCAGAGCTGGGAGAGGCCTGTGTCCTTTTGGCACTCCAGTCCTTCTGTACTGCTGTAGTCTTGTCTCCACAGGACATCCAGAAATCTCAAGCAATGGTTTAAAATATGCATTTCTTCCCAAGGTAAAGGAAAAAAAATGCTCTGGAGAAAACATATTTTCCTTTTACAAAAGACAGAGTCTACAAGTTCATCCCCTATTTTAGCATATTCATGTTCTATTGCTTCCTTCAATTATCACTTCATTTTCCATGTTCCAAAGTCTCTAATTTCCAAAAGGACTGCTAGCCTATAGACACAGAAAAATGGTTTTGCACTGTCTCCTGTCAGAACAATTATTACAATTATTACATTATTTAAAATTTGTATTACACATATCTAAAAGGCTGCAATTAAATTAGGTCCCACTGCACTTGCCACTACCCAAATGTGTAACTAATGGCATTTCAGGCCCTCAGGAAAAACATTTAATTCTAAGGTAAACTCCTCAGGGCAGAAATTACCAACATTTTTGTTCTGTGGGAAAACAATGCCTGGTGTTGCTGCAGCCTAGAGGCTGCAACACAATCCTAATAATAATAGTAATGATAATCAATATTGGTATGAAATGTTGTTACCTCAGTTTTATAACAGCTTACTCCTATCTTTTGTTTACATATAATATGATAAGAATGTGTTTCATTCCTTCAGCTGAAGAATTCTTTATGCAAGGTTCTGGTTAAGGATACTTTGCTCTTCTTCCAGGGAACAAATAGGCCAATAGAATTAAGTGGTGGGATGAATGGTGTTCAGAGTGAGGACAAATGGTGAAAGAGAGGGAACACCGCCAAAAGCTGCTCTGCTCCACATGAGTATTACCACTTGTTCAGTGTCCCACAATGAAATCCTTCAGTACACCGAGTTACTGGGAAAAATCCGCTGCACTGAGAAAGACGCACACGTCCCTGCTGAGTCAGAAGATGGCCGTGGTCATATCAGCACACATTCTTTTCAGTGTTTCTTTTTGGGATGTTTATCACCCTACCCCAAAGTAGATGCTTCTTAAAAATTGCTGCCAGAAAGCATTCCAGATGTAGATTTTAAACACATTATCCTTAAGCCAAACTGGGAGATATAGGGACAAAATATCAAAGTGCAAAGGCAAGATAGCTTAGCGTTAAAATGTTACAAACTGCAATTGCTGATTTAGTACTGATTTATTACTGCAATGCAAGGTTTAATATTTGTATGTTTCATTCCCCTCTCCATAAGGGTAGAATTATAGTGACTGCCAAGCAACAACTTGGCATGGTTGCAGTTAGTGCCCTACTCTGTAAATGCTGGTGCAAAAGTTAGGTTCCAAATGACATTTAGCCAGTTGAAAATTCAAGCAGAGTTTAAAAAAAATGCAAAAAAAAACCCCCCAAAAAACAACCACACAGTAAAACACTTTACAAGCACCAGAACAGTGACCTGGCTAAAGCTTTGTCCTAAAGATACAGGTGGTATCCATCTACAAAAATGGCTTATCTCTGTGAGTAAAATATCATTGCAACCTCAATTGGAAAAGTAATCTAGAAGGCATGGATATCTGCACATTGCAAAGACATGCCCAATTGAGTTTTCTTGTAAATCCTTTAAAATATCACCCAATTGTCTCAACTGCCCCTTCTGGAAATTCTATTCTTTACCTTCAGCCTGGAGAGAGAAGTGTTTAAAAGCCTGTGTGTAAAACTGCACTGATGATTAAAAGCCCCAAGGAACACATAAAAGGGTGTCAGTACTCAGGTGTTTTGTATTAGTGAAGACCAGATAGTAAGCATGCCTTTCCTATAATTTTTCTGTCCCTTCCTGCGTTTCAACCTGATAAAAAGCGCTATGAATTTATTTTGAAAGAAAAATGAATAGGCATTATAGCAACAGCATTGCTTTCTTGATATCAAAATAATGACCATTTCTTCAAGCAACATTTTCATTGCTCAGCTTTCTTTTCTAAATGCATCTTAAGTTAAAAAGCATTCTACACTCTTCCAGAATATTTTAGATTATGGAATGCTTTCCAGTTTTGAGAGGGGTTTTGGGTTTTGAGTTTTTTTTTAATTAAATCTATTATGAATATTGACTTTCCATTTGATTAAAAGGATGTGAGCATCCTTTTACATCAGGTAAAATAGGCAGAATTTCTCCTATGCTATGAGATCCAGGATACTGCAGATCTTTCACTTCTCTAATGTTACTCTTTCCTCCTCAAAGCAAGCAAATTCACTGTAAGGTAGAACAAACAATCAAAAAAAAAAATAAGCTCTGCTATGCTCTGACTGTATTTATATTACTTCTTTTTCTTCTTTTTTTAAATTCTTGAATTGGTATTTAGCATGCAAATTAGGTAGACAACTGTGTGGTGAGCTCCTGTCTTTCATACCCAACGTCCTCTCCCCCTCATTTGTGCCACCATTGTCGTTTGGCTGTGTGATGGCCTGCCAGCAGCTCTGCTGTAAGCTGGGCTGCTTTGTGAAGAGCTCCTGTGGGGGTCTTTCTTGTCTTTGGCAAACTCTTCATAAAGAGTATTTTCTGCAGTGTGCCAGCAGCTCTTGGCACAGATTCATCAGCTCACAGTGACTTGCAGTGAGGATACTTAATAGTCATCCCCTGTAGCTTGGCAGTAGCCGAGATGGATAATGCAGCCTCCAAGCTGCTCCTTGCATGTTAGGTTTCTTCTGTGTGGCAAACTCCAAAAAAGTCCAATTTAATCAATATAAACCACAAAAAGAGAAAAGGGGAGATCCGTCTTGCACTTTGATGGATGTTTTATCAACTTTACTACTATTGAGAGAATAAGAATGTTTCAGGCAGAGAAATTAGAAGAGGATAGATCCAACAGGGAGATACTGCTGAGCCTTCAGTGCAGGAGGAGGAAAGGAAGAACGGAGGAACTGCCTCAGCTTTTGTCAGTCACGTCAAGCAGGGAGAAGGATGTGAAGATGGGCATCCCTGACACACCATAGGCTGTTGCTGTAGGAAAACATGCCACTCCCCAGACTCAGGATAACCCTAAATCTCAAACATGTCAGGACACAACGATATCCCCCGCATGCCTGGCTGCTTTACCCTAATCCATTTTCAGTCTTTCCCTCCTCTTCCTTCCAATCACCCATGCTTCCCTTTCTGTTTACTGCACACAGGACAAGTGCTTCAGCTCCTCAACCCTTAGGACCTGCTCCATAGTACTAAGTCCTCTGCACAAAAACCCCATGGTACCCTTGGATCATGAGCTACTGTCCAGAGGGGCTCCAGCAGCAAGTTCCCATGCAAAAGCAGTTCATCCCCTGAGGATGTGGAGCTAAACCACTTTCACAAAATGCAAAACTGTTGTTAAAAATTTGGTCCTGGCTTTGTGGGGTTTTTGTGGTGATGTTCTGGGACCAAACAAGCTGCAAATGCAGTAGGGCAGCAGCGAGAGTGCAGGTGAGCTCCCGTGGTTATTTCATGTCATGGGTGCTCCCTGGGTCCCTGCTGCCCTAGGATCCCTTCTCGGAGTGCGAGCGCACCTCTGCGTGTGTTCTGGGGACAAGTCTCCCTGAGGAGGCGGCAGGGCTGGGACGGGGATGCTCTGAGCCGAGAGACCGCATCCTAGTCCGAGGATGCAGCCGAGGTGAGGGCGGCGAGGCGATCTCCCAACCTCCGGCCGGGCTGGGCGGTGCCGGGGGCCGGCTGCAGGCGGAGGAGGAGGAAAAGGCCAGGATATTCCTGAATGAACGGCTCGCTCCTCACCCCACACCTCCGCCCGGCTCCCGCCTCCCTCCCGCCACTCGCCGGTGTCTCTCCGAGGCGCAGCCAGTTTCTATAGCGACGGCGCTCGCTGAGCCGCGGCTCTTCCGAGTAGTAACAAAGCCGGCCGCCCGCCGCCGCGCCGGGGCTGCGGGGGGCAGCGGCTGCCTCTGCCGAGGACACCCCGACAGGTACGGAGCCAGGGGACGCCCGGCCCGCCCCCGGCGGGCGCGGCTGCGGGAGGGGCAGGGGCTCCCCGCGGGTCCGGCGGCGGCCGCGGGGAAAGGGGACGACGTCCGTCCGTCCGCCCGCCCGTCCGTCCTTCCGTGCAGCCGAGGGACAGCGGGAGGGCTGCGGGAGGGCTGCCGCAGGTGCCGCTTCCCGACGGGCGCCCGGCGCGGCCGCGGGCACCGGGACGGGGCTGCCCCCGCCCGCCGGCTCGGGCGGCTCCCGGTGCGCTCGGCTCGCCCTCTCCGCCGGGGACAGCGCTGCTCCTCGCCCGCACGGGTACCCCCTCAGAGTAATACCAATAATTGCGCTGCTGTTGTTGTTGTTGTTATAAAAAATATGACTCCCTGGAAATTTGGGGGTTACAGAGTTTCGTTTCTTCAGCTTTATGAAGTAATGATGAATAGGGTAATAGCCTTGAATTGCGCTACTGTGTTTAAAAAAACCAAAACATGTAGAGGGTTGGTGTTGTAGAGTAAACAAGACAGTTACTGCTTGTTTTTAGGAGTGAGTGTACGGGAGGGTTTTAGGTAAAACGAGTCTGTAGCTTTCCCAGTCAGAAGGCTAAGATGGTAGAGGTGATAAACGTTTGCTTGTCTCGGGCAGCCAAGGTTAGACAAGAATAAGCCGTCTTCACCTCCTGAGATACGAATGTCAGAGTGGATGGGAAGGTCATTAGCAGGTCATTAGCCTGAGCAATGCTTGTGGTGGCTGTAATCAATAACATCCGAGTGTAGTGGCTCTGCGTGAAGAGACACGGGTTTCTGTAGAAGTTTAAAATTCAAAGGAACTTCCCGATGATGAGAGAAGGCTGACCCCGCATGATGGGGTCCTAGGGAGCAGTCGTTGTTCATTGCTGAGTGATTTAGGAAACAAACGAGATCCTGGGCCAAAGCAAAATTGTGCTGTGACATGTATGCAGCCAGCAGCACGTTCAAGATGGG
The DNA here is from genome assembly GCF_014805655.1 of Passer montanus. Classification (NCBI taxonomy): domain Eukaryota; kingdom Metazoa; phylum Chordata; class Aves; order Passeriformes; family Passeridae; genus Passer; species Passer montanus. Next base: position 5,723,281 of record NW_024367261.1, read on the forward strand.
AATCTTCCTGGCTGTGAACAAGGGGAAAAAGGGAAATAGTACATGGGATGAGGACACTGTGACTGAGGACATAGTTATTGAGTAGGTGGACAAGAACTGACATTTTAAGTAATATGTAATCTAAATATCAGATTATTTGAGATTCAAAACACTATACATCATGTATATCAGGGTATCAAACCTCAAAGGCTAAGCATTGACTGGAAGAAGTTTGAGAAGTATATAAATGAAATGCTGAGTGAAAAGTGAAGCTACCTGTACCATTAAGTAAATTATGTGAAAACAGTGGAAAGACAAAATACAGCTCATCAGCAATCTTGACTACAAGTAGAAAAGAAAATGGAGACAGGCTTCTCTTGCAGGAGATGTATAAATAAAATTAAGTTTTAAATGAGTGTTGATCAAGTTTAAACTTTCCTCAATATAACATTTAAATCAGTATTAGCATAATATGTGGACTGGAATTGTAGGGGCTTTTTTTAGAAACAGCAGTCACAAAAAAAAAAAAAAAAAAAAGTGGAATATCTTAGATATGTTGATTGCAGTGGTTTGCCCAGTGTTTATAAGTGGTTGTCCTTCTCTTCTTTCAAGTGTCACAACAGTTGTTTGCTGACTTATATGAATGACCTTCTGATTGACCTCTGTTTTTCATGCAACACTGGAAAGCAAACTCTTGAGTTCATAAAATGTGTAAAAATGTAGACCTCAGATTAGTTTAGCATGATAGAAAATAGCATTTCAAGACCACACTGTGGACTACCTGAAATTGAATGCACTTGCAGGAAATAAAAGGTCAGCTGTGCATAATAAGGGCCTGGACACTTCTACCCCCATAACTGCATGGCAGAGAATGAGAAGCATCAGAACTCACTATCTTGCCTTAAAAGTGAAAGGGAAAAGCAAAATATTTATGGTTTTGCTGCCTTGTGACATTTCAGTCCCAAATTTGTTCCTTGTGGAACAATTGCAAACTCCACTAGACAAAGTTTATCTGCGGAAAAAATGTAGCAGTGCCAGGAAAGAATGCAGTAGTTCAGTAGAGGTAATACACCCCATAATATAGCCTGACATGCATAAGGGCTTCTAGTGGTCAACAGTTCTAGCAATTAGATTACAGTCCCTCAGGCTGCCATTTCACACCTTTCTGGTGCTCCTCGGTCCAGACTAGGTTTATAGGAAGCCTGTTGTCAAATTTTCTTGAAGAGCATCATCTAAAGCTGTGCACTCTGTGCCTTGAAATAAGGCCACTGCAGGAGTCTGCTTGCCTCTATTCCTCTTGCTGTGTTCAGTCTTAATATTTTTATCTATATCCTAGTTTGATGACTTGGTGTTAAATATTTTTTCTGGAGATGTACATGTGCTTATGGTAGCCAGCAGCTCTTTCAAGTATACAGGGACACTTACCACCTGCTGCCTGGAGGTTGTGATTTCAGTCCTCCCAGCAAGGTTGCTAAGGAGTACCAGGGATCCTTGGAGAGCAAAGCTCAGGAAATTCTCCTGTGACCTTTGCACAAATTGTGTGCTGAAGCAGTGCCTGTCCAATATAAACTACTGTTCTGACAGTAATATAGTATGACCAGATGTGTACCTTATGTATCACACTGTAAGATAAGGTAATTGTGACTTTCTAGTAAAAACAAAATATCTGCAAGTGTGAAAGTGCTGTGATAAGCTGCAAAGAGCTCAGGCTTCTTCAAAATATACCTTAGGTTTAAAATTCATTTGCAAAGGCAAATCAAGAAGTACAAGATGTACAGCTTTCAACCTACTACAGCTCTACACTTTTTAAAACCAAATCCTGTGTGTTTCATTCAGAGTGTTTTTTCCTGCAGAGATGATGCAGCACAGCATTTTAGGCATAATAAATGCCATAATTCAATGCACCTTTCCTTTTCCCATTTTATCTTTTCCAATGAGTGGACACTTCAGTAGAAGTTGAAATAACTCAGCAGCACTTTAAGTTTAATCCAGATAGCATGAAAAGATGAGATGTTCCAGCATCTCTAAAGCATTGAGCAGAGACTTCAAAGCCATTTAGGTTCTGTCTGATCTCTCTTGCTATTTCCAAGAAATTTAGCCAGTGTTACAAAGCTGTAGTTCTCTGAAAGACTCGGGTTCACAAGTGTTTTGTACATATATATTGCATTTTGAAAGTAACATTTATACCACTGGTGGTAGTTCAGAAATTGGAGAAAGAAAAAGGAACAGACTGTCTTACCTCTCAGCATTTCTACGTCAACTTACCCATGTAATTTGCAGAAAGGTGCCCTTGTAGAAAAGAAAGCAGTGTGACAGTCTGGTTTTGAGAATGACTGTAAGGAAACCTGACGGTGTATGGGGCTGTAGTGGGGGAGAAGAGGGGGGCTGATGTGCAGCCCATGATGCAGACTTAGCCCTGCAGACAACGGGCATGGTGGGAGAGTTACCTGGGACTGGTATGAGGAGTCAGGTTGGGACATGACTTGGACTGGGACAGGAAAATCTGGTGCTAGACTGTGTGTATCAGTTCCTCCCAGTGGATGGCCCAGCTCAGGCTTCCCTTAGGCCCCCTTTTGTAAGCCTTCAAGGCTATGTTGGCAATATCCACAGCAGAAGGAGTTGGTCAGGAAACCCAAACCTTTCCATAATAGTCTCAGGGCAGGTGCTGTTCCAAGCAGGGGAACTGATCTTGGCAGGCAGTGCATGGCAAAGAAAGAAAACTCCCATTTCAGATGGATAGCCAGTCTGTACTCAGGCAGGAGATGTTCTCCTGTGAACAGAAAGAAAATATTCCCCCCTTGGTGACTCACAAGCAGTGACCTGATCAGACTCTGCTTGAAAAAGCATCTGACCTTGAAGGTTCTGCTGTGGAATAGCTTTATGTGAAAGTATGGCTTGACTGCTGAGGAGCTACACTGCATGTGTTTACCAAGAACCTGCAGATACCATTTGCCTCTCTATACATGATGGGGAGACCTGGAGTATTTCCACAGTATTCTCTCTTAAAATCCAACATGATCAAAACTCAAGCTGATACTGGCTTTCCACTCTTTAAGCAAGTAACTCTTAAAAAAAGGTTTAAAAGGCTTACCAGTGCTTCTACCAAAATTGAAAGTATTTCGTTTATTTAGCTAGAATTTTGTAAGTATCTTAAGCAGAAATTTTGAGTAGTGTTTGAATCACCAGGTGGATTGTTGTATAATGTGTGTGTAATGAGGGCTTTTATCTTCCTGTATCTTTCAGTTCACTGAATTACACTTCTATGCTGTTAAAGTGACAGCTAAATGAAAGTTAAAAAAATAAACAGTGCTGTGTTTGGTGCTAGGTTCAAATGGTACAATGAGTGAATTGCAGGGCCACAAATTATACAATGAGAATAAACCAAAAAATTTGCTAAATAACTGCAGACCATACTGCAAACTCAGTGAAGCTTCCTGTGGAAGAAAACTATGAGTTATTGTATGACTAAAACTGTATTGTAATATATATATTCTGTGGAATGCTGATGTTTTGTAATGCTCTAGTACTTGGATTTGCTTCCAGTATATTACAGACATTTTACTGTGTCCACTGAATCAAAGAGCACTTTTGTAGCTGATGCTTATTCCTGTAATCAAGTTGCCTCTCATTCTCTGACAAACTAAACAGATTGAGCTCTTTTAAGCTTTCCCTTGAAGGAGATTTATTCAGCTCCTGAATATTTTTTTTTGTGATTGTCTCACTGTTCCTGTGAGAAACTGTCCAAACTGTTCATAATCCTATAAAGATTGTGAACATTGTGACTGTGCAAAATACCTTAGTTTGACTCTCACCACAGCCCAAAAGGTAATGGTATCTCAGCTGCGTTTCCCTCCCATGTTGCTAAATTCATGTTGCAGAGATCTCACACTCAGATCATTTGTCTCTGTGACTTCTCTATGTCTCTGCTCATTACAGGGGGGTTGGACTAGACCTTTAAAGATACATTCCAACCAAAACTGTTCCAATCTATTATTCTGTATTCACAGTGTGAATTAGCTATCCAGCTTACCTGAATAGCCAAACCTTTTTCTACAGTAATCTGACGCACTAAAACAATGCAGCTAGCAAGTACTTAAGTGTTAAATAGAAGAGCTTTTTCTGTGTTCATTCCTCATTTTATTTGTATCACTTGAGCGAAGTTGTTAGGTGGAAGTGCTCTCTGTGCTTTTCAAGATTTTAATGTGTTTCTCCTTTCTTCTCTGCCATCACCATGGCAGACCTAAAGTTGTCTTTTCCTTCTAATAGGCCTCTGAGATAAGTCCCCAATGTTTGTGCTATTAAATTCAAGGTCAACACCTTGAATAACACTTGTTAAGTAAATGGAAATGAAATGTTATCTTACTAGTCAGATCTATCGAAAAAGTCCAAAAAGGGAGAGCATCTTCTGACAATATTTACACTCAAGATGATAGGCATGGATACCTGCTCATTTAAAGATCAGCTAACAATGAAAAATTTAATTTCTGGCCCTCTCTGATTTCTAAAAATTAGGAACAAGTATCTATCCAGTAATATAAAAACTGCCCTCTTTATATTGTAAGTTTTTCTTAGCTTGAAATATCCACCTTAATCTTAAAATGCCATGTCTTCCATAGGACAAAGAGAGAACAGAAAGCATACCAACGATGAATCATCTGTTTTTGTTATCAGTCATTCAGACCCTTTGGTGATGGATGGGTGAATAGATTGAGCCTAGAGCTCTAAGCCAGCTTGGCAGCTGGCAGGTAAGTCCCTGGAAGCTCACCAAAATGCTTTCTGAAGCACCACACTTCTGTTTTAATTGTTGTATTTAGCAAAATCATATCCTAGAAACTAAAGTATCCTCTTAAGACTGTAGGATCACACTTAAGTATACATCTACTATCAGTGGAACTGAAGCATACAGAGATTGTACATGTGCTCTGGTAGAGATCTGAAGGATGTTGTTTTGGTTTTTTTCCCATGGGGAAATCGAGAAACAGCTCTTACAATACTTGGAAAGAGCAAGTCAGAACTGAAAACAAACTGTGTGCAGGTGATATAAAGGTGAAGTAATAATATTGCGTATTGATAAATCCCACAAAAATCCCAAGTGAACTAAGTTTCCGGTAGATTTTGTGTCATTTGTTTCTTAAGGATTAATGAAACTTTCTTACATGATTGCTTCGCCCAACTATGCCACATGACAGGCAAATTGAAAGCATTTTATAAGCCTGGAATGGAGAAGCATCACAGAGTGCAGTGGAATCTCCCTTCCTTCTCCTGGTATACCTCCCAAGACAGCTTGTGCCAAAGTAGTGTGCTGTGCTAATGGCAGCATTTAAGAAGATTCTTTTAATGAATTGTATTGTAACATGGCCAACACATCTGCTTCATGTTGAAGTATGGTTTTTAAACTGTTAGGACAGTTCTGTGTGTTCATCACAGTAAATGTAAGGCTTCAGTAATGCATATTGACACAGATTTATTAAAATATGAATTCTCATTGACTTTGGGACTGAGAGAAGGGAGGAATGGCAACAAAAAAAAGCACATAGAAAGAAACTTTCTGGGGTGGCTCTTTTAAGTGCAATTTTGATATTCGGATATGGCTATGAATAGATTGAACAGGCTTCTGAACTTTATGCCTTTTTAAAAATTAAAATGGCCTACCTATTTTCTGTTTCAGTAAAGTAAAATTATTCATGAAGAGAAATGTCAGTGGTACTAGTCTTATAATTAATTTTCAGTTTTAATAACATTAACAGGATGCTTCACTCACTGTTTGTCATTTATACAGATAGCTCGTATAGTGCATGTGTGTGTATGTGAAATTCTGTAGGTATCTTGAGAAGGTAACAGCTTTTCTCTAGTTCTAGAACACACACAGGTGCGTGCACACGCATTTATATATGGTACAATCTCAAGACAGCTAGAGTGTTTTAAATTATGCATATATATGGACATGTATATTTATATATGCCAGACAGATCAAGGGTATAAATTTACATCATGGATACAGGTGTGGAAATTTTCTACATTCAGTGATGCAGATTACTTTACAAACACGTTCATCCCTGTAACCTTTGGTTTACCTTTTGCTCAAGGAAGAGAAACAATTTCACACAGTATGATCAGTAAAGTGCAGCTGTGGACATAATTCTATGCAGGTGTCCAAACCAGGATTATCTATCCACTGACTGTAAAATAGTAACTTGTAATAAACAATTCTGCTGCATATTTGATGCCTCCCCCTTTTTACTGTATCACTCTGCACTTCTTTCATTAGCAGTGTTATATCTTTGTGTTTAGCTTTTTCCCTCTTTTATTTCACTTACAGTCTTGTCTGTCAGTGTGCAAAAAAGCCAGCCTCATTGAAACAGAGATTTTTTTTAAAAAGTTAAAGATCTCTCTTTTTTTAAAGAGTTACAATCTCTTTTTAAAGAGGTTTTTTAGTTTCAAAGAGTTATCCTGTGTGTTTTATTTTGCTGCTCATGCACTAGCTATGTCAACCAAAATACAGATAGAGAGCAAAAAGACGCATGAAATAAAGCTATGAGAAATAGTAAATACTGGGAAATAAAAAATATAAAATGGTCAGAACGTGGCTGGAAAGTAAGGCTCATATCACTCCATTACTGCTGGCCCAGAGCTCCTTTGATCATGTTTGAAGAGTTGTTTTTGTCTGGGAATGTTCAGAGGGTTGATACTGATCGACTTCAATGAACACTTGCTTTTATGTTTGTATATTCATAAAATTTAAAATTCAAATGTGCATGTGTGTGTTATAGCAATGCACATAGCTGATGGATTAGGTTCACTATTTGCTGTTAAAATATTGACAACAACTTTCGTGAACACGACACAGTACCACAGATTTTGCTGTGCAAAATATAGTGCCTAAAAAGATGACAGTGCAACAAGTAGGGTATGTCAGAAAATTCCAAAGAAGGAGATAATAGCATTTGGCATCAGTTTTGAGTTACAATGGATTGGAGTGGTTTGATGTGTTTTGCGGGGGTTTTTGTTTGTTTTGGCTGGTGCTTTTTTATGGTGGGGAAGATGGACCATAGGAGTCTTTCAGGAAGAAATAATAACAAATGGGATTTCTGCACTGGCATGTGTATGAGAAGAAATTTCTGCTCTGGCAGTGTGCCTGTTAAAATACCTAATTTTGCACTACCAGACACACTGCAATGCTTGTATCAAATTTTCTAGAGAATACACTGAAGGCGTGCAGAGCTCTCAGACAATGGGCAAAGCCTGAAAGGCTTGTAGATAAAAAAAATCAAACTGAACCCATATATTGCAAGATCATATTGTTCTGAGAGAAGAAACAAATCTTAGGAAGGCAATTTCATCAGCATTCATAGCACTAAGCAGTGGCCCAGTTCCTGTGCTGCCAGCTCCAGAACTGACGTCATCTGTCCACCATGACATACTGGACTACTCAGACTGGCACACAAATACTGAGCAGCTGCCTCACACAAATCCAGTTGCATATCTCTAGCAAAAGAAAGACTCTAGTCAGTTATGTGAATGGTTATTCACCCATTTGCAAAAAGAAATGCAGTGTGCTAGGCAGCGAACAGCAAGCATCATACATTCACTGATGAGCAAAGTGATAATGGGGAAACCACAGGAAGTTGTGTTGATAGGAAATGGGTAAATATTGGGGGTCTGTTCTGCTCAACCCACTGGTTCTAGGAAGGACACCTGACAAAGCTCACATCCTGCATACAGCTCCAGATGTCCATGAAACTTGGTTTATTTTTTTTTCTCTGATTTTTCTGTCTGCTGCGAGTCTGAGAGAAAGGGAACGTCCTAGATCTCTGCTCTGCCTCTCCAGAGTGCCAGCTGCACTGGAAAGACTGAAGTTAAGTTGTTGTGTTCCTGCAGCTGGCTTTTAGGATCTGGGATATGACAAGGAAGATATGCACAGGTCACACCAATTTTTGGGTTTCTTTCAGTCACACTGGAATCAAAAAGGGTTATTGTTAAGGAATAGACAGTATAGAAACATATTTGATCCCCTGCCTAGACTGTGTGCATTAGCTAAATGGTGAATATCTCACATTGTGCTATCATTATAGTTCATCATTGTGACGGGCCGGAAAGAGCAAACATAATAATTAATACTCAGCATTGTGATAATGCCATTGTGCCCCAGCTTTAAACTGTTTAAATGAAGCTTCTCTTTTATTTAAGTAACTCCCTGATAAGTCTGTTAAATCTTTCTTTTCTTCAGTCTTGAATCAACTTTTCAATAGAGACATCTTGTATTCAAGTGGGCTTAAAGGCAGAGAATGTCTCTGTTTGTATGTGTGTGTCACTCTTTTCGAGTAGAGGACAGCTATGACTGAATTACCTTCTTCAAATATCACATAAAATTATGCAGCTAAACATTATTGTACACATACATCTTGTATATGTGCAATGTATTGCATATTGTATATATGTAGATTAAAGTATTAATTATTAATTTAATATTTAAAGAAATATATTGAGCTACTTTTCACGGAATCATAGAATGGTTTGGATTGGAGGGGATTTCAGAGATCATCTAGTTCCAACCCTCCTGCCAAGGTCAGGGACATTGTTCACTAGACTAGGTTGTTCAAAGCCCCATCCAATCTGGCTTTGGACCTCCACTCTTTTTTTTTTGCACTTTCAGAAATGAAGTGGTTTATTCCAGTTGAACAACAGTCACTAGCAACAATGTTCTGTCTGATGTGGTTTCTTTTATGAAGAGATACTAGTGCTAATTTTCAATGTGAAAAGTGCAATTTCATCTTTTATCTATGCATTTTCCTGAATATATAGTAATGGATTTATAAGTATGGAAGCATAGTGTGTAAAACAACACACTCCCTCCTTCGTAACACTTGCTGGGTAATGCACTGTGTGTTAGACCTGCTTTTGAAAATCAGAATAATCAAAGACATAATATGTTATAAAGAAAAATGCCTGGAAATGTGAAAGTTCTTGTTAAAATATATACATATAAATATATATATATACATATATATACATATTTTATCTTTATTTGATAGTGCAGTTCATGGGTGGTTGAAATAAAACTACATTCCTCACTAAGTCTCACTGCCTGGGGCTTTGTGAACCCTCCAGCACCAGGAGAGTTCACAATGCTGAAATGGGCAAGGTCCTTCAGACCTGTCTCTACTTTTGCTGAGAATTGTAGTGGGCACCTTGGTGAGAACGGGATTTAATGGGTGTAGAAGCACCAAAGTGACCATGCAGAGAAGAACCCTGAGAGTGGCACCCAGATGAGGTCATCCAGATAGCAGCGCACATCTTCCTGACCTTCCAAGGACACCCACTCCAGGAGACGGTCAGTGAGTAAAGCCCATGACTCACAGAAGTGGGTGGGAAGAATAGATTGTTTGCTGTTGTCTAAGACAACTGAAATGCACATCCAGCAGCTGCACGTGTTTGCCAGCCTAAAAAGAAAGGAGGATGAGGCATGTCCTGTTCACCATGTCATTGCAAGGATCGTATCTCCATTATCAATGCTGAGGAGACTTTTGGTTACCTGTGTCTGGGTGCTTTCTGAGAGCATGGATTGGAGTGTGATCAGCATCCTCCCATTCTGTAAGATCTCACACTGAGCTCTTCTAAGTTCTTGGTACACACTACCACAATATTGTCTTCTCGATTTTTCAGGATGTGAGGTTTAAACCACATGATTTCCAGAGGTCCCTTCCAATGTAAATTGTTCTGTAATTCTGCCACTTGAAAGCAGTAGTATGTTATGTTCCATGAACTTCACTGCACAGGTCATAAGATTAGTATAATATAAGTTTATGGTCATTTCTTAAATCTTACACTTTTATCTTCATTTGTTTGAACTACCCATGTTTTGTTTTTTAAAAATGGTTTTAAGTGACCTAGGTACAAAGGCATTTCTGAGCATAAAATTAGTTTTAAATAATCTTGCACTAGAAAAAATTTCATTCAGTGTATCTTTCTAATCAGAAGGCTGTAAACCTCTGAACTTCAGGGACTTGGGATTGAAATGCCACCTCAGTTGTTGGCTGAGACAGGATCAATCACAAACAATGAGGATTATGTATCCACTTTAAAAAAAATACAGTGCCCAGACTGAACTGTCCAATTTGCAGACCTCATCTTGTCGCATTCTTTATGGCGCTAAGCTGATTGTGTGAGGCTGGAGCCACAAGTAATCTCTCTCATTCAGCTCTGCTGCAATGTTGTTGGACATACAGAATGAAGGCTTGTTACTCAAAATCAGGCACATCTGTCAGCTCTAGTCTGGGCCAGGAGTTGTGCTTTTGGTTTGCTACTCGTCTGACAAATACAGTTTCTTTAAAAACACTGAAGGATCCGTTGTGAACCCCACCAGCCTTTGCCCTTAGCAGAATTCTCTGTAAATGCAGTGATCCTGTTCTCATGGTGGTGGTCTGACACTCAAGGAGTAAATGTACAACTAAATAAAACAGCTTTCTCCTGAACCTTGCTATTTCACTGTAGCTATTTTACTGGTATTTTCAATACCAAGATGAGTGCTACAATTTGATCCCAAATACTTTTGTGTTCTATCAGTCTATTACTATTTATCACCATTCATTCTCATCAGTGTGGTGGGCAGCAGAAGGTATATTTCATTACTATATTTCTTTTCATATAGAGATTACTACGAAATTTTCGTATCATCTATTCTTGTATAGCACACATTTTCTTACCTCCCACCTCTGTCTGTCCCTTAAAACTTTTTAAATTTGATTCCTGTCGCTTGTATACCTTGTAACCTACACTTCCCTAGCTGACTTGACACTTCCATTGCTTCCCTTCCCCCCAGCCACTTTGTGCCTTTTTTTGGCCATCTTCCTGAAGTGCATAATTCTGCTTCCTTGAAATCCCCCACAAATTCACCTTGTGTATTAAACTTGGTTTTATCCCATTCAGTCCTTCTCTCCCTGTACATGCTTCCTGCTGTGTTTCCTTAGCATGCTAATTTAGAAAGCTTTTTCCTAAATTTTCTGCACTTGCACTTAGCCCTCTCTGTGTACTCCCTACAGCAAAGTCTTTCCAAGTCATCGTACTGCTACTCTCTTTTCTCTCATTCACAATTCTCCTCTGTAAGGATCCCAAGACTTTCAGGTACAAATCTTATAAATTTTGTTCTGTGATCAGTTGCACTCAGGCAACAAAAGTAACACAATGGAATTGAGCTCAGTGGCTTTGCACAAGCATAAGAGAGCAAAGATAGTGAGCATTTGCTTTGAAGATCCTTTTTTGCTCCATTTAGATCTTGTGCTTAATGTGGTTATGAAGGTGTTGTTGTAAGATGACTTATAGGCTTTAAAGGCTAATGTGTAGTGTTTTAGTTCATTTCTCCTGAGTAGCTGAGTTAAAAATCTTACCTTGTGAAATAGTTAAGGGTTGCTATGGATGGTGAGTGGGATCTCCAGTTCTTTCATAACCACTGGTGTAATAAGCCAGTGGTTCCACCTGGTATGGTCACAGAAAATGAGACACATCTGAGGCTGCAGTGTCTCATTTGGACGTGATGCTGAGTCTGTGTGAGTGTATCAAATACTTCATTCACATAATGTTCAATCAGTAAGTCCTTCAGACTTGATATCCTGCCAATGGGGCTGCCACAATTCGTGTATTCATAAACAGTGTCCTTGAGATCTTGTCTGCTCCTTTCTGCATAACCCAGTGTATTAAAAGAACTTTATCTTTTTGGGGAAGGGAACAGTATCCTGTGGTTTTTATGAATGACTAGATGCCATCATAGTTGTTTACTGATGATGTTCCCTGGTTGAAGTTATATATTATGAAGCACAGTTGTTTCCAAGATTTAATAATGTGACAATTAAATTTATTTTCTTTTTTGGTAGCAGAGCCAAGGAGAAATTGATGGTTGCTTGTGTCAGTTTTTTAGTCAATTCAGTATGACTTTTGCTTTAGCAGGGATTACAGATTTAGGAACTGAATATATGAGGCAGTAACAAATATTAGAAATGTCAAAAAGGTATCCTATGAAATAGCAAAGCATACAGTAGTAGTTTAATTCTACCAGCTTTCTCCCTGTACCCAATAAATAAGCATTTTGCCTGAGAAAGACCTGCATGTGCACCCTAAGAAAATGTTTGTGTCCAAGATTTAATTCCTGCTGTCATTTTACAAGGTAAACTCAGTGACAAGTTTTGACAAACAAATCCCTCAAGTAAAGTTTTTCTTAGCACATCTTTAGAGTTACAGGCTACCATAAGGAAAGCAAGAGGAAAACCACTTTTTATCTCAAACAAAAGGATTTTTAAGAGAAGCCATTGTGATTTGTTGGCATATTTGTAAGCATTGTAACTTGTTTGGTTGAATCACTCTTGATTTACACAAGAGGATTTTTGTCTAATGAATTATCCATATGCTGTGTTGCCATTTTTCTTACCAAAAGACTTGTGACCATGCTGACAAAAAAGGAGAGAATGCTTTTATTGCTGTATGATACCATAAATGCATCTCTGAAAATGCTGTGCAGAGCTTTTGATTTTTTACAGAATTCAGTGGGATCCTTGAAAGCTAGAGATGTGGGCATAGACAGCATGATATACTATCACCTTTTGCTGTGGACAAAGAATGCTTCATTAATAAGACAAAATGGGCACTAGGGCTGTCTAGTGAATCTACTTAGCATAAAATTCACTATTGAGGCAGCTGCTTCTCCCCAAATCCACCTCTGTCTTATGATCTATCTATATAGCAGTGTTCTGTGAAGCCCACTCAGAAGAAGGATTAAAAAAATAATGAAACTCAGAAAAATAATTTTCATAATTTTTCTCTCTGTTTTTCAGGGAGAAAAATAATGAAGATTTAGTTTCTCAAACCTTCTACTGCAAGTGTTGTCACTTCATATACACAAGGTGTTTATATGCAGGAAAAAACTTTGGAAGGCATCTGTATGGAGGAGCACTGACAGACATTGTGTGAATAGCATCATTTGCATAAACTTTTTAGTAAGTAAGGATTAAAGTCTCCATTTTCCATGGTTACTGATCCTCAGATATCCAGTTCAAACAGACATATCTGGGAATGAAAGGTACAACTTTTGCTGTCTTTTAGGGTATCTCCTATCACATTTCAAAGTGCAGTCTTCTGTAGCTTAACACTCTACAGTGATGGATTACAGATAGGCAAGGTATGTTGGCACAAGTTGTAGACAAAGCTCAGCATATTAGCACAGGATGATAGTGTGGGAAATGGTACATAAGGCTGGCTGATCCTCCTGTAAGCCAGATTAATTTATCTCATCCAGAAGTACGTGTTATTATGGCTAGGTTGGTTCCACTATGAATCCCTCTCAGTTCTATCAACTCTGCGCTGCAGTTTAAAGTGTAGATGTACTCACTGTTGCAAAATATATCCACCACAATTACTGAGAAATGCTCCTCAGGGTGCACTTTCTTTGGGTGCACTCACTGAAAGAGTCCTCCAGAAGCAGAGAAGGACAAATATGAGCTCAGAAGCTCTCAAGTAATATTGCAATCATTTGACTCTGGAGCAGAATTGGATTTTAATCAATTTCACGGAGAGTTCTTTCTGTCAAGAAACCAAGCCCAAGGAAAAAAGTGTATTTTAACTTGCTGCAAATTATGTGGTTGGTGTTTGCAGAGATGTGAAAAAGTCAGATTCACAGTGGATGCTGCCTTTTGCACTGATTATTAGTATAGTACTTGTTAACTTTCATAAACTTTGGTTTAGTAGGCTGACAAACAGCAGTGTGCTATCCTGGTGCTTCAAACATGGAGCTTTCCATGAAAAAGTAATAGCATAAATAAAGGATAATGCGTCTTAACTTTTGAATAGATAATACATCTACATAGGATTTTTTTCCTAGATCTTCAGTCTTTGAAGATTATATGCGTTCAGCACACCGGAAATGAAAAACAGTGAAATATGTGTTATCCCCTAATGTCTAGTTAATAAGTTCACTTCCTAGCGTGTCTTCCTAGTATCACTTTTTTGGAAAGGAGACTTACACAGTGGAACATTCAGAAGCCTTATATTCACTTGCTTAAGTGAAAGTGGAGCAGAGGAGATTCATTATTTAAAATAGTTTAAAGAAAGCTGTCATTTAAAACATCTGGTGTTTCAAAATGTTTCTGGTTATGTTTCTATCAAAAAAATATTTTCTTACTTAGTGGAAGGCAAGAAATGTTTTTAATTTCCTACTTTACTCCATAAGCCTTAGCCAAGCTGCTCATTTGTGATATTGTATAGAAAACCTGATATCCTTGGGAATACTTGCTGAAGAGCTACTGTGATGATGTTGGAATTTTTATTACACTAAGTGACATTCATAACCTGTTAGTGCTCTTTTTTCTAGTCTTGTAGTACATGTTGCAAAACACTTAAAACTAAAATCGCCATTGATTATTACCAGTTTAAAAATACCAATGCTTGGTCTCAGTTATTAATTTACACTAAACTAAATTTATGGGTTAATAGGGAAGTGCAATGGCTCTCTGTGGACTGTGTTGCTTTTTAAACTTTTAGAATTCCATTTTAGGTACTTTCTCTCTGTTTCCTGTGTTGGTTGGGGTTTGGTTTTTTAAAATTAGTTTAATATACAAGCTGTGCTTCTGAATGTGACTTGAATTCCAAAATTTCTGAAGTGATGCTTTCCTCTCATGTATTTTGTATTTTAAATATGCTTGACTGGCAGACTTCAAACACGTTTGTTTCGTTTAACCTTTCAACCACTGTAGTTGCAAATGACATCAAAATGTAGGTCTGCTCAAAGAAAAGACAGTGTCATACCCTTCATTGAGTTTGTGAGACTTAACCAGTGTAACTCTTCTGAATGATGGAAAATTTGTAAAGTCCAGGCTGCCCTTGACCCAGAACAGAATTATGGAGCTCTTTCTGAAACACATTTCCTAAGTGCAGATTTTCTGATTTTTTGCAAGTTCGTATTGATCTGATTTAGACCTGATTGGATTATCTGCTGCTGTGGCAGTATATTTCTGTCACAAACACATGGGAGGGAGATACACTGCATTCTTAACTGGATTCTGATACATCTTATGAATAAATTGCAGCTTCTTTCTGCTCCTCTTATCCAGTCCAAAGGGCACTGTATATAGAGTCTCAGCTCATAAGGGTTCTGCCCTTTGCTTGAAATATTCCATCTAGTGGCACTTCAACTCTTGCACTGACAGTTCAACATTTTACTGCTAAATAACATGTTAAAGCTGAGCAATTCATATCAGTCCCCTGAAATTTAATTACTTCACAAGCTTCAATCTGAGCTAAGCCAGTCACACCAGCAGAACACTCCAGTGATTCTGACATTAGTAGTGTAGCAATTTATGGAGCTCTGACCGTCCCAGATCATCCCCAGTAGCTACAAAGATACTACCAGACTAGTACTTAAAGCTGCTCTTGTTTCACATGATTCCTGTATTCCTTAAAGGAATAAAATAAAAGCTCTGCATATCATTTGACACAAATTAATTTCCCTCCTCCCATTTGTTTTCTCAGTGCCTGCAATTTTATTTCGCATACCTGTGTCTAGAATGGTGGGAGCGCATGCAATAACTGCATATTGTGTACAATTTTGCATATTGTGTACAAATGAATTTTTCTACAAACCTGTTGTAAGAGGGCAGTACGTGTTGCTGTCAGAGTTAGTGTCTCCTCACTGACACTCGTCTGTTAGGATTGTTCATTTCCCAGGAACACAGTTGAAGACATACAACTTTACTGCATTTCAACCAGATCTACTAATATTGTACTTTTTATAGCACTTGAGGGGTTTGTGTTTGCTCTTTTTTAAATACATCAATAAGATTTAAAAAAAAATTCTTAGTTACATTGAAATTCTAGTGATGATAATGATGTAATATAATAACAACAACAATAATAATAATAATAGATATAATAAAAATGTCGATTGAAGAGGGGTTATATGCCAACTTTGCTGTATTGTTAAATAAGAATAATTTTTATCCCAGAAATAAGTATTTTTAGGTGTGTGCTTTAGGGGAACTAAATGCATATTAAAATTACACTTTACTGAATCCAGGTTAGAGTATTGTTTCCTCAGACCCCTCACTTTTCAAGCTATTGGGACTATTTGCAGTATCAGCTGGATCAGACTTTAGTTGCCAGTGTTTCAAATAGGACACAATGATAGAAGACCAGGTCTGAAAAAATGTTGTTTGTGAGTGGAAATCTGTATTGGATTTGGACTATTTTGATGTAGAGTTTTCAAATATTCCTCTGAAGGAACTGCAGTTGTTTTTTACCATTTCCTTTCTGCACAGGATCAGATGCAAATTCTGAGCAGTAGTTAAAGCAGAAAACCTTTTTACCAAAAATAGGTAAAGAATACATAAAATCCACTATCAGTACTGCCCTGTATAATGTCCACCCTTTTTATTTCCTGTTTGCACTATCAACATCAAACAGACAATATAGTAAAATCTTTGTATATAGTCATATCCTCAAAAATGCCTGGAATAGAATATACTAAGTTAAACATACTTGTATTAGGTGGATTTTTCTTAATGACGGTAGAAAAAGCAAGAAGTACAACTTCTTTTCTAGCCTGTTCTGCAATTGTTTTCAGCTCCATTAGGGCAAAGCTAATGCCACACTTTCTATTAAATCTTATTTTGAAGGTTAATTGGAACTTATTATAATGCATTAAAATTATTCCCTTGTGTGAAGAGGAATTTCTTACTGAATGATGTAATCAAGATAAATTGTCTGTCATTTTGTCTCACCTGGTCTCTCCCAAATTGTATAACAGAAAATATGTCCAAAGAGAGAGAATTCTGTTATATTTTGGGGATGTTACATTTTGAGTCTGTCACTTAATATCTTCTATTAGAAGTCATTTTTTATTTGAAAAGCAGAAGTTATTTTCTTGCATTTCTGGACCTATTTTAATTACTTACATTCAAGCATACAGTACATCCTTGCAAGCAGAGATGTAAAATTCCATGGTGCTCTCATCATGTGTTCTGAAACCTAATACAAAATCGTATTGTCTTTTAATAGTGTCTAATATAAAGATAAATGCTAGACATATCTGTAGGCCATACGATTAAATATTTATGCCTATATTAAGAAATACTTGGAAGCTTTTTATTTATTTATAATTTTGTGTCTTTTCAAGTCATATTCTGGAACCAATGTCCTACTGTCTGTTCAACTCTCAGAAGAGCTCCTAAAGGGCACAAGCACTAAAGCAGAGAAGCAGAACTCTATCTAACAATTTGATAAAGCTACCAAAACCCACCCCTACTACCAAAGAGGAGAATGTCTAACCTTTCCCTGAAATAGTAGTAAGGTCATGAGTTCTGTTGTGAAGTATATATTAACTGGAGTAGGTCACTTATTGGTTTCAGAGTCCTAAAGGAAAAGCCACTGGCAGTGAGAAAATTGTGCAAGAGAAAATGCCTAATCAGCCCAAGTAAGAAGGCTGTGAAAGAATTAAAAACAATTTTAAAGGAATTAATTCTGTTTAACTAGCATATTTCCTAAATTAAATGTTACTATTTTAGTCACAAACTTCAAGCCATGTCTTTTTACTTATCTATTTAATCTAATTGAGCTAGTTTAAATCAAGACAGCTAATAGAAGCTCAGATCCTTCGTCCTTTATTAGTTTTATTCTTAAACAGCTACAAAGCAACCCACAACCATATGTCACATTGAGTAGTCATATTACTACATAAATAGAGAGGCATATTACTACATAAATAGCTCATGAATTCTATATGAGGGAAAATTTCTTCTTAAGAAATATTGGAAGAGGTTTTGTTTTTGCCTACAAACCTAAATAATAAAACATTTTTTTCTACACCACGGTTGCAGGGTCCATATAAATACTGTAGTAGCCTGTAGCTAGAAAGTAAGTAATTGAGAATAGTAGGGTTTCAATAAGGAATTTATTGTGTATTCATACCATTTTCCACTACTAACTGACACATACTGTGAGTTATTGGAATAACAAAAAAGTATTGCAAATTATATTGTTAATAGGAAATTGAGTCAATGACATAGAATATGTACAGGCAAAGGAGGTAAAAAGTACCCTAAGAGCCTGTGTCAAACACTGAATTAAGTGAACCCTGTTACATTAAAACATGGGGAAGAAGAATAATAATTTTTTAAAAGGACTGTTTATTTTTTTTTCTTTTAGAACAAGATGGCACATTAATATTACATGACTTCCCATACTAAATAATTAGAGACCCATGAATTCCAATACAAATATGAAAAACTATAATTTTCTTTGTTTTGCATTTTTGTGGCATTATTGTAGAGGATTGAGAGAGATCAAGCAAAGACTCTAAACATGGTAACAATAACTTCTGATAAGAATGTTTCTCCTTTATATTAGTCTCAGCAGTCAATAATACACAACTTTTTTGCTGTATGTGTTGAGGGGTTTCTCTTTCACACATAGGTATTGGAGGAATAACCTCATGACCTATGCTGCTGAAAACTAAGCTTTTGTGAAAAGAATGGAGGCATTTTTCATAGCAGTTTACACAGCTGACCATAAGCCAAGCATGGATCAGTACATCACATTCTGTAAGTCCTGTGCAAATTCTCGCATTGATTGGAGTTGACAGGGAAATGCCCATTGTTAAAACCCATCCACTGTTAGCAAAAATGTGGCATGAAACAGGTTGAACATGTGATAGCTGCTGGCACTTTGAACGTTGTCTATTCAAATGTCAGATTAGTAAAGCAGTTTGGGGTGGGGTTTCTTTGCATTGTGCTTAGCACAGGCTGGAAAAATCTAATGCGATGGTCATTTCCTGCTGAGTCAGAATGCAGCAAAGCTCCTCCATGCAACATGAATGCAGTGGCTGACAGGAGATGGTTGCTTTCTGGTCTGTGCTGGAGAAGACACTGCACTGTGTTTGGAAAAGTAGAAATTATCAGAGAGCTTCCGTGACATTTGTGAAGGAAAGTATTTCAATATGTTTTTACAACTCTTCTTTCAGAGCACAGTTTATCTCCTCGGATGCTCTGCCTTTACATTGGGGTTTTTTTTAGTGAATTGCTAACATTTGTGAATATGTGGTTGCTAGAAGAGATAGCACTTCAGAGTGTTTAGCACATAATATTGAAAGAGGCTTAAAATCAACAACAGATCTGTAAAGATAACTGGATTATGTTACAGAAATAATTTTAGTAAATGAGATTTACCCAATATATTTCTCTAAACAGAAATCTCAACATATGGCTGTTTCTATCCAAACTAGAGAAGTTGGACTCCTTCCTCCCTTTCAGAGAAAATAGACTGAAAACTCTCCCAGCTGTATTCCTGCTCTACTAATTTTGTTTCACTCCTTTCTACCAGTTTTTGCCCAGGTGGAGGAGAAAAGGCATTTCTTGTGTTCTCCGCTACTGAACCTTTCCAAGAAGTTCTTTCTCGTGGAAAGTAAGTTTCTCTGTATTTATTTATCTATCTATATTTTTTTCATTCTCCTCTTTCCTAAATATGCTCAGCTTTTATTTAAAGGAAACTTTAAAAACCTTTGAAAATATCACATATTGAGTAGGTCCATGGATAATGTTTTATGGGAGTTGCTGAGCTCATACATTCATTTTAGGTTTTGTGTGAAATACTGGCAAATTCCCTCATAGAAATGAAAAAAAAAAGTGTGAGAGATGAATGATAAAACATTGGTTTGATGAACTGGGCAAAGATGATCTTCCATTAGGGAAGAAAGGCACAAGTATCCCATCTACTTTGCCCTGTCAGCATGACTGAGCTCCAATATTGAGAGTTTCATCTACAAGTAATTGCTTCTGGCCTCTCATAAGAACACTTTGTCTACACAGTGTTTGATAGATGAGTGCAAAGAAGGACCATAACATGTTGCACAGCCCATTCTCCTTTCTTTCCATGTCTGGGAAGAAAGTCTGTCCATGTGTGGGGTCATACATAAGAGCTTGCTGTTATTGATTCAGTCTGCTCCTGTGGGTCACCTCCTCTCGCCTGCCAGGGAGGTTATTCCCCCTGATTCCAGCAGTCACAGGGAGCACTGTATAACCTGCTTGTGTCTTCTACCATGCAGAAGATACCTCTCTGTCTTCAGCTTTTCTCACTTTTTAGTAAAAGTTTTAAGTAGAGGAGTTTGTAACATACAGGATGTGTGGCACAGGGATGGAAAGAGAGGGAGTCAGAGCTTTAGCAGCAACAGGAATGATGGATTCACTCGTGCAGTGCTTAGTCAGGACTCTTACAAAAGGCAACTGCTTGTCATAGGATAACAGATGTGCTTGTTCTTGAATAAACTGCAGAGGATACTGTCATCATTGGACGTGTTGAGTAGTTTATAGTGGTGTCTAGTAGTTTATATTTTGTTCAGAAAGCTGCTGTGTGCTACATAATACTCACGGGAATGAAATGTTCTGCAATTGAATTGTGTTGACCCCATCAGATAGATTCTGTGGAAGGCTAGCAGAGGGACTCTAGGTTTTGTAAAAATTAATTAATATGTTAAATGAAAGAATTATTATCTAGGAGAGCTGTTTATCTACATAAACAATTGCCAGACCAATTCTTTATTCACTAAGAGATAAAGCTTTTCAAACACATGACATAGAGTGAATTCAGGACAGCAAAACATTGAATCACAGAATAATTTGTTTTAGAAAGAATCTCCAGGAAAATCCAGTTCCCTTTGCTCAAAGCAGGGCTCAGTTCCAAGGCAGAGTGGCCTGATCAGAGTTGTATCCAGTCAAGGATATCTGTATGGTTGCAGATTTCATTTACATCTGTCTTGACAAGTGTTCAGCGTTTGAATACCTTGTGTACTGTTTTTTTTTTTCTAATCTGTAATTGAAATTTCCCTAATTACAACTTGTGTCTCTTGGTATCAAACAAACAGATGAGACAAGTCTAGGTTCAGGTGAAAAGCTGGACAAAAGAAGCAGTTTAAAATCACTACAAATAACAGAGTTAATAAAAATACACACAGGGCTTTAAAATTAGGCATGGGGCTTCACAAATTTCGTACTTGATGTGAAAGAGGTTACATTTATCATGACTGCCCCTGGATTTCAAGGTCAGAAAGAACATGCATATTGCAGCTCAATAGTCAAAATAGCCCAAACATTAATGGAGCACATGATAGGGACATACCTCCTTGTGGCTTCATGTCTCAAAGAGGAGGATAAAACATGATCATATAGACACTATCTCTTTTTTTTTCCCCATGCACAATATTGCTTTTAACACTCAACAAGTAGAAGTATGTGAATTGTGGCATTTTGGAGAGGGAGCAGGATTCAGAGGGGCAGTAGTTGACCTATTCCTTTCTTTAATTCCTTATCCCGCCTGCTTCCAGGGAAGCATACTAAAGACCAGCTAGAAAATCTTTGATATAGAGCAGAATTTGCTTGAAGGAGTAGCTAGACATATTTCTCAAGAAATAGGAATTATTTGAAGCCAAATTTCTTTAAAAGCCTCAGTTTCCATATATTTTTAATAAGTCTCTGCTTAGAGAACTTTCTAGTGTATGTGATGTATATAATAGTAGGGCAGGATTAATTAAACCCAAAAAGGTGGCAGTTCCCAGGAGAGAAAAAGAAAGACCAGGAAAGTGGATATTGAGAAGGAAAAATTTCCATAAGAAATCAGGAAAGCAAAAATGAGAGAGGAAGAATCTAAAACCCCCATAGAGCTGAGAGGGTAAAAAATGCATGAAAAGCATTAATAGGAACTAATTATTAAATTTTAATTTTCAAAGGAAAAGATGTATAAATAACGAATAGTAATAAGCAGTATTCATACTAAAACATGTAAGAAGGAATCCAACATCTAAAGTTAGCCAAAGAAAAAATAGTCAATAATGTTTCATTACAGACTTTTTTTTTTAGAGACTCTGTGAAGTGAGAAAGACGATGAAAGCCACTCTTTCTTGTACAGTACATTATATTTAAAAAAGAGTTTGAAAAAATTGTAGAATAGCTCATGACACAAACTACAATAGGAGGATCACTGTGCTCTGGAAATTGAGCTAATGATTCTAGTTTAGCAGCTGGGACATTGCTAGTCTCAGAGACTTGTTATTCCTTGTATTAATGTCAAAATTTAGGACTTAAAGGTAATAAAATCATAAAACACATTCAGTTTGAAAACTGTTTCAGGGAGAGGTGATTCATGTCCAAATAGAATTGGTTGGAAAGTGGATTGGATTTTGTGAAAAGCCTGGAAATATTAATTAGAAGGATAAACACTAAAATATCAAGGTTTTTTGAGTTGGAAGTTTTGCAAGAAAGGTCAGAATTTTCCATGAGAAGCAAACACATATTTTAGAAGATTTTTGGTTAATCAGGAATCTAGTTTTATGTTGTAGGACAATGTTTGCCAGCAGATCACTAACAGTACCTTGTTAGCAATCCTGATTCCCCACAAGTACAGAATGTAAATGATACCCAAGATGAGAAAGTCCAAAACCATCGTTATTTTGTTTGGCTTCTTAATTTTACAGCAGTTCTTTGCCTTCCGGTAGGCTGGCATTTCACTTTTTTTTGGTCCATTTCGTGGTTTGTTTATCCTTTGGAAAGTTAGCATCTCGTGACATTTATATCTACCTAAAAGTCATCTAGAAGATGATATTTGGAATAAAATAAAAGGAGTAGTAGAAATTAATAAGGAAGCACACAGTGTAACAAAGGATAAAGGATAAATTTTAAGTTCTGGAAAATATGTTCTTTTTGTGTCTTAGAAGATGTCTAGCTTGTACACTTTGAAAATTGTGGATGGTCTAATGTTTGCTTTGTCTGATGCAACATGCCACAGTTGCAAATATATCCTCAGTACAAATAATAAAAACAACAGTAAGGCAGAGATGAAAACCTTTAGAGCATTAAAGACAAAAATTGGAAGAGGCAGGAAAGGAGTTATTGAAGCAATTGAATAGGAGGGAGGCCATGTCTGTAACAATTTTTAGAGAAAGATGTATGTTTTTTTCACTATGTTGTCATGTTTTTTTCATTACTGCATTGTCTGATGTTTACATCTTTGGTTTAAAATCCTGGAGGTGAGTTTTACAAATTATATTGTTTATAGAAGTTATATATCCGCCTCTCTCATATCTCTCCATCTTCTGCTGGATATACAGAAATGGAAAATACTTAAAGCACAGTAAGAACAAGAGGCGCATGAAAGACACTTCTGTGATGGTTGGCAGGTAAAATGTATTGACAGAAGGAGCACATTGCTTAAAAGAGTTGCTTCCTGCCTTGTCCTCAAAAAAAAAAAAGAAAAAAAATCTGAATTCTAGGAGTGAGTAATAACTTCCTAATGGAAAGAAATCACATATTTGCTAAAACAAATAGTCAAGAAATAAGTTTCATGAAATAGGCCACTTTTTCATATTCAGTGTGACTGATACTTATTGATAATGCAAGAGGCAGCTGGACAAGTGCTGACTTTGCCCACCATTTGACTGTGGCCAATTCCTTGCTAGTCTAGCAATGAAGGGATGAGTTTGAAAACATACAAAATGCAGTTCTACCCTCATTTCTTTGAGCAAGCATGTGCCTGAATCTGGATGAAGTTGTTATCTTCTGGCAGATAAGAGCTGGTTTTGTAAATGCTGGTGATTATTGATCCCCAGAGCTCATACTCCTTGTTAATGTCTTGTTTATAATACATGCACTGTTTCCTGAAGTCATGTTGCAAAATATGATATTTGTTTAAGTGAGGCAGATGTGTCTGGTGGCAAAACTGCTGCACAGAGTGGCAGTGCAGCAGGGCAAGCACGCCATGGACCTCTCCTTAGCTCAGCTAAGGTGTGAAACAGCTGTCACAGCCATGACACCCTTGAAAACCAGAGCATCTGGTGAATGCCCTTGGAAGACACATTAGCCTCCATCCCAGCAGCCACATATTGAAGGTGATGTTTGTTGCAAGCTAAAGAACACTTATTTTTGTAATTGTATGTCCAGCATCTGGGTGGAGAAAGTAAAGGGGCTGCTCCACAAATAGAAAAATTAACAAAGCCTAATCCAGATTTGACCTAGGTCCCCACATAACTCTTTGAAATAACGCTGGACCTCTTTCCTACCCATTCCACTCCCCCAAACTTTTATTTCCTCAGAGTATCAGCAGCTTCCCCGTGGTAGCTCAGCTCTGGCTGAGCTACAGGCAACATGCTGCCATTCAGAGCAGAGGTTGGGGTGTGCTGACCACCACTGCCCTCCAGGATAAATGGTACTAATTGTAAATATCTCTCCTCTATCCAATTGCCAGTGCTCATTTCTTTTTAGCAACTTAATTATCTTCAGTACTGTGGCCCCTCTGCTGATTTGTTTGAAATCGGACTGCAAGTTCATAAGTTACCAGGAAAGACCAAAAGCTCCAAGTGTCAAGTCTCATTTCCTTGGGAAACCAGAGTTTAAATAAATGGTCACAGATCAAGGATTAGATTGCAGCTTCTGCTGAGAACTTCATGGGCTGAACAACTCAGAGCTTCAACTCTAAAATAAATCCATGCAGTATGATGCTGTTTCATCATCATGACTGTTATGTAGACTTCATATGCCACAGAAGAAAGCTACCTTAGAGGTAGATTTAGCAAAGAAAGCTGAGCTTATATAAAGTAGAACTTGTGTATTTCATTTGCTAAAGCTTTCCCTCTCCGTTTTCATCTCTCCCCTTCCCTTTACTTTTCCCCTTCCCCTTCCCCTTTCCTTTCCTGTTTTTGCCTTTGCTTTCAACAAAAATTCCTCTTTGGCTTTTTCAGATGGACGCCTGGCTCAGAGTAAAGGGCATGCAGTGCACAATCCCTAGGAGAAGCTGAAAATGGATGACGTCTACTGATGCTTTTCAGTGATGTCATCTCCTCTTTTTCTGTTTGAGATGGGTGATAGGAAAATGTTCTAAAATAAGACTGAGTGACCTCTTCATCTCTTGACTTCTCTTTCCACGAGTCTGAAAACCATCTGAAGAAATGACCACTCAGCTACCCGAGGAGTCTGTGGAGACCCAGAGCTCAGATGAGCTTGAGTGCAAGATCTGCTACAACCGCTACAACCTGCGGCAGAGAAAACCCAAAGTGCTGGAGTGCTGTCACAGAGTGTGTGCCAAATGCCTTTGCAAGATCATAGACTTCGGTGATTCCCCACAAGGAGTCATAGTGTGCCCGTTCTGCAGGTTTGAAACGTGCCTGCCAGACGATGAGGTTAGTAGTCTTCCTGATGACAACAACATCCTTCTGAATTTAGCCTGTGGGGGAAAGGGAAAGAAGTGCCTACCAGACAACCCAACAGAACTGTTGTTGACTCCCAAAAGGCTGGCATCTCTGGTTAGCCCTTCTCACACCTCTTCTAATTGCCTGGTTATAACAATCATGGAAGTACAAAGAGAAAGTCCCCAGACTCTGAACTCAACCCCCGTGGTGGAATTTTACAGGCCTACAAGTTTTGACTCTGTTGCAACTGTGTCCCACAACTGGACAGTGTGGAACTGCACATCTTTGCTCTTCCAGACCTCGATTCGGGTGCTAGTGTGGTTGCTAGGGCTGCTGTACTTTAGCTCCTTGCCTTTAGGGATTTATTTACTGGTATCCAAGAAAGTCACCCTTGGGGTTGTCTTTGTAAGCCTTGTTCCTTCGAGCCTTGTTATTCTCATGATTTATGGCTTTTGCCAGTGTGTTTGCCATGAAGTTCTAGACTGCATGTCATCTTGATAACAAATACAGTAAAAAAAGATGTATTACCAGATGTCTAGCATAGTTGATTTATCCTGTTTTTATATTCTTTGTATTCTTATTTATTCTTATTGTCCATCCCACTAAATGGAAGCAGTGGCCCTAGTTACATGGTCCCTTTTTTTCCAACTGAATTTGAAACCCCTCACCCCAAGCATTTTTTGAGCTAAGAACTGGAAATAAAAATTACATGTTGATTTTGAAGGGCTGAATTTTAGAAAGGGATAAAGCAAATCGCCAAACCTGGTGCCTGCTGCTGCTGCCACTGTTTAAATGAGTAGGACTTTGCTTTGTATTGGACTGATCAGATCAGTTCATGCTGTAGGATTCACCCAGGAAGAAATTACTGTAGCAGACACCTTCCAGATGCAAATACTGCATCTCTTCACCCAAAGCATATCATGCTCTGAAATACCTGTTATTTATAATCCATCATCATTTATAGCAAAATAAATCACTCTATTGTTAATGTTATAAGAATAAAACAAACTACTAATTTCTTTCATTCTTGTTACAGCAAAAATACTTGTGGGAGGCCAATATTTTTTTTTAATGTTAAAAACTTGTCTCCAGAACACTTTCCCCAAAGAGAAGCCCATTTTTCCTTGTCATACAGTTGCAGCTCACTGTGAAATATTCCTGCTAATGAGTACTTCTGGGGACGCAGCCATGTGTTTGCTGTTCTCCAGGTGCACTTATTTCAGTGTACACACCTTAGGCTTCCCTTTGAGAGTTCAGAGCTATGCAGATTTCTCTAGCTATGTTCTGTTATGCTTACCCTACCTCCCAGCATTTCCACCACCACCAGTGACATTTCCAAGCCACCAGTCCTTCCTAATGGATGACCAACCTTATGCACATGTACTCTGTGGCAGCTGTGCTGGAGAATTTGACTTATGTGACTTTAGCTCTCAAGATAGACTTTTATTCTGAACCATTAGGTAACAGATCTTCAATCAGTAACACAAATTTGAGGAAAAAAATCTGAAATGGTTAACTGGGGTTTTGTTTGGTTGATTTTTTGGGTTTGTGAGTTTGTTTGTTTGTCTGTTTGTTTTTGTTCTGAGTTCACAGAATGAGTACTGTAAGAAGATAATATGACTTTTGGAAGATTTCTGTTTAAGGCTTAGTCCTTCAAAATGTTTTAATACTCTGAACTCCCCCTGTCACCACTGTGAGTAGATGGCAATCTAGATATGGCAATTAGCATGTCTCCATTAGTGGAGCTCAGAGGAATTATTGACACTTTACCATTCCACAAATAGAACCAGGCCCTGTAAGGCTTGCTTGTATGTTGCATGGTTTAGGCTATTTTTTGAACTACTGGAAGAACACAAAAATAAGTAATATTTAATGTTTTTGTGTATAACTAGGTCTAGCAACACCACAGCTGCAAAATGGTTTTTTTGTGCATAGCAGAGTGGAGTTGAGCAGTGCAAGCCTGGTTTTTGGGTCTGGCACAAGACTTAGTCATTTCAGGGCAGTGTAAAAGGGAGAGGGGTTTGTTGCATGAAAATTGAATGTATGGCCTAACAATATACTCTTAGAGCAAACAGACTTTGGTAAGAATGAAAAAATGACAGTGGGAAAAGCAGAGCCTGTCATGAGGATTTGAAGTTAAGCTGGTTCCATTTTTGTAGATGGCACAGGTGGTATCTGCAGTTTTATTCCTACTGCAAACAGAGAAAATGTGGAAATGTAAAGGTCCTGCTTTTCTTGACCCTCATTTTATAATAGTGCATATATATGTGTGTGTATGTACATATAGACACATATGTGAGAAGAAAACTTACAGCAAAATTATAGTTTTCAAGTGTATGGAGTTATGGAGCTATGTATTGAATGATTAAAGGAAATGTTTCAGACTTTTCTGTAATGACAATAATTATACCTAAAATATTTTCAGAATTCCTAGAAAATGCTGTTCCTAAGTAGTTGTTTTTAATGTTTGTGGTAAAGCACATGTAGTTAGAAGAGGAATCATCTCCAGTCAAGGTTTGACTCATCTATGAACTCATAAATTTTAAGTATCCAACAACAATCATGTCAAAAAAAAGAAAAATAGAAACCTATGTGCTTTTACAGAACTTCATAACTTTTGGAAAGATGTATTTGTAGTGTTAGGGGTTTATATGTTTTAGGACTTGTTCAATTTGTCTGAATATAGTGTCTCAAATAAAGGGCTGACTAACAGAAGATATAGGTTTTGCAAATGTGTGATATATATGAATTACTTCTGCACAACATGCTCTACAGTGCAACCTGTTGTCTTTTCCTTTTGATTTTCAGCTGATTATCTTAGCTCCAGCACCAGGTATTTTGTACTCTGTTTTAAAACAAAGCCTAATTGTAGCAAAATTACAGTGGTATCAGTTACACATCGTAGCACAAATTAATACGCCTGTTGTTATACTTTTCTATTTTTCAGACTGCCAGCCCATTAAATTTATGCTGTTATTTCAGGCTGTACTGCATTTCTAACCCACTCAAAGATGCAAGTGTGCAAAGGCATATTGATTGTACAGCTATGCTTCCACTCAGCCAGACCATGCTATTGTAACTTTGGGGTCATAAAATACCTATATGACTTACAATATGGCCATTGAGAATTGCTGGGAGATAAATCTCAATTATTTGTGGAGAAGAATTTTTGCTGTGTGACTGAGACTAGAACTTCAGATA
The DNA here is from genome assembly GCF_014805655.1 of Passer montanus. Lineage (NCBI taxonomy): Eukaryota > Metazoa > Chordata > Aves > Passeriformes > Passeridae > Passer > Passer montanus. Next base: position 5,751,662 of record NW_024367261.1, read on the forward strand.
TTACTCTTTCCTTATTTTTATTCTCTGCCATCCTTTAGACTTTGAACTGAAAGCTCTTGTGTCCTCTGCAGTGGAATAACTGTGCTGAAATCAATGTAAATGGGGCTAAAATCAAGACTGGCATACTTCTCTGCCTGGTTTTCCTTCCTTTCCTCTGACTGTTTTTCTCTCCTTGGAAAGTAATGGCTCCCAGGGTTGCAAAATACTGCCTGCACACCAAGGCAATTCCCTTTCAGTGGGATTTATTCCATGCCCAGACATGACTCAACCAAGTACAAAGTGCTAGAAATTCATTACTACAGGATTAATTTAGTCCAAATGAGAATTTTTTTTGTTTTGTTTTTAATTCCTGCTTATCCTATGGATGCAGACTCTCTCCTCGCCAGCTGCCCATTTACAGTATGATATTGTGGGATCCCCTGAGGGCTGGGGCAGGATGATGCAGGAGCAGCTGCTGGGCACAGTTTAGGAAGGATGCGCTGAGCTGGGCCGTCCTGTGAGCAGGACTTGGTGAGGGATGAAGCTTTGCAGGTGTGGCTTGAGCCCAGAGCCCAAAGGGCAATTAACAGAGCGTGAGTTAATGGGGTCTGTGGGCTCTTACATAGGATGTGGGGCTGGGGCTGGGCTGACTGAGAAGATGAGCAGAGCAGAGAGGGGGATTTTGTCTATGCCTGGGACAAAGAGGCTGTTTTGAATAAATGTTTTGGGGTAGAGCTGCTGCAAACAGTTTAATGTTTTCCATACTGTCACTTTTGGGGTTTAAAATTCATTTGGTAATTAAATTAATTCAGTACTGTTATTACAGTTGAGTACATTTACTTTCCAAATGGCAAAGCATTGAACTTCATTCTAATTTAAATGGATCCTTAGATTTGGGCATACTCCCACTGTTATGTTAACTATTCAAAGCTACAGGACTGGCCAAATTAAGGACTGATGTCTTTAATTTAGCTGCATTGTGAGCTTTGGTAGGTCCTGCTATATTGATTATAGGCCACAAAACTGCATATGCTAATATAAGACACTTAAAATAGGCAAACTCTTGTCCTGATAACATTATTGGCAAACTTCAGGGCCACCAGTATTTAACAATGTACCCAAAAATAGACTTCCAAACAGACTTGATAACCTGAAGACACAGATAAATTGGTCAGAGCATGATGCTGATAACACCAAGGTCATGGCTTCTACCTCTGTATTCACTTGAAAGCTGGACTCCGTGATCCTTGTGGGTGCCTTCCAACTCGGAGAATTCTCTGGTTCTGTGGAGCCCAGCAGCACACGGCCAGATAGACAAGCACAGAACAGGAAAACACAGCTTTCCACCTAAGTGGCTACACTTTAACCTGAGGAAGAGGAACTGAGAAGGTTCACAAGAAGGTAGATGATGTTTTTGAGGGAGTTCCTTGTTATTGAGTACAGGGCCATTGTTTTTCTTAATTTTAACCAGTTGTAGTGGTAGATTCAACTCACTATTCCTCTTACTGAAAATATGGCAAATTGCAGCCAGGATACAAGAGTGAACAGGATGCAAAGGGTAAATGGCAGCATGTTGTTGAAACAGTTTTAATGTCAAAGCAAGGAAAACATGGGGCTATATCCTGCCTTGTCTTGGCTGGTTCAAAATTACTGAGAGGCTGTCCCAAGGCTGAGCACTACCATGGCTCAACACCCACCCCTGCATTGCCTCTGGGACAGTTCACTTCAGCTGTGCATCTTGATTTCTTGTACAGGAGTTCTACATCATGATTTCATCTTCCTGCATGGATGGTGGGTGGAGTGAAAGATCCACAGAGTTACGCTTTTAAACATTTTGACTATCCTAAGGTTTCTCAGGGCAGGGGTTTTTTCCATTTCTTCATATTTATTTCTACAAAGCAAGACAGTGCACTTTATTTTAAATGGAGTAGTGCCTTCAAGGATTTAAGAAAAAAAAAAAAACAAAGAAAAAGAAAAAAATGTGGGGAAGAAGAACTGAGAATTTTGAAATAATTTTAAGGTCATTTAAAGTGATAGAAAGAGACTGAGAGTCTTTTTACTTTCATACTAGCAGACTAGATATTATCCTTTGAGTGTAATCAGTAAATATTTAGTGCTGGAGATTCTCAAGGGAGTTGATAAGTCTGCCAGACCTTAGGCACAGACCCCAAACTCCACTACTTTTCTGAAAAGCAGCATTCTTCTTTTGCATCAGCCACCTCTGTCAAAGTTGAAACATCACAGTTCACAAAGAGTTCTAGCACAAAGAATAAATCCCCAGTCTAGGGACAGTAAATCATCTTTTTAGAGACACATGTGACAGTACCAAAGCTTTTCAGCGTTAGACCTTAAACAAAGAGAAGTCATCTTGCAGTCTGAATTGCTAGCATAAATTTATTTTTAAATCAAGTTTCATTGTGCTGGGCAACACTTCAACTAGAAAATGGTTTTTTTGTTTTTCTGCTTTTTGCTATACAAATGTCGTTTGCATTTTAAAAAATGTATTAAATTGTAGAAATCAGAGATGGATAGGAAGAAGCCTAATAAGTAATTTTATCCATTTCCTTCGCCCCTGTAGAGATGAATGCTTTGTCTAGTCTGGTTTAAATATCTAAAGTGATGAGGCCTCCACCTCTTCCCACAAGGGACTTCTCAGCCATTTAACAGGCCTCTTTGTTAGGAAATACTTGCCTCATACTGATCCTATTTTTTTGTCTTCTGCATAATGTAGTCCCTTTCTTCTGTGCCCACTATTTTAACTTTTATGAAATCTGGGAAATGTATCATATTTATCCATTTCATACTGTAGCTGAATAATTCATAATCCTTGTTATTCAAGTAACAAAAGAGATAAGCAACCAGTAGCTGAGCAGCTAATACTTCACTGAGATGGTGTACCACGTACCAGTGGGTACATTTCCTGGCAAGTCCTGGCTGGCACTGCTTTCTGCATTAGGGAGTGAAAAATGTCAAGAATGTCAAGTGAAACTGAAGAAATGCATCTTCCCAAGTGCATGCATGGCAATATTACTGAAATTTCAAGAGGTGCTGAAGCAAACAACCTACTTCCTTGGATAGAGCTCTTCTTTCTAAAAGTGGATGATTTTATTAAAAGTATGCTTTCAAAAAGCATTTGAATTTTCTTTTCATAAGAAAACCTCTAGATGAGAACCACACTATGTCAAAACTCTTTAACTTGTTGAGAGACAAGGCTGGATTGATTGCCACTCACTGCTAAGCAGTTTTTGCTGACAGCTTAGCTCAGAAGAAAAAATTATTCCAGTGTTATAGAGTTTGAAAATATGCCTTTGCAACTGTGTCACTGGAATCAGATCTGTGCATGAAAAAATGACTCATGTTTTGACAACAGTAACTGCATTTCTGATTTAATTACAACATATTAGATAATCCTCTGCCTCACTCAAAGGAAAAGAAGGAGCAGTGTGACTAAGGAAATCCTAGGTGGGCAGCTAGATTTTATGTGGTTTTGCATTCAAAAGCTACTTACTTTTAAAAAGCAGAGCTACGCTTTATGCTGAGCCTGGGCCAGGTGGGAGGTCTGCTGGGTCTCTGACCTCAGAGCTGTGGTGGATGTACACAAAAAAGGTATATGAAAAGCCCACATGGATGTAGAGCTCCTCATATACCTCCTAATATATGGAAATCCGCAGTTTGGAGATCGCTTGAGATGGAGGTTATGTCTGTGGGGTTCATCCTTGCCTATGGACTTCTTTGGATGCCTTTAAATGTTGTGTTTAACTCACTTATAGCCTTGGCACCTATAAATTCCCACAGCATAAGGTCCCACAATTTATTTCTATGGTTGGAAAGGTCTGCTTGCCTTAAAAACCCCTGAGATACTTGTTACATCTGCCCTACTTATTCCAACAAGGAAAGCCATTCTGAGGTATGATGGCACATTGTTTCTTCTACACTCCTCAGAACTTCATCTGTCCTTGGAGATGTTAACATCAGGGTTTTATCCCTCATACTTCTCCTCAGCTGCCTCTTGTCCAAGCTGAACATCCCACTCTATTTGATCTCTCCTTAGGCAGAGGCTTTCCATGCTCACCACCAGCCACTGCACTTGCCTGAACCTTTTCTACTGCTTCCTCTTTTTTACTTTGAGGTGAGATGAAGCATTTAGAAATACATTCTAATTAGTACCATTTGTTGATAAGCCATATGAGCACAAAAGATACGTGTACTCCTACAGCCATGGAAATCACTTTGCCATTTTTATTGGTCCTGACAGCACATCTGAGGTGTTACACTTGATTATTGTTAGTTCATATGTTATATGGATGTGCATTGATAAACTCACTAACGTGAATTTATCCTGTGCATTCTAATATCCCTGTTTAACTTGTCTGGTTCACGTGGGTGCAGGAGACAGTAGATTCCAGAGAATATTTAATTTAATCTTGGCATGGACTGTATGGATTTTAGCTCTATTAAGCGCATGGCCTGACACTGCTGGACTGAGCATCCACTCATCATCATCTCTCTCTGCCATAGTGGTGGCACCTACCTCACCCACTTGCTGCAGCCATCCCAAACTACAGCCTAGAGCTTTTTTTATTGCAAGAATACATTTTTCTTTTAAACACCTTTTACTGAATCTTTTATTTCCTTAAGACCTGTGGCCTTTTTCATGTCCTTCTTTCTTCATTCCAAGAAAAAGAGGTGCTCTCAGATAAAATTATTAATAATTATGCTCTTTAGACAAGAAGCTCATTACCTTGGATTCTTCATATTGCCTAGTAGGGCAAAGGTTTGGGGTCTCTTCCTTCAGATGTCCTACCACATATAAGCAGGGACCTCAGCATTTTGATGTCCTGGGCCTCACAGAAGGCTCCTTGCAGCCCCTGGGGGTCTTCACGCTGATGCTCTTTACATGAGTGTCCCATATTTTAGTCAGAAAAACTAAGGAAACATTAATATTGGTTTAAAACTAGGTAGAGATTATTTTCTTTCAGCAAAGAATGAAATTATGAGGCTGAAACTTTTTGGGGCACTTCCAGGGTCAGCTGCAAATCTCTAACAACTTTTTTGTTTTAGTAATTAAACACAATAATAAAACCATGTCAGTGAGGCTGCATGAATCATGCAGATAATCAATGAAGTTTCACAAGTGGGTGCTTAAAATGCTGGGGGTGGGGGAGGGCATTTTAAAAAAAGAAAATGGAGGAAAATACTTGATCACCCAATAGGACTTGGGAGGTGAGGGCAAACAGCTGTAGATCTACAAGAGACTGCAGAAATAATGCACAAAGACAATGTGAAGAATGTGTCTGTATGCTCCAGTGAATTATGGACACATTGTAGGTTGCAGAAATAAAGCACAAAGACAGGTAGAATGTGAAGAATGTGTCTGTATGCTCCAGTGAATTATGGACACATTGTAGGGTGAAATTCTTAATCCAACGACTTGAAAAAAGGAAGTTTTAATCATATATTGCTTTAGTTTTTACTTTGCCACAAAAAATCCATAGGTTTTAAATTCCAGATCAAGTTGAGGCTTACCAAATGTAACATGAGTTTTATGAGAGGAGTTTGGCTGCTGTAACTTTGCTTTCTATAACTGTCTTTTTTAGATTTATGAAGAAAAGTCAGAATGTGGGACCTTCTTTTTGCTTTTTGTTTATTTCATGAGTGGAATGATGAAATCTACATGAAATCTGCAGTAATTGCAGACAAGGAAATTATGACATGGAAGCAAATGGCAAAAATATAACCATTTCTATCTGAAATAATGAAGTACTAATGTAAAAGCAATTGTTTCACTCAATAAAACTTTAATTTTTCAGTAAGGATTTGTCATGATAAGCATATTTCTTAATGTCTGGGTTTGAAGGTCTTTCAGATTTTTTTTCCTGTTATTCATTAGAACAGTTTAAAAAATAGACTGAAGGGGAGTATGTGATAGTATTTCACAGTGTTTTAACCAAATAGACAAGATTTTTTTTTACTGCACAAGTATGCAAAGTGTTTTGTACAAAGGACGACTGCAAGAAAACTAAATTAAAGCTAGACAAATTTCTGGATGATCACTCAACCATGTATTTTTAAAATAAAATGATGGCATGTATGAGGGAGCATTTCAGGTAGCAGCCAAAAAGTAATTTGCAGCATGTATTTTGCATTGGAGTCCTACATTTTCTGTCTTTGCCAACTGGTTATTAAAAACACAGGGCTGATTCCTGGTTTAGAGAAGGATGTTCTTGCCTGGAAACCCTTAGTGCAGGCCACTCTAAAGCCTGAGTCCACGAGTGTTTGCTGCTTTTGGAGGTAGCCAGCTGCAGGTTGGCTTGTCCCTTGCGTTGTCGGAGGGGTGTCGATGGAGCCTGATCGCAGGGGACACGGATGTGACTTGCACACACGTGCACAGGGAAATGGAGCTGCTCAGCAAACACACACTACCCTGGCATGAATTATTCCTTCTTTTAGCAGGACTGCAAGGAGTAAGAGTGTTGTATAACTCTGCTGGCTTCAGGTGTATCTAGACCACAAAAGAGTGCAGCTTACCGGGGTGCAGTACGTGATCTTGTAGAAGGGGGTAGAATAGGAAAATTTATTCACATTAGCCAGTATGTGGCCACTGGTGTAATTTGCATTTTGAATGGATGAGACTTTGGGTTAGTGATGGCTAGATATAAAACTCCTGCAGTTCTTCTTTATTTTTTTAATTGCAAAACCTTCCCTGCCATGCTTTGCTTCCTTCTTCTCTGTTAAGCTGGGATGGCCCAGAACTGATCAGGTTTCTGATATCCAGGTCTCATGAGCCTCTAAGCTTGCAGATCTTTGAACCCTGGATTGTATTCTGAGCTGAAAGCAACCCATCCTTGGAAAAAGGTGGATGTGTGTGGTAATCACATATCCTCCGAACAGAGAGACACAGCTCTCCTAGGATTTTCCTGGGAAGCTGTGAGAAGCTGTGAGAAAGCTCAGAGAAATAATTAAAACAATTACTATCTCAATCTCTGCACCTGGCAGCCAATCTCTGTTTGTGAAAGATGTTTACAAGAAGGAGCTGTCCCTTCTTGACCAATAGGTGAGAGGAGATTCCTAAAGGCCAATCAGGTCTTAGGTCCACCACTGTTTCTATAAGAACTGTAGATTTCTAATAATAAAGTGCCTTTTTCCTGTTTGCTGATGATAGAGTCTCTGTATCACCTTTGTCTGTCCCTGATACCCCTTGGTGATAGATGTGTACTGTCTAACCCTCTTTCTAGTGTAGAAATAAAAGCTCAGATTAAAATGTAGGCATTTGTTTTGTTCTGTAGTAAGTTCAACCATAAAGTTTCTTTTCAACTTCATTTTTACTACCTCAGAATTTCATATATTTCTCCTGACAAAACTGTCCTGACAAAACTTTATGCATAGCTTTAGAAAATCAAGTGCAGTACATAAACAAATGAGAGGGAATGTGATCTCCACTTGCAAGTTCTTTGTTTCTTTGCTAACAGTACTCACAAAAGCAGCATAAAAATAAATTGGGAAAATAGGCAGCACTGGTAGATATCCAGACTGAACTTTTAGCACTTAGCCATCATTACTGGAACCTCCAGAGAGGAAAACAAATGAAGTTTAGGCCAATATTCTTTATATGTTGAGGCTAAAAGTCAGCTCTCTCCCTTTTCAAACACAGAAAATATCTGTTGCTGCTTATGCATTGCAAGGGGAATGTAAACCTGCCCCTCTTACCATTGACACATTGTTTGAAAGGCGAATTATCTGATTGCTAGTTTGGCTGGAGGCATTGGTGTTTTGACCTGGGACTAAGCCCCTGGCAGGAGCAGGGGAATGCACCTCAACACCACCTGGCTGTCCGTCCCTATGGCAACAAGGTGTGGGGAGGGCTGGAACGGCTGTGACTCCCAGACCTTGAACAATGAGGGCATTTAGAGATGCTTCTTGAAGGATGTTACCTGCCAGCTGTGCCTGCTTGTCTGAAATGTGAATCACGGCTGCCTCCTTGACCAAGGAGACACAGCTGAACCATGTGGTGCCAGACATCTCTGGGAAATCCTACACAGCAAACCGAGTGGGCTTCAAAGGGAGAACTGGGAGGAAGAGCCTTGTTGGTATCTTCCCAGGGCAGCAAGGGAAGCGGCCGTGTCTTCCCGTTAACAAGGAGAGAGATGTTGCATTTCACTCCCAGCATGGCGTGGGATTACCTGCTACACGTGGCTTGTGTTGCATGAAGCATTCTGCCCTGCTGAAGTGCCCTGCACTGCTGGTGCAGTGCTGGTGTTGCATAAGCTTTTCATTAGTACTGGTCACTGTTGACATCAAAATCACTAAGTAAATTTAACACAATACACTAATGGGCAAATAGAATCCTTCTTAATGAGTCTTTGGGGGATTTTTTAGATCATCCTTTTTTTGCCCCCTTAAGACTACAGCAGCAATACAAAGCATCACATCTTTACTTTACACAAGTGCTGCCTGCCTTCGTGCATTCTTCAGCCCTCTGCTGTGTTTCCACAGCAGCAGCAATTTCACAGTTCACATAATAAAATGATGAAGCAAACTGTCATAATATTATGGTAAGATAAATCTATCTACCTGGCCACAGTTCATTTGCATTTTACAAATCATTGACAAATTTTATATGGAACATGTGAAAACAAAATGCTTTTGATCAGAGATGGTGCATTTCACTCCCAGCATTGTGTGTGATTACCTGCTACACATGACTTGTGTTGCATGAAGCATTCTGCCCCACTGCAGCGCCCTGCACTGCTGGTGCAGCACGGACTTGCATTGCCTGCACAGCTTTATCCCCTTCCACTCTGCACAGCCATTAAAGCTGTTGGGCAGTTGCACCTGGGCATTGGCAAAGCAAGGACCCCTTCCCATCCCGTCCCCAAGGCCTGCACACATCTGGCACTGAGCACACACAGCCCCTCCTTTCCCAGCAGCCAGCACTGTCACCCAGATTTTAAAAGATTTTCTAAGCCTTCTGATGTTTACATTCTTGTTACGAACTTTCTGACATACTTTATGTAAATAACTTATTGTTTTGCATTCTTTTATGGAGGAGAAAATTGATGGACCGTTAGTTCGTCCAGTGTCATTGGAGAGGTGGCACTTTCACCCTCCAATCACTATCACTTTTGGAAACCTATAAATGTTGGAGTCAGAAAATAAAAAGCCTTTTTTACCTCGCAAAGAGCAGCAAGTCCGCATCGTGTTGTTTTGTGTCCTGTAGTGACACAGCACCATAACTCTCCTTGCCTGTCCCTCTCCCAGCTCTCTGCTGCCCCTGCCTGCCTCGCTGCTGGGTGTCCTTAAGGTTGTATAGGATTGGAGCGAATTTATCTGAAATGAGAATTATTATTCTTGGAGAGAAAAAAAATCTTTGCAATTTTGACACATATGGAGGCTTCAGGTTTTTGGACATCGTAAAGTGAGAAGAGTAAGGTGTATGTCCCATGCTATCTCTGCAGGTGACTGTCCCAGTAGCCTGTGCCACACTTGCTGCTTTTCCTTGTGAGCACACCCTCAGACCACAGGAAAAACTCCCTCAGAGCTCCTTGTGTGTTGATCAGTGGTGGTTTCCATACCCAGACAGAATAAACAGAGTAAGGTGGATGCCAGCACTTTGCTACTTGGAAAGCGTAGGGCAGCATCCATGGGAAAGCAAAGGGAAGTGGGAGAGCAGGAGTGGGGGCCCCCAGAGGGGACAGTCATGTGTAATGAGTAGGGAAGGCCGTGTGGTGGGGAGGTGAAACCGGGAGGTGGAGGCTGATGAAAACTCAAGCCCCATCCTGAACTGAAAAGCCTTCTGTAAAGACTCTTTTTGCATCAGTATTCCTTAAGGAAAATTTGTCTCTGAGCAAATGGCCCATAAAATTAATACCAGTGACAGGTAAAATTGGGCAAGAAAAAGTGAGACCATCACTGGTTAGCTTGGAGGATCTCCAGTTAGGCATGTCAGATGAGTTTTTCCTACGCTAAAGACCCTGCTAAAGCTGTCTCAGACCTACCAGTGGTCGTCTTCAAAAATTCAGGAAGGATAGAAGAAATATCAGGAGGAAGGGAAAAGGCATGTATGTTTATATTTTTCAAAGAGGAGTGGGTAGGAGCAGGCAAATAGTGACTGGTCAGCTCTCTGCAGCTCTTTGTTCCCCTGATCAAGCCACTCTCACACTTGAAGGCAGATGCAGGACTACCCATTGCTCCTGCTATGATTGTGCCTCTGAATGATTGAAAAATTCCATATTTGTTATGGTAAAGGAAAAATCCAAGGTGAAAGTAAAAGCATAAAGGGAAAAATCTACTCTAAAAAATACACTGTAGGAGTTGCATGCCTCTGAATCACCTAGGATTCATTTAATAACCAATTGTTTCAGTAAAACTGCAGGAAAAGAAATTTTCTATTGATATGGATTTACTTCAACAGCTGCCAAGCACAAACCAAGGAATGTTTACTTTGGTGCCTTTGTCTGACAGAGAAGGATTGTTTCTGGCAAGCACTTTATATTGTATTAAGATATCAGTCAAAACAAACAAGAATGTGAAAATTGCATTTCAGAAGTAATCTCAAGCCACCATGCAGAGTCTCAAACATTAAAGGACACAGTGAGGGTAGGTGTGTTGGTATATTCAAAGAATGGCAATATATTTGCCTCTTTTAAGTTCTTGATGAGAGTGAAACTCTTAATGATCCATGAATCAATTCTTTTAGCATCGAGAATAGTACTCAGACTTTACAATGGCAATGACTGTTTCTCCCTGCACACAGATATCCCAACCACCAATGTGTTTGTGCAAAAAATTTGGATAGGTAATTTAGCTGCAAGCAAGTCAGCAATACAAGTATCCCCTGTATTTCCACCATCAGATACCAAAAGGGTTAGAGAATAGGGAATACAGCAGATCAAAGCAGTGTCATTAATATATTTAAAATCCTTTCCAGTTAACAATTTATATGCTGAATATAGCAAATAGCAAGTTAAAAATACTGCAGGTATGTAATTTCTTCTTTCAGCTTTACATGGTTTCCTTAAGACATGACTGTTGAAAGAGATTTCATGAGTGGGGGTTTTTTTTCCAGTTGCTTTGCTGTACAACTTCACCTTTAAATTCTTCAAGCTGCCAAACCTTCGGTAGCTCAGTGTACCAGAAGCTCCTGCTGTTAGTCCCACTACAGCATCTTAATTGCAAACCAGAGATGATAGCTCATGCTCAAAGAGCACAGACAGAGGTGGGACCAGTGATCTATCTGAGCTCTGTTACAGCGTGAAGTCTTTCTGGGAATGCTGCAGGCTAACAGAGAGAGAACAAAAATTTTAAATTACGTATCAAGGGTGCTCCCCAAACCAAGGGAGGGCTGTACAGCTTCCTCAGGTGTGAAAAGCTGTACACTGCATCTATAGGCACAGCACCACACCAAAATGTGCTTGTATGTGAAGTGCCTGTTGTTACTGAAGTCACTGATGGGGTTTTCTCCTTTCTTTTCTGTGGGTAGGGGAATGAGTATATAGGAAGACTCCTACATCTAGTGGATGACAATAAAACCCACTGGCATGCTTTAAAAACATAAACATATATGATTGTCATCATGTTAAAGGTGACACAGTCAAACAAATGCATCTTGCAGCTGCAGCAGCAAGGGGTGAAGAATGAAGATGGAGAATGGCAAAGTGTGTTCCCAGAGCAGCTTGTTAGATCCTGGCAGGTGCAAGGGAAGCTCTGCCTGCCACACAGGTGAGTCCTGCTCCTACCTGAAACTTCCATGGTGCTGGGAAAGGAACCTCCACAAAATGGTCTTGGGTAAACTTCCAGTTACCATAAACCATGGGGTGCATGAATGGTGAACCTAGAAATCCAACACTCAGGAAAGTATCTTAGAGCAGGCAGCAGAGAGGTAATTTAAATCTGCTGAGGGGACCTGTTGTTCTAGCATGATGACCTAAGGAGGTTTCCCAGCCTGAAAATCTCTAATGTCTGCCTCCCCACCTGTATCAGGCAGCTACAACTCAATGGACACTGGGATGATTGGCTGAAGCTATGTCATTGTTCACCAGAATGGGGTCATCTTTGAGGAAGCACAAAAGCTGCAGCATGATGCAGCAACACACCCATACAAATGCTGCATTGCTAAGTGATACAATTTAGGATCAGAGACTTGTACTGTACAAGCTGAGGCAGTAAATCAGTGAGGGCAGCACAGTAACAGCATGATCTCCCCTGGAATCTTCCCACTGCAGTTTCATGGGATACATCTGACACAGGTATTCCTCTTTCCTCATCCAGTCCCACAGATAAGAGCTGGACCTTACTGATAATGGGGATCCTTGAGCCTATGCTGCCCAACCAGCTCACCAGGGAACTGCAAAGAGAAATGGAAAGGAGGTGGAGACAAATTTGGGTCTTCATGGAGACAGATCTGAGCCCTGTAAGTCTTCACAGTGAGTCCTCCTGCAATGAGGATGGTCCCTGTGAAGCACTGAAGTTTTTTTACTTTTCTAAGTTACTTTGCTAAATAGGTCCACATGCCCTGCCACTTCCCTCAGGCAAATAGTGTCCTGCATTGGTCAACAGTAATGAAGGTCCACAGCAGAATCTACAAAGGTGTCAGGGTTAGCATTTCCCTGTGGAGTATTGGTTGAATTTGGGGTTTGCACAGTCTACTACATTAGCTAATCCTGCCATTGGCTTCCTGCTGTCTTTACTTTGATCAGCTCCTCTTATGCTTCTAATTTGATATAATCACTAACTTCCTGTTAAGATTGGTATCCCTTACCATCTTTCCAAAATACAATTAGAAGGTCCATAAAAGGCGGGGAATTCACAATTTTATAGAATCATATCAGGCCTGAATCTTCACATTAGTCTCTCCATAGGACCTGACTACACATGAATAAAACTAGCCTCCTTTTATTGAATTTGTTTTGGAGAGAAGTGTGGTTTACCTTATAAATTCCTGTTAGTGAGATGACTCTCAATTCTGATTTGCCTCACTCAGAACGGGTTTAAAATGAAGATGGTATCCTTGTGGCTCTAAGTCAGGAAAATATTCATGTGTGTGCTGCTGTAAGACATGGCGTCTTAGCACACTCTATTGCCAAGGAAATTTATTTTTAGACAGAGGTGAATTTAAACAGCATGTTAAAACCTATCTTGAACTGGAACACAGTAGATAGCATTAACCTGGCTAGATTTCCCTACTGGCATTCCATTTACCTAAGCCATTTGAACCACTAGCAAAAGGAAAAAAACCGTACGGTATCAAAACTTTGCTAGCAATGGTGTTTGTGTATACTGTAAATGTGCCTTTTGATAGTGTTTGTAACACTGAACTGTTAATTACAGTCTTGTGTTGTCTTGAATTAGTAATGATAGTTTAGTGTAATCTAACTCCTTAATTTTTTTTTTTAATTTGCATTTTTATTTTACTAAATTCACTGGTGTTGCGTAAGCTTTTCATTAGTACTGGTCACTGTTGACATCAAAATCACTAAGTAAATTTAACACAATACACTAATGGGCAAATAGAATCCTTCTTAATGAGTCTTTGGAGGATTTTTTAGATCATCCCTTTTTTACACCCTTAAGACTACAGCAGCAATACAAAGCATCACATCTTTACTTTACACAAGTGCTGCCTGCCTTCGTGCATTCTTCAGCCCTCTGCTGTGTTTCCACAGCAGCAGCAATTTCACAGTTCACATAATAAAATGATGAAGCAAACTGTCATAATATTATGGTAAGATAAATCTATCTACCTGGCCACAGTTCATTTGCATTTTACAAATCATTGACAAATTTTATATGGAACATGTGAAAACAAAATGCTTTTGACAGGAGATGGAGACGACTTTGGAGTTCTTTATTAGTGTGGATGATGGTAATAGAAGATATGTAAATCACTTATATACTCCTGCTCATTATGGAGATCTTTAAATATAGTAATATACACATTTTAAGCACTTAGCATTGTTTAAATCAGCTCAAATAGAAACCAACCCATAGATTTCTGTGACATTTTGTCTTAGGTGCTTAGAATAAAAATGATAGAGGATGAGGAGCTGAACAAAAGGTGGTTACCTAACCTCTTTGAGTCCTCAAAGCCTGTAGATTGCTGGTTATTACAGTGCCTAAATGATAGGAATATTTTTGATAAAAACTTTCTTCTACCTCACTGAAAAGCCACAGATCAAAAAGCAATGCTGGAGCATAGGAGATCAAAGCCAGTTTAGGCTGGCTGCTTTGTTTATTTTTATGTCGTTGCATTTTCAAAATGGGTTCTAATTGTTTCTTGAGATGCTCCTGCCTTTAGCTCTATACTTCTGAATTCAGTTTCTTTTAAGAATTTGGTGTCCTTCATTTATCAGCAAACTCCCAGTTAAAAACAATGCAGGATGCACTGTTTTGCAGGATGCAGTGGCTCTTTATTTCTAGAACATATAATGAATACAATTCTTAGAGAAAGGAGAAAAATGTATTTTTCTAACAAAAATGAGAGAATTATAAACAGGAAAGCACCAAGCTAAAGGTGAATAAGTTTGACCTGGGTGTTATTCTGTGTTTGCAGCTCCCTCAGGAGTGAAAAGGAGGAGATTCATGTTACCAAACAGCAGGGTCTGGTCCCATTTGAACACAACATTTATAGCAGTTATTACAAAGACCAGTCTTGTGTATGTGTTCAATGATAAAATAGAGGATTCTAAGGTATGGGATCTACTGAAATAAATCGGAGCTTGTCTGAACTACATTTCACATATCATTTGAAATTACTGACTGCAAGATTCCAGTCACTAGCAAGTTTCTGTGCTCTGTGGCATCTTTGGAGTTCCATTGGTGTAACTGAGGTGAGCTTACAGTTCCTTTTCAGCACTAGGCAGAAAGCCATTGCCGTCACTACCTTCATGTTATTCCATCAGTACCCATTTCTTTGCGTCACCAACATTCCTGACCCCCAGACCACTTTCTCAGAAGCTGGACCAATCCTTCCTGCTAGCAGAACACACACATAGGGCTTCAGAGCTGTCAATTATTCAGTGTGAACTGCCTGATGAAAAATCTTGTATCAATTCACCCCTTAAGAAGTCGGTACATTGAAGTGGTTTGAACCAACCCAGACACTCTTCCAAGATGGATTAACTTGGAGGCAACTTCATCTTGAATTTCAGATTCCCGGATCTACCTTAATTTTCTGTTTAAATTACTGTTTTTAAAAAATCTTACTGAAAAAATTATATCACAGAGAATCCAAAGTCAAGAGAAACTTCTGCAAAAACAGAGCTAGGACTTGCAGGAGCACCTACATTGCAGGGAGAGGCAGTATATGATGACAGAGCTGGAACAGAAACTGGGGTTGTAATCTTGCATTACTGTGTAAGAAGATGGAATCAAACTCACATAAACACCTGATGGAAAAAACAACAACAAACAGAAAGAAGATGCTAATGACAGGCATGAATTTGAACCATGGTTATCTGCAGAGCTAACAAAAGCCTCATTTCTTAAATGGGTAACAGGAAATACTTCACATAAAGACCACTGAAAAATCTGTGCAATTAGCTTCTCAGCACAGATGTTACTCTATTGAATTCAAATTAGGGAGTAACGACTCCTAAGCTTGCTAAGATTCATCTGAATTTGAAGTATAAGATTCAAATGTAGCTGATCAAACAACAGCGTGATTTATCTGTTAGATGTGTCAAAAGAACTGAGCCTGGGGTTTGAATGCATGCAGGGCTTTAAGCCACTTTGTGCAGCTTGGTATTTCTGCTCTCTCTGATCATTTCTTCATCTTTTTTTTTCTTTTTTTTTTAGATTTCTTTTTGTGTCATGAACAAAGTACACTGCTCATTCATAAGGGGATTGCTCAAATCTCAAGTTCTTCTTTATTTCTGATTTCATTTGCATGAACATTTTACTCAACTCTTTTCCATTCTGAAGAAAGAGAAGCCATGTGGAGACTCCTGCTGTCTACTCCAGCTGGCCCTGGATCAGCCATGAGCCAAGCCTTGAACTCTCCCCTCCTGCTCTGTTCTCAACTTGCCACCCTCAGAAATGGCCAAGCATCTTCCACAAGGATGTGAGCCACTTTGATTCCTACCAATTTGACAGCACAACTTCTTCTCCCAAGATTTTGCTTTGACATAATTCTGTGTACAGAGGCCATTAGGAATGCATTGGTGTTGCAAAGTGTTCTTCCTGTGACATCTGTGGAAAGTACTTTTTAAACATATAAGGCTGTATTTCTGAATTGTAGAAAAGAAGTGTGTTTTCCCCTAAATATTTTATTATCTGTGTGAAAAAATGCTGCTTCTCTTCTTTAGTGTCTTAAGGGACAAATGCCTTTCCTTATGGTAATTATTTATTATAAACAGAACTTCCCAGAGCATTAGAGAAGATGAGAAAACAAACTTGGACCAGATGTTAGTCACACTATTCAATGCATTATTGGGAGGTACTCAGATCTTGTGATGATGGCTGTCGTATAAAAAGCTATGCAGAACAGAAACTAGCAAGCAAGAAGCTTTCAAGCCAAAATGAAAATAGAATTAAATTGTCCAGCTGTGCAGCTCTGGTATTCCACTTTGTTGTACGTAGCCTGATAGGCTTTGCTCTGTTCTCCAGAACACTTAATTGGGCTAAATTTGTTTATGTGTAACTCCATTGACCTTAATGCACTCATAGAAGAGTTTAGTTTGGTCTGTTGGATGTTGGGTGTTTTGTGCATGCAGCATCATTCCCAGGAAAAGATTACTTAAAGATAAAAATGTTACCTACATATGAAGACATGATCCATCTTCCACTTGAGACCCAAGAGAGAAAAATAAAAATGTCGACAAATTAAGAGTTGGCATTGTCCAGGAAAATGAGTTAAAATGCTTTTCAAATTTCCATAGTTCCTTGAGAAACATTTCTATAATGTTGGAAAGAAAGATGTTTTGTGTGAGGGTTTTGTTTATTCTATATTTAATTAATTTCTATCTTCATGATTTAAGCCTTAAGTCAGCTACAGAAACTAATTAGGCAATGCTATAACAAGGATTACTGAACTGTAATTATTATTTATTCAAATCAGTGGAAGAATTACCAGGGCTTATGTTAAAGACAATAGAAGCTAATGAATGAAGAAGCAAAGGAGGCCAGTAGTGATTTTAACTGAATATTGTAATAATATAACTGCCTATTGTCAGCCACCCAGCAGTGCAAAAGTAGCCATCTAACTGACACCCTGAAATAAGGGTCTGCTGATGTTGGCTTGTGAGTTATTTATTTCAACCATAATTTTTTTTAATGATTGCTTTTTAAAGAAAAATCATTTGGAAAAAAATTATATGGAGAGTACGAACACTAGTATGACTAGCTGGTTGATGAAATAAAGTGCCAGGAAAAAGCTGCAGAGATATATTTGCCTGGTATTTTCTCTGTATTTAAAATGTGTGATTTTTTTGCTCATTCTCTGAAAGACTCCAGACTGCTTAATTGCTGCAAGTGCCCACGGCTTTTCATCTGCAGTTTTAACCCACCAGTTACTTCCCAGCTGCACTTCTAGCATTCAAAAAGCCAATTCCAGCTGCATATTAATTTCACGGAAAAGTTTCAACACTCCCCAAAGGGAATAGTGCCCAGCTGAACTGGCCAAGGGTATCCTTCCCCTCATGCCTTTCCCTCCAAACACACTCCAGCTTCCTTGTCAGGGCTGGTGCAGTCTCCATATGGATTGCAGTATAGTACCAGGGTTTAATCTAGGCAAAGATCCTGATCTAGAGATAGACTAGCTGATGCAGAACATCAATATTGGCAGCCCAGGTATGTTCTCCTCTGATCTAGCATGAAATACTTTGGTTCAGTGGAACAAAAGCGTTCTCATTCTGGTCAACCCAAAAATATTTCCATTTTACCCAATCAAGTAAAAATTGAGATTTTGTGTAAACTGTCTTGCATTTAGTTCTACTTTCTGGAAATGGGGCCCAGTGTCACTAAGGACTCTAGGTGCTAGTAATGAAAAGACAAGAGGAGCCATTTAAAGCTGCATTTCTCTTTCTAGTTCTTCCTTACTCTCAAGTTTCCCAGATCCCAGATTAATTCCTCTGCCTCTCTGTTAATGTTAGTCCCCCGAAGTCATAGGAAATGAAGAAAGCAGGATGTGTGTGTGTAATTTCAACATGTGCTTCTTGCCAAAGGAAAATCAATATGCAAAATCACCTTATAAGATATTATTTTTCCACTTGATAAAGAAGAGATATTCTTGCTTTCCTCCCATGTAGCCTCAGGTCATGTGCATTTCTCTAACTTCATGTGCATACACAAAGAAGGGCACATGGCAGGGCACAATCACAGCCTGGAAGGGTATCACAAAAGACCTGAGATGCAGAAATGGCCAGGGCATGACTGCATGCAGGAAAGTTCAGTGCATAGGACCCTGAAGCGTCCTGCACTCCTGAAAATCTGGGCACTGTCAGTTGCCACAGGGATCCAAGAGCTAAAATCCTTTTCTCTCAATGAAAGAACAGCTTTCAGACTAGTGAAACCTTGGGGCTCCTTAGGGAAACCATAACCATGGGATCTGAGAGATGAGTCTGCTTGCCTTTACCTCCACAAATATATGTTCTCACTGTCCATTTACTGGAACTAGGTGGTGTCTTCAGCACTAGCCTAACAATTCACAATGATTTCCTTGCTCCTGGTAGTGTGCCTCCTTCAGTTCAATCCTGAAGACACAGGTGATAAAAGTTAATGTCCAGATGGATTATATGTATTGAAAACACAATTTTATATTGTTAGTTTCATATAATGTGTCTGATTTTTTGTGTCTGAGCTCCAAAATGCTACAACAAAGATGTGGTTTTGCTACATAATCTTCCTATTTGTTTTTTAAATCTTTCATTCAGATTTATGCAGATGTTCAGTCTGCAGCTATGCAAAATTTCAGATGGTTGTAGACATAGAAAACAAGATCACAAGTGTGTACATAAGCAAAATGCCTCAGCAATGCTGACTTGAAAACCTGAGCTGACTGTCCCCACTTCATCTCTGCATAGCTGGCTGATTAGCATTTGGTTTTTAACTTACCTCTTCAAAGTACAGCGAGTGTACAGCTTGGTTCTTCTGAAGCATTTACATATGAGTTTTTATACGGCATCTGAAATGGAACTTCAGATGTCATCACACCTACCCCATCTGTCCTCGAGCCGACGTAAAAAGAAACTGCTGACACACACTTCCACACTCAGAGAAATGTTCCTGGGTCTTACTGACAGACATTGCTCTGTTTCAACCACTGCTGTTACAAAAGCCCCTTGGAACAAAGACATCCTTTTCATTTTGTGTGGTACTTAGCATTGCAATGTCCCAGTCTGTGACTGAGATGCAATGGGAATAGAAATAATGTTGTAATACAGGCACTTGGAAATCTGCTCAGCTGGCTCTCATGCGAGAATTTGGCTTTGCTCTTGATGAGGTCATGTGAAAGGAGCATTTATTTATTTATTCATTATTTTTGCATATGTACAAAAAGGTTCTGGAAGTGCATCCTCAGCACCTTTTACACAGCTACAAATTATCTTTATAAAAATATCACTAAAGCAAAGTGCAGAGCAGCCACTCAAAAATAAATAGTTAAAAATACACTTGGCAAATTAAAAGCTGGAATCACATTTCTGTATCAGTGAGATTCTTCCCCAACCACAGTCCTGTCCAGAGAAAAATGAGGGTCTGTATACTGAACCCATAGAGTCAACAGATAGGATGTCTTTCAGAGTTTGAGACCTCAATGAGTTCCAGAGCCTAAAGGCCAGATGTGAAGTCCCTGGAAGGCCTTCAGATTTCAAGAGACTTTCTTGACACAGCAAAGATGGGTGGCATCAGTGTGTGTGAGACACCCTTGATTTTCTGTGTTTCTATCAATTGAGAAATTACATCTATTCCTCCAGCTATCCATGTCTTCAATATTATATCAAAATAAGAAGAACAAGACTCACAGTGGATAGAAAATATTGAGATCTTTTTCCCATCAAAAGCTGGAGGAAAGTAAAGATATAAAAAAAATGTTGGGTCCTTAATAGGTTAGGGTCTCTCCTAAAACAGAAATTCGGGCTATCAGCTTCTGTTGCATTTCAAAGTGTTTATTTGTATTAGAGTTATTAAAAAAAAAATCTAAATACTTCATGGAAATACTTCTGCTGAAAGTTTTAAATCACCTTCTGGGTGATGTTGTGAACACAGCACTGTAATCTGGAAAGATGTAATGATTTAGTCATTTGGGCCAATTAGTTTTGTCAGACACTGCCAACTGAGTGATCTTCCTTAGAAGCAGTATTTAGGCCTTCTTTGTTTTAAACACAAATTCTGTTTGTTAAAATATAGAGTAACTTTCTACCTTGTTTTGTTAAAAAAATGCACATACATCATTTGCCATTCCTGCAGGAGAAAAGCATATAAAGAAAAAAATGTCAAACTTTTTCAGACATTCACAGTAACCTTAATAATACTGAGATATCTTAAATGTATAATGAGTTTCTACTTGTCCTACTGAATTGTAGGGGCTTTTCCTTGTGGATGAAAATATATGAAAAAAAAAGTCAGCAACAATAATTTAGGGGCTTTACTTCTGCAACACAGGAATTATAATAATATTGCTATTTCTCACAGCGGTTCCAAAAAGGATATTCATTAGTGTTAAGCAGGCAGAGTACATATCTACATAATACTCTCAATGAAAAAATGTGAAATGAAAGTCTGCTGTGTGTATAAACTCATAAAAAGCTCTTCCAAAAGCCAGAGCACCTTGATTATTCAGATGGCCAAGTCATAACTGAAGTAATTTCATCTTTTTAAAATCTGGGCTTTTTTTCATTTTGGCACTTCAGCAGCATTTTACATCAATTAGGTACCCATTTCAGCAGCTGTACCTTACCTAAATGTATTTAGATGAATTCAAAGACTATTTCTGTCACTTTTTACAAAATCAACCAGCTTAAACCTTACACCAACAGCACGGATATTCTGTAGGGTTTCTGCCAATTCTGGAAAAGGTATTTTCTGCTGACAAGCAATCAGCTTTCTGCTGTTATTAAAAATTATTCAATGGCATTTTTACCATCTGTTATGATGTGTACTCTTTTTTAAGGTAATGAAATTTAACACTTAAGTGCAGAGTAGAAAACTTTCTACACAAGCAAGATCTTTCTCAAAACAACTAGGCACTCAGAACTGTAATCTCTTTTCACATATTGCCAAAAATGTTTCACGCACACTTATGTCCCCAAATGACCTTACTGAAATGCAAAATCTTTTATTGGACTGCTTTCTTTCATCTGGAAATGCTGCAAAATGTTATAACCTAGACCATCGGTCAGTAATGAAAGGAATATGTTACTTCTTTCAGTCACAGTATTAATCCATAATACCTTGTAGTTAAGGGGTGAAGTTTTATTTTCTGAGTGATCTGCATTTTATTTTAAAAGGAATTGTGATCTAGCAGAATCCTAAAGAAATGGGGATTAACTCTTAGTTGACAATTTCCTTTCTCTTTCTAAATAGTTAAGCAGTTCTCTATCACAAGTTTAATATGTCTTCTTCCAGGTCTTTTGGCCCCACATGTTTATTTTTTGAAAGCTCTAGGTGATGTTGACATTTTAATGTTTTTTTTCCAAATACACGGGCATTTATTTTATGCAATTTTTATGGTTATAAAGCTAATTGTATCTCAATCCTCCTGTGAGTCAATCCTCAATCCTCCAAGGACACCCCAGCAGAGATCACTCTTCATGTGAGGTGTAGAGGGGAACATTCCCTATTTTTAGATGAGTCTACAGTGCCCTGTAGAGCAACCAGTCTCAGCCCAGACACACAGTCAGCTTCTGTCATTTATGTCACCTCCCCAGGGAGTCTATGACCAGGTTTCATATTTAAGTCATGATTAGAAGAAACAAAGAATTAGATAACATCTAGGGTATTTTAAGTAACTTATACTTGCGTCTGTCTTGTCATCTGTCTTGCTTATGCACAGACTGTCTTCTCTAAGCCCTCACCAAGTCTGTGTGACTTCTACAAAGGCAACTGACATTTCAGAAAGTACATCATGGACCTCATTGGTGTTTCTCGGAGTTTGTAGAGTCATTGGTCATTCCTAAACAAATAATGCTTCCAGGCTCAGAAGGAGTTTGATTACATGTCCTCAAGGACATTGGGTTGGCCACGTCTTTATGGGTCTTCAGTGTCACTTAACAAGCATCTGTCTAGAAGCTGAAGTTTTCTGAACTGAAACATTGCAGTTGTCCAAAAAATGCTTCCATAACCAGTTCAGTCAATCTACAGTTCCTGTGGAATATTACACAAAAGAGAAACTCTTCCTCTCCGGACTACAGAGTTTGCATTTTTCCATGGAGGCAAAAAGAATCATTTGTATCCAACAAGAGAGTACATTTAATAGTATCTTGCAATATATTTATAATTATCAACCACAGAGTCTTGGGTCCAGAGCCAGCTTCTAGTCCAGATGTACTAAGGACATCTGCAAATACTGGAGGCTGCTAGGAGGCAGGTCAAAATTAAGAAAAGCAATTTCTTAAAGTGCAACTACAGACAAAGGTATTGCTTGTTGCCAAAGGATAAAATAAAACCACTCAGGAGTTACATGAAAGGCAACATGGTTGTTTATTCCCCTTTGTCCATGTTTTTGTAAACAAGATCACGAGTTTTTCTTCTGATTAATGTTGCCAAAATTTCCACCCTCTATCCACTGCTTAAAAACTCTTTGAACACTGATCAGTGTTGCCAAAGAACAACAATGTAACCTAAAATGTCAGTCATTGCTATAACTCAGACTGATGGCAGACATTTAGGACTTCTGCATCTTTGTCTTCAGGTATATACATGATTTTTAGTTTTAAGCACCTTAAAACATTATTGGGGATAAGAAACAAAGAAGGTTTAACACTAACATAGCATTAAACCCATAACATGAAATTAAATTCAGCCAAACAAACTCCATAGTTCTAATAGAAGATAATTCTAGGATGGGATGTTTGGAAAGAAAGCAGCAGTGAAAGAAACAAACTAATGGTGTTGAAAGCCCATTTGGAAAGCAAACACCCGTTTCAGCCATTTTGCACAGAGCATGCCACAGGTTTGCCCTGCTCCCTAAAACTGACCTTCTAGCTGAAATGAAAATGAGGAAAAGTCTGCAGGAACCTTAAAAAAGACCTAGAGGCCCGATGAAAACTATATATGTAGATGCAAAGACCAATAAAAAGCATCTGTGTGAATAACTGATTAATATTGATTCCAGTTCTCATACCTTAAAGGAAAAAAAAGAGGAAATGTTTAGTTGTAACTGGCAGCTTTGCCCCAGCTCATTCCTCCAAAATAAAGAAACAATACAAGCAGCAGACTAATGCAGCTGAAATTGCATCTCTTGCTTTTATAATTTCTGCATACTTTCCACACAGAAAATATTTTCTATTCCTGTGTATACTGTACCTGCATAGTGCCCACTTGCATGGCTGGGTGCTTACAAAGCAGTGCTAACTTCAGCAGCCCTGACCCTCAGCATAAAGGTCTTGTCACATCACCTTAGAGATAATCCTGTGCAATTAATACCAATTGCACGTGTAGGATTTGATTGTGATGTGCTGCTCCAAAATCATGACAGAAAGCCACAGACAGAAGCAACTACCAAGAGCTGAAGCTAACATTATCTATTTCAGATGAAAATAGGAGCTTACAGTTCAGCCATAACTCCAATAGGAGTTTCTGTTCAGCCATTTTTAACATGGCTCAACAGAAATAGGGTGGCATCATATCCAGCCACATCTGTCTGCATCTGCTTCAGCAGATCCCATTTTCCTTTAAACTTACTTTTATGTATTTTCCTATTTCACATATTTCTTTAGTATGCTTTTTAACAGTATTGTCTAATGTATTAAGAAGTTTCTGTTACTAGTTTCACAATACTTTTGCTAAAAACATATGAATAGCTATTACCATATTTATACTACTATCATCAGAACATACCATATAACTTATCTCTCTAACCAACAAATACAACATTAAACCTTGTTGGAAAAAAAACAATAATTGCTTCAATTGAACCTATATCTGAATTGCTTGTGTGAAAAACATGTTTTAGAAACCAACAGATACAACATTAAACCTTGTTGGAAAAAACAATAATTCCTTCAATTGAACCTATATCTGAATTGCTTGTGTGAAAAACATGTTTTAGACATGAACAATCTGCCCTTGCACTGCAGCGTTAGCCAAAGGGGAGGCTATAGATTTGGTTACTTATAGACAGACAGACCTCTTCACTATTACTCTTCTGAGCTATAGTGAGAAATAGCGACCTTAAGCTTGGTGGGGCAGGGGAACAGGAGCAGCAAGAATAGCTTTTGCCAGCTATCTTAAGAATACAACTAGACTTGGAACAGATAATAGCTGGAAGAATCTAGTATAGCATTTCTTCTCAGCTGGATCCAGAAGTCAAGCCAGTCTATGACAGGATTAGATGGAAGTGTTGTCTAGGTAAAGGGCTTGAGTGCTTAACTGGTAAAACACATTGTTCTCTCAAAGATGTTACAGATTCCTTTCTCTCTTGCAGGGTTTTTGGTGTTTAGCTTATTTAGCTTTTGGTTTTGGGGTTGGTTGTTTTTTTTGTTTGTTTGGTTGGTTTTTTTAAAGAAAAAATTATACAGCATATTATGTCCATATTGTATTTGCAGGGCACCCTGGATGACGGAAGGAATGATGAATCTGACTCCATCTTCTCAGGAGGTTAATTTATTATTTTATTATAATATATTATATTAAAGAATACTAAATTATACTACACTAAAGAATAGAGAAAGGATACTTACTGAATGCTAAGAAGATAATAATGAAACTCGTGACTCTCTCCAGAGTCTCGACACAGCTTGGCACTGACTGGCCAATGAGCTAAAGTAACTCACAGCAGAAAAAAATGAAACAATCACCTGTGGGTAAACAATCTCCAAACACATTCCAAAGCAGCAAAACACAGGAGAAGCAAATGAGATAATAATTGTTTTCTTTTTCCTGAGGCTTATCAGCTTCCCAGGAGAAAAATTCTGGGCAAAGAGATTTTTCAGGAAATGTGAATGTGACATGTATAAATCAGTTATTTCATTGATACCACAGGAATGAAGACTTGGAAATTTGTTTTCCACCACCTTGAGGTTTGCCTTACATTTTTATCTGTTTAAAGTAAGACAGATGTCTCTTGAAGCAGAATCCTTACACTTGACACTATCAGGGAGCATAGTATCCAAAAGGTTGGTTGTTTTTCATCCAGCTGTAACTGTAGAGACAACTGACAAAATGGAAACATTTCCCTGCTAATGGCAGACACCTATTTTTTAGAGGTGGAAACCAATACAAGGCAGAGAATATCCATCTTTTAGTCTCTTTGGTAGAAAGTACAATTTGACCCTGAGTAATCTGGGGTCCATGAAGAACCCTGGGACTCTCTGTGCTGCTTAGATGACTCCAGAGACCATGAGCTCCTTATACCTGTCAGAGCCACGGTCATCTCTGAACTTCCTTTATCTCATGTCCATATTCTCAGTGAAGGGAGATTTGGTGGAGAAACAGGCTTCCTCTTCTCTGCTTCTGCAATGGCTTCAGAACCTACTGCAACATGGGTTAGTCTAGCCCAAAGAGACAGATGAGAGGATGTCACAAAGGGTCTGACAACTGGTAAAGGGCTTGTGTCTTCATTAGTTTTGCACCTGTTTTTATGGTTTTGTTTTGGATTTTTTTCTGTGCATGAAGCTGCCACAGACATGCCCATTCTCACAAAGGAAGATTCTTCATAATTAATTGTCAGCATTATGGTCCCACTTGATAATTAATTTATTCATTCTCTTGCTGTATAACTGTTTCTCTTAACCGACTGACTTTGGCAATGGTTCTCTGCATAATTGATTCATATTGCTGTTGATTCTCCCCATTTTTATTTAATATCAGAAATGATTTGCTGTATAACTGCCTCATTGCTTAACTCATTATCTACACAATTGCTTGCTATCATAACTGATTCACTGCTTAACTGTCTCACAGAATAATGAACGGCAAGTAACGGCCGTCCACTTTTCACCTTCATTTCCCTCCCCTACATCTGCCTCTTCTTTTCTCTACATGCCTGCCCAAATCCTGCCTGACATCCATTTTAGCCCCTCAGCCCAGTACAAAATGTCACTGCTACCATCAGTCCTCTGGCCCATATTCAGATACTGCTCCAGCCCCCTTTGGTTTTTCCCCATTGCTCATGCAGCTGCATCAAACAGAGTTGGCACAGCTTCAGCTCTGAGTCTGTCATATATTCTCAACATATTCTCAGCCTCTCTTTGAAATCTTTATGCTCATCTCCTCTGTCCTCCTTTCACCACTTCAAGTTCATGTCTGTCCCCTACTACTAACTCTTGTAATCTTTCTTTTGCACAATTTCACCTGGAAGACACCTCTGGACTACTCTACAAAGCCTCTCCTCTTCCTCCTCCTTAAATCTTCCCTCAAATCCATACT
Source organism: Passer montanus (assembly GCF_014805655.1). Taxonomy (NCBI): domain Eukaryota; kingdom Metazoa; phylum Chordata; class Aves; order Passeriformes; family Passeridae; genus Passer; species Passer montanus. The sequence goes on from NW_024367261.1 coordinate 5,778,161, forward strand.
TTCTGCACTGCACACAATGCCTGCTACACCAGAGGCCACTACAGTATTGCTGTCCTCATATGACTCTGGTAAAACTTTAAAACTGCTGGCAACACACCCAGATTGCTCATGCATCCTTGCACACACCATCACAGGGCTCTTGATCCTAATTCTCTTCACAGCATATCATGTCCTTCTTAAAGAGCACACATAGGCTGCTGACTTTGTCTTGTATATTTGCATTGCCCTGCCTGAGATACCTGGGAAAAACTGTAAATAATAGATGCATTTCCAGAAAATTAAAAAGCCAATGCAAATAATCCCTAGGGAGGAAAGGTTCCACTAGTAGAGAAGAGCCCCAAATTCCAATCTACTCCTTTCCTTTTCACTTGCCTGGAATTTTTTTTTTTTTTAATCTTCAGCCAGAATGAACCAGATCTCTGAAGAGCAATTAAAATACAGCACAGAAAGTCCTGCCTGGCAATCCCACTGCAGGACTCCTTTAAGAAAGAATTAAGTTCAGGTTTGTGGAGACATGAAATTCTTATTTGCAATTTATATGATTCCCAGCATGTAAAGATAAAAATAAGAAACTCCTACAGATAATAGACTCCCTTACTTCTGTCTTCCTGCACACATCAGTCATAAGCAGCTGCTGCTGTCCCTCTGTATCATGACAACAATTCCTCCTGTCTTTATTCAGTCAAAGGTGGTGAATGCATAAATATTCTGTATACAAGGTAATTCTTGGGCTAGCAGGAAATTATATTGGTCCAAATTGTCCTCCGTTGTAATGGCACTCAGTTTTTGATAGCTTTAAACACAGATTGTATTTATCCATTCATTCTACAGGAAAAACACAGCCAATGACAATATAGCAGGATTTAATATTCTAATATAAATGCCATTTCTTACTGCTGTCAACCATAGCACTTGAATAAATATTATACCTCCTTCCTTCAAGAAATCACAGCAGGGTTATTTCTGGCAATTGAACCAGCTTCCAGGGAGATACACTCTGCTGGTGGTTTCTGCAAGGAGTTCGGTGCATGACCCCATTTAAAGATCTCTGGAATAGCTGTTTAGCGACTCAGAGGATCAGGTCAATTGGTTTAAACCTCGTCTGGGTCCCCAGGCTGAATTGGAGCGGCACTGACAGGCAGCACCAGCAGAAGTTATTGCTGCCACCTACGGGTAGCATCCTCCGGGTAGCATCCTCAGCCTTCCTTACGAGCCATCTATACCTGTTCGAGTGCGTAAACGAGTTTAACGGGAGAAATCTCAGACTCGTCTCCTAAAAAGAGAACAAAGTAACAGAGGAAGGACCTCACCTATGCATCCCCCGGAAAAGAATCTGAGAAGACTTTGAGCATTTAAAATTATTGTCTGGTGTAGGTAAGGAAAACAATTGTATCTTATTTTCTGCCTTTGCTGTTTTAGGTGCTGCCTTCACTTTAAAATCACGGGAGCACGCTCATCTCTGACATAACAGCACTGAAATTACTCGAAATGCACCTTTTGCATATTCATGCGAAAGCTGTTACAGCCCTTTTCTTCCATTCGATGGGGGAAAGCATTCATGCAATGGTGACTCTCCATGCTGGGAGGTTTTTAGCTTTTTCCATTTAGAAGTAAGAACAGTTTGGGGCATTCATCACCCCTGGTAGCTGTTAATGCCCCTGAACTCTATACAATTACTGTGTTAAAATATTTTATGTAAGTGACAGTACTAGTTAAGGCTATTTTGGATTGCACTTGCAGTACTTTTAGCTCATTAGTCTGTCTCTGACAGTGGCTAGTCCCAAATGCTTGAGGTGCAAAGTGAAGAAACTCGATAGCAGAGAATTAATGCAAGGGCACAGGAACCAGTCCCTTGCTATTATAGGGAACTGTATTGTAAAATCCCTTTCACAAGTGTACCACACTCATCTAAGAACTGATTTCAGGTTTTGATCCCTCCTGATTCCTGTGGAGAAGCTTTTCACAAACTATACTGTTGAACAAAAACCTATTAATTTCCAATCTACATTTATTTACAGCCACTTTACACCAAATGTTCTTTTACCAGTAATGTTCTTTCACCTTCCTTTTTTGTTTTGTTTCGTTTTTTTTTACTTTTACTCATCCATTTTGCTTACAAATGCAAAAAAGAACCCCTCTCAAGCTTTGTTTGGCTTAGTTAAACAAGCCAGTTTCTTTTTTAATCACCTGTGACTCAAAGGATGCTTCACTCCCCTTAATTATCCTGTTTACACAAGGGTCTCAGTTTCACTTGGATTCATCATTACTGAAGTTACCAGAAATGTATTTCATACTTGAAATTACATTATACTCAAGGGTCAATGAAACTTTCCATGTGAACCACTGAAAATATCCAACTTGATACACCTTGGGGTTATATTTGCTTTCCTTGAAGCCATAGCACATTGGTGGGTCAACTAATATGTCCCAGAGCTCACTTTATCCTCCTTCAGTTTTCACCTAGAAGTACAGAAGATGTTGTAATTAGTCCTTATTTTGCACTTTGCATTACTTTGCCATTTCTGTTACCCTAGTTTCTAAGGTCATTCACCACTTGTTCTTTCTCTGCAGATCTCACTTTTACAACCAAGGGGGTTGTAACTCCATAGATCAGTGAATGCTGTATGCCTGCAGGGATGAAGTTTTCAGGACACAAAGCATTTGCTTCATTTATAGTCTTTAAGCAGGGTCTATTGGCTATCAAGGGGTAATGGATAGATTAAAGTCGAGCATTTTATAAGCAATTTACAATCATGAAATAGCAGAAAGTTTTTTGTCCTGTTGACTCTCCTGGCTTGCAACTGCACCATTTCTGCCTTTTCATGCAGAAATTAGTCCCCAGTGCTCAGTTACCAAAACAGATAACTTTGAAGCCACTGTAGCCTCCTGAAGGTGCCTCCAGAATGCAAGAAATCTATCTGCTGGTAGTACACAACAGTCTCCAACATGGAGGAAATGGTCAAAAATAGGATGTGGAAGATCATAGAACCATGGAAGGTTGGAAGGCACCTTAAAGACTGGAAGGCATCTGGTTCCAGGCCCCCTGCCATGGTCAGAAACATCTTCCATTAAACCAGGTTGCTCAAAGCGCCATCCAATCTGGCCTTGAGCACTGCCAGGGATGGGGCATCCATGGCCTCTCAGGGAAACCTGTTCCAATGCTTCACCACCCTCACAGTGAAGAATGTTTTACTAATATCTAATCTAAACCAACTCTCTTTCAAGTTTAAAGTCATCCCCCCTGTCCTGTCACTAGATGCCCATGTAATTAGAGTCTCCTCATCTTTCGTGTGGGCCCCCTTTATGTATTAGAAGGTGCTACAAGCTCTCCCTGGAGCCCTCTCTTCTTCAGGGTAAACAATTCCAATTCTTTCAGCATGTTCTCCTGTAGAAGAAGTTCTCCAGCCCCCTGATCATGTTCATGACCTTACTCTGGACTCACTCGGGCAGGTCCATGTCCTTCATCCATTGGGAACCCCTGAGCTGGATGTACAACTCCAGGTGGGGTTCCATAAGAGCTGAGTAGAGGGAGAGAATCACCTCCCTCAACCTGGTGACATGACACTGGAAAGGGGAAAAAATTAAAATACTGATCTCTGACACAAAGTCATCTGCCCTAGGAGATCTCTGTAGCTTGTGATAGTGACTCTGCTTTCATTAGAGAAGATGAAAAGCGGCACTGTGTGATAGCCAGCATGTGTGGGTGCATCTGACCCTGACGGGGCTGGCTCCAGCTGCAGTCGGAACCTCCATCTGTACAGCACCCATTATCTGCCATCATGTCCAGGCACAAAAAACAACTGCAAAATGCAAACTGGCAGATGATATAGAAGAAAATACTTCAGCAGTCATAGTTTTGCCTTTCAATTGCTGTAAGTAGCACACAGGGCTTTGAAAGGGACAGTTGAAGAAAGTATCAGAGAAAATACACTGCACCATTTCTGAATCATCCACAGAATGAAAAGACTGCAGACTCACAAATGTCAGCAATCAGTGCTGTGCTTCTGCCAGGCAGTGTGCATGGAACAGCCAAGCAGATGCAGTGAACTTATTAAGCATATTTCTACTTTCACTTACAATGAAAACAAACACGGCTGTGCGAGTCGGCCTGCTGATGACCCTGACCATCAACAGTGCAAGTGGTTTAAGAAATGGCTGTTCATGCAGCCCGCAAGTATAATGATATCTCTCTGTGTCCTGGGTTGACTACATGATGCTTTTATCCCCAACTGTTCTGTTTATGCTGAATAATAAGTTTTGCACCTTTGAGACTTGTTCCAGAGAGTGAAGAGGGGAGGGAAGAAGCGCGCAGTTTGTTTTCAGACACTGCACTCACTCCTCCACATTCCTGCTCCTGGACTGTGTTGTCTGCGGATGGACAGACAGCAGGACAGAGCTCTCCTTGGCTTTTAGTTAGTTTTAGCTAGCTGAGGCAAAAACATTGCCTGGACTTTTTTTCCTTTTCTTTGGACCAGTTCAAACCTGCTCTGGACTGAACATCTTGAGAAACATCGGCACCTCCACCTGTGGCCCACCGGGCTGGGCCTGGGCCATGGCACTTCCAGCACAGGAGGGACTGATCAGAGACTGAGTGAGCTGAGCTACAGCCCACGGAGGGGACTGTTCTGAGTTTGTCTCTCTTTTGGAGCGGCAAGAGGTTTTATTGTTTGTTTCATTTTTATTGTTTAATAAACAGTTTTTTCCACTTTGGGTTCTCTCCCAAATTTGCCCTGAACCAGGACACTCTGATACACAAAGTCATATTTATAGTTTGTTTTGTAAGAACACCAAGGGCCTCTACTGTTCTGCTTTTTCACCACAGCAGCTGGAAGGGGGTGCTGCTGCAGACCTGCTGGCCTTGTGTACGTGCAGTCTCGGCTGCAGAGACACTGCTGTGCTGCTGTGACACTGCCATGTGCCACGGCGGGTCACCCACCTTTGCGTTTATATAGATACACCTGAATGATGCCATCTTCACACTGATTTACCGTAATTATTGAGTCTAGTAGGAAGAAGAAAAGGTGCTCCTTTTTTTCTGTGAATTTGTATCTAGCAGGAAAAATATCAGCTTGCTCTGAAGTGCTGCCTGGAGAAAATGGGATGAATCAACTTCTTCTATTAATTTCCTACAAATATTAAGTAATGTGTCTTAACAACAGGCACATAGAAAAAAACCCTCATTTTCCCATATTTCTCAGAAACTTGTATTTTTGGCAGAACCAAACAAACAGCACACCTGACCCACTCTAGTGCTTAGGGCAGCTGTTCAATGGTTCAGGCTCCAGCCCCACCAAGTTGCCCAGTCCTGGGCATTACTTGGTTAATATCTTCAAGCCCCAAAATCCCAGTCCCATTGCAGAGTGACAAGTTCTGTCTGACATTGTTTGTCTGGTTTAGTGATTTAGGGTTTACAGTGGCAGTGCTGCACTGATTGGTAGGAAGACTTAGAAAAGTTAATCCACAAACAGCAGAGGTTTATGTCCAAAACGGAGACAGAGGAGTCCCGTTACTTTATTAGTATTTATCAGAATAAAGGGAGAGGTCATGGGGCATTTCCCCTGGGGTGTCTCAAATTTTTGGAGGACGTTGCCTCCTTTTTATCATAGAATAAAGTGAGAGGCCATGGGGCATTTCCCCTCGGGTGTCTCAAATTTTTGGAGGACGTTGCCTCCTTTTTATCATAAATCCCCATCTGCATTTCCCCCTCTCTTTCCCCATTGGCTGAGGTACTTGAGAGGTACAGATTCCCTAAAACACCTAATGCCTAAGACCCACTTCTAATGTATAACAACCCCCCCTTTATCTTTTCCTTGTGCCATTTAGTGGAATTGCTTATGGAATTTATGGTTATTCCCATTGTTTCTTCCATCTCTCAGTAATCAATGTCATTCATCAGCAGACCTACGGTTTGTTTATAAAGACAAATCTCTCATTCTATTTATCAATAAGCGGAATCCTTCCCATTGTTTCTTTTATCCCTCAGTAGCTAGCTTTATTTGCCAGCAGATCCACAGTTTGTTTTAAAGACAAGCCCCTCATTCCCTTCAGACTAGACGATCTCAAAGGTCTCTCCCAGCCTTGCCGACCCCACGATCCCGGATTCCAAGGTTCTGTGCCCAGGGCAGTGTCCGCCTCCACGGCATCGAGCCCGCACCGCCCTCGCAAGCACCGCCCGCCGAACCCGGCCCGCCCGCGCCGCTCTCCTCGGCGCGGCCGCTCCGTGAGCCGCAGAATCAATCGCCATCCCTGGCGGCGTCACCGGCCGTGTTTGGCTGCGTCCCGGAGGCGGAAGCGGGACGGCGCCTGTGGCGGAAGTGAGCCGCCGGGGCGGCGTGTGCTCGGCGATGGCATCCCAGTAGTGGCGACGGCAGCAGCGGCAGCAGCGGTTTCCCTCCTTCCCCTCCCCTTTTCCGCCGTCGGGACCGGGCGGCGCGGCGCGGCCATGGCCGGGGCCCAGGCGGCCGCGAGCGGCGGGGGGCGTGGGGAGTTCGGGCAGCGCGGGGAGCGGGGTGAGCCCCCGGGCGTGGGGCGTCCTGGGAGCGCGGGGAGTTCGGGCAGCGCGGGTACGGAGGCGTGTGCAGCGCAGGTCCGCGCAGGGCGGCTGAGGGGGCTGGCGGTGTTTAGAACAGGAGGCTCGGGGAGGACCCGGTCGCTCTCCAGATGGACTCGAAACGCAGGTCGGCCTCTTCGCCGAGATAGCCAGCGACAGGATAAGGGGACGTAGCCTCGAGCTGTGCCAGGAGAGGTTTGGGTTGGACGTGAGGAAGAATTTCTTCACAGAAAAGGCGGCTGCACTATGCACCGGGCTGCCCAGTCACCGTCCCCAGGGTGTTTAAGGACGTGGCGCTCAGTGCCATGGTGTGGTTCACAGCGTGATGCTCGGCCAAAGGTTGGACTCGATGATCGCAAAGGTCTTTTCCAACCTAAGTGATTTTATATCCTGCCTCTTGGCAGTTCAGCTCGTGCCCCACCTCACGTTCTTTCTGTCAGGGTTGTTTATACACTACACGTCCCAGTGGAAACAACACACTGCCTTAGATTGGCTTTCAGTGTTAAAAGTATTTTCTGCAAAAACAGTAAATGGCAAATTGTGAGTGGTTACTTTTTTCTTAAATGGCAAGTGATGCAAGTTCACTTCTTTAACAAAGAGGGGACAGAGTGTGTGGATTTAGCCCTCCAGCTTTGAAGTGCTCACAGGTTCCACCTGCTGAGGTGATTCCCATAAAGGAACAGATGCAGGATCACGTCAGCTGGAGGGATTTTTTCCAGAACATTGTATTCCTGGAGAGCTCTAGTAAGGGGAGCAGTAGCATAGTGTCCTGTTTTCCAGCTCTTGCACATAGCACTTATTGATCAGATGTCTTTTCACTTTCAAGCAGGCTTTGGTAATCTCAACACAAACTGTTTTGTCATAAGTGAAAAACATTCTAGGTAGTAAGGAAAATCCTGGAAAGCAAACATGCTGCTAAAATATTCTTTCTGAAGAAATAACTTTTTTTTTTTTCCCCCCACAGATGTAAGCATCTCTGTGTCATCTTTACAAAGCAAAGAGAATATTTCCTTAGTAGGAAATAGGCGGCTTTATTTTGACACTCATGCACTGGTATGCCTCTTGGAAGAGAAAGGTAATGTTTGAAAGAGGTAGCTATTTTTAATGGCTTTTTGAGTGTTTTTTTAGTTTACAAGCTTGTTACTTTTCCTTGACACACAGTGTTACACCTTGATTTTTATGAATTTTTGGGGGCTTATCGATATACTAGGTCGGGACATATAATCCATGGGTAGGATTTCTTTGGCTCCAAAAAGGAAACAGTGAGCTTATTTGGAAACAGTGAGCTTTGTTTGGAATAACTTTTGCCCTATTGGTGTTAAAAATGCTAAGAAAAAAATGCAATTTTAAGAACTGAGAGGAAAGAACCCCAGAGCCTTCAAGGCAGTAGTTTAAAATGTACTAATTGGATTCCTTCATATTTGGTATATTATACCTTGAATATGCACCAGTGTGTTACAATTGGATGGAATATGAACTACTTTGTACAGTGCAGCTCTTAGGATAGAGCATAGAATACTCTTAAAAATAGCATTATGCTATACAGATAAGGGAATAGATTATTTTGAATTCAGTGCTGAGGTGGGAGAGGTATCCTAAGGTGAAGCTCAATACAGCTGAAGTGACTTGTAACAGCTCTCTATTCCTACAATGGAGGGGTCATAGTCCCCTTCCCCTGCCAGGTGGTTTCTTTTTCCATGGGCCAGGAACTTTTCAGGAAATTCTCCAGCTCTTTTTCTTGTTTGGTATTCTGAGACACTGCTTTAATGAGTTGCTGGATCAGTTGAGAGAGCACAGGTCGGAGTGTCAGGAGGAGGGATAAGGGGAGAAGGAGCCTTTTAGGAGTAGTTAAACTTTTATATCAGCTCAGCTACTGAAAGTGGCTTGCTCTCAGCTGTGCTTGCTGATGCTGAACTGCTGGTGAGTTTGAAATAATCACGCTTTTGCAAGTGGTTCTTTTCATAATGATTAACTCTTGTTCGTGACATTTTTACTCCTACATTTTGAGGGTGGAAAAGATGAAGGTATTTTTAGGGACAGTGTTTTAGTATAGTTTCCAATATATTCAGTTCAGAAACTTTCTGATAGGCACTCAGAAGCTGGTAGACCTAAAATCAGGACAGTTGGCTGTGGTTTTAGTTGTTGAGTTTTGTATATCTTCAGTGGCACTGAAGTTTCATAGTGTAATGAAGTATCTGCTTTTCAGAGCCAGAATTCTTGCTTGCTCATGGAAGTAACTACAAGTGAGAGATGACATTCCACAGTAACTGGAGAACTCTCTTTATCATGCTGATAGTATAATAGTTCTGTGCTATGGAAGCAGTCATCCTATTCACAGACAGTTGTGGGGTGGGGAAACTTGCAGGTATTGACTGTGTTCTTTTGTTAGTGCTGGATCAAGAGTTCTGTGTTTTATTAACTTTCATAACTGGCATTTGTTGTAATTTGGTGCTGATGATCAGCAAGTGGCATTTCTGTAAACTGTCCAGATCTGGATCTCTCTCTGAATGTCACTCTTTGTTTTGCTTAGGGTTCACTACTCAGCAGTCGGAGGTCATTGTATCTGCATTAGTGAAAATCATGAACACCAACCTGGATATGATTTACAAGGACATGGTCACCAAAGTACAGCAGGTTAGATCAGAGGCAGTGGTGGGGTTAAAGTGAATTAAAGCCTTGTATGCCTGCTAATGAAATATGTGTTGCTATTTATTGCTGTTATACACTGCATTTTAAAAGTTTGAAGGTGAAGAGCAAACATTCGTCTTATTGACTGATTCATTTTGTCTTGAGTTTATCAGGTAGTTACCAAAGTGTTGTGATGGACCTTGAGATTTCAGTACTGTGGGTTGGTGTTCAAACCACAAGTAGTTTTTTAGTTTCAACCTTAACAACAGTAACATGACACATAGTTACTGAGAACACTTAGACAGTCATAAGAGGTATTCAATGCATGGATTTGAATTTCTACGTTTCTTTTGTAGACTTGCAACAAGGAAGTACAAATCCCCTCAGTTATTTACCGTAAACACTTAGTCATAAGAGGTATTCTTATACCTCTTATGGATTTGAATTTCTACGTTTCTTTTGTAGACTTGCAACAAGGAAGTACAAATCCCCTCAGTTATTTACCGTCCTGTTATATGGTACTTGTTTGTTTATCTCTGTCTCTCAGTGACATTTATGTTGTATTAGAGTACAACCTCCTGGGGCTGCTCTGTGAGCCTGGGGTTCACAGCCCCCGGTCACCTTCCGAGCACAAGCTGCAACTTGTTTCATAGTAACCAGGCTGCTGTCCTGAGACAGGAGAAAACAGCAGCTGCTGTCTCTGTAGTGTAACAGTCTTGGCAGAGGGGTTTCTCATTAAAAAGTGGAATATTGCCAAAGTGGATTTTGTGGCACTTTCCACCTGGGAAGTTTCAAGCCAATCTTCCTAGCTTTTAGACTGTAGGCAAACTTACAGTCCTCCTCTTGTGCTGAATTTGTTCCACAGTCACTCAGGGAATGCTATGTTAGAGTCCTTTTCTCCCATGGTTAGTTGTATTTTACAGCAAGCAGTCTCAGCCTCCTTCTGTGCCTACCTTTTTTGAATTAAAGTTGTTTTGTGTTGAATTTAATGCTGCTACTGATGGTAGATGTGTTCTGAGACTGTTAGATTTGACCCTCAAGTGACTTTCTGCCATTAAGATGCAATGTGTAGGTTTGTATGGCAGCTCAGGAAGCGTGTGTGCCATCAGCACTGGGCCACATGGTAAATTTGTACTTCACTATAGTCTTTGATTGCACAAGGTCTTCTGCAGAAAGAGAACAAAAAATCAGAAGAAAGATTTGGAATGTTGTGGACAAGCTATTATCAAAGTATTACCTTGGTTAGATAAAACCTTAGGGAAAAACAGATTTACATATGTGTGTATATATAGGCATGAAGAAGAGAAAGAATATGGAAGATTCTGGTCTCTGTTTGCTGAGTCCACTGAGGAGAAGAGAGAACAAGAACAATCTGGAGACACTGAGGAGTAAGAAAAGAGGTGTCCATGCAGTACACTTTCTGTAGACTTTTTGTAATATGTCCAGAACTCTGACCCATTTTTTTCAGTCTTGTGGTCAGGTAACCTGGAGAGGCATCTTTGGGTACTACTCAAAATTAAATGCTGCAAGGTAGAATTGCATTTTGTGACAAAACTGAAGTTACAGTGCTGTGTCAGATTTGTAAGGGTCTTAGTCCAGAAGCAAAAGCAAGGGACTACTTATTAGAGGAAGATCTTCAGTAGAGAAGGCAGTTCTTATATGTATGTGTGGGTAGTGTAGGATCTAGAACAATGTCTACAGACTTTTGCATCTTTGAGAGTTGCAGAGAATTCATGTTTGTCTTCTGTCAGTTCAGTGTAATGCACTGAGAAGAGCAATTCAAAGCATCAGTGCGTGATTCTGAGCAGTGAGGCAGAGACTTCCTTGCAGGGAGAGGCAGAACAGGAGGTAATTACAGAAGAGTATGGTTGCACTGAGGGATTTTGGTCTGAAGGCCAGCTTTCCTCATTTGGCTCAAAGACAGCTTTCCCTAATGCCTTTGCTAGCTTAAGAATTTGATGACTTGGAAGCAAATGTTTCCTAGGCTAATAATTGAATTATTCTGCTCTGTGTTAGCACTGCCAATTTTGTCAGACATTACCAACATTTGAGCCTAACTTGCTTATTTTGTCACTGTCACTCTATCTTGCTTTCTGAAACCTGGATAATCAACCTGAAATTGCTGAATTAAAAATTTCAGGGTACCAAAATAGTCTTTCATATTTGTAGGCACAGATGAGGAAAAGTATTATAGTTGTGATATGTTCTAAGGTTCTTCTTCCTTCTTTTAAAGGAAATTGCACTTCAGCAAGTTATGTCCCATATTGCTGGTGTGAAAAAGGACATGATTATTTTGGAAAAAAGTGAATTTTCAGCACTTCGTTCAGAAAACGAGGTAAGTTACTGTCTTGGAAAGCTCTACTCTAGAACTTGTTGTTTGTTGTTTTTATAATAATGATGTAGAAAAGCATCTTGTACCAAAGGGGATAACTGGGGCTGGGATGGTTTGGCACCTTCATTAATGACTTGTTGATGGAACAGAGCAGAGGGCATCTTCAGCAAGTCTGCAGATGATCCAAAGCTGGGAGCGGCTGCTGATGCACCAGGCAGTTGTGCTGCCATTCATGGGGACATCAACAAGCTGGGAAAATGGGATGAGAGGAGTCACATGAAGTTGAATAAGTGGAAGTGCCCACTCGTGCCCCTGGGAAATACTCTCAGGCACCAGGACAGGCTGAGAGTGACCAAATGGAAAGTGGCTTGGCAGGGAAGACCTAGTGGACACGAGGTGGATCATGAGCCAGTGATGAGCCCTTATGGCAAAAGCAGCCAGCGACCTCCTGGGCTGTGTCAGGATGGCTGCCAGTGGGACACTGCTGATTTCTGCCTTGTGCTGTTGTTTGGAAGGGCACAGTACTGAGTAAACATGCATGTGTATTCATCTGTACACATACTGAGGACATGGAATAGTGCTTGGCTTGCCTGCCTTTTCATATTATGATTATAGTCACTGTCACTGATCATACAAATTCTGTAGATTTCTAGATAGTGTGGGTTTATATGCAGTAATAAAGTCTAAAATTTTTTTTGTACTCTCACAGAAAATAAAACTTGAGCTCCAACAGATAAAGAAGCAAGTCACGGTAAGATACCATACCAATATAATTAAAAATTGACACCTGTCTAATTAGCTGGAAAAAATAAAAAGTGCTACTTTCAGAATTTCATATTCTAAGCTGTGTTTAATTGCTATGATATGTGTGATACTGAAATTGCTGTTGACAGTACACTGTGGTCTGCAGCAATGGCACTTTCATGCATACCTCATTTATGGGGACAGGAAAGTGTGACTAGTACAAGAGGCAAACCAAAATATAACTGAAGATATTTTTATGTCCTTAATTCAGATTCAGAAAGTGGCTGCCATGTAATGATTAAGGCTGAGTGAAGTTCTGCATTTAGGCTGCCTATACATTAAAGATGCAGCATACATTTAAAATCACATTACTTACTAATTATGGGTTTTGATTGTTTGGTTTGGTGTTGTTTTTGTTTCTTTTTTTCTCTGAAGACTTTCCTGTTACCTGTCCAGAATTTTAATGGCTTTTTAAGGCCACTAATTTTGAGACCATTATGTTTGGTCCCATTTGTTGGGGAGCAAATGACCATTGCAAGAAAATGGGCTGTGTGAAAAGCTTACTCTGTTTTAAAATACATTTGGCATCTAATTTTTGAATTGTAACCTATTTTATGGTTTTAGTTGCATGTAAATGAGTTCATGTAATCCACTAGTGGAGGATCAAAGATCTGAGCCATCTTTTCTTAAAAGCTAGATGTCTATATTTTACTTTTAACTGTAAATTCAATTTTCACAAGGGCATGTTGTTATATGCTTGCTCATACAAAAAGACACAATGTAAAACTTCAAGGAAAAATTTTGTTTTTTGATTTATTAAACTGTAATGTATTCTGTTGAAATGACAACTAATGATAAATCAAAGTTCAAAATTCAAACACAGAAATTGAGTCTCCTTATTGTTAATGCTAACCTAATAAGTTGGCATTGGCCTACTTGAGAAATGCTTACTTGGTTCTAGCAGTAGAATCTCCCAGAACATCAGCAATCTTTTGTTTCTCCCACATATTCATCTGATCAGCAGTTTGCCACATGACAAACTGTCAGCTGGCTGGAATTCCTGCCAGGAGGTTGCATTAAAATGGCAGCTGTCACCAGGAAAAGCAGGACTCACGGCTGTTGGTAAAGTCAAATACAAGTGTAAAACTTAGTAGTAGTTTTAAAAAGTTAGATGTTTAAAAATGCAGTAAGCGTTTCCTGACTTTTCAAATGTCTATAGCTTTTTCTGAAAATCCCAGCTGTAGTCTTTAGAAACAGATTTTCTTTTACAATGGAAGGTGAGAAACTGCTTTGAACATTATTTTGAGCATCAAGATTGGTTTGTGGAAGGAATCCAACTTACAGGTGTAGCCAGACGTGGGTTTTTCGATATCAGAGAGAGTTACAGGATATATGAAACATTCCCTGCATTTATAGAAGGATGTGCTCTCAGTTAAGTGCTGTTCTCAGGGTTAAAAGTAATTTTAGTTTTTGATTTTGAGATCCAGTTCGTACTATAGAACATCATACTTCCCAGGTGAAGAATATAAATACTTAATACTTCTGAAAATTATATACATTAATTGGATATAAGCTCATGTTCATGAGATACAAAAATAAAGATAAAATGTTTTTGTCCAATTCTTTCTGCTTATGATAAAACAGAAAATCTTTCTTGCTGCTTTATTAATTGTATACATTAATTGGAGAGAAACTCATATTCATGAGATATAAAAATAAATTCCAGTTCTTTCTGCTTATGATAAAACAGAAAATCTTTCTTGCTGCTTTATTAATTTTTCCCATTAGGATGAAATTACCAAAGTTCGTGCAGATAACAAGTTAAACCTAAACCTGGAGAAGAGCAGAGTAAAAGAACTGGTAAGTTTTGGTTACTGCTAGAAACATCTCAACACTGAGTAATCTCGCAATTTGGGTAAGAGCATCTTACCCAAAGAGCATTTTCCTACTAACCTATAGTATCACTCAGCTTCAAGGTGGTATTAATCCAAGTTACTCATCCCTATGCTGGTAAATGCAAGGTGCCATGTTTGGGTCTGTATGTCTTACCTGTTTTGCTCTTGTTCTAATATCAGGATTAACACATTACAATTAAATATATTAGATATTCATCTAATATCTGCCTAGAGGGTTTTGTATTTTATATCTCTTTCTCTATTTACACACTTACTATTGCTTACATTTTGTTAAATCATCACTGGAGATGTTTCATTTCCATGTATCTAGTTTGTCAAAAAATACCTATTGTAGAAGTAGTTGTAAATTATTTTTTTTTAATTGTAAGTTATCCTGGTTCATATTGCTTTTGAGCTTTGAAATACCTGATTGATCTGAATAGATGTAATCTTAAATTAGCATAATGTAGATGTAAAATTAGAAGATTAACGCGTTCTTGCATTATGCATAGCACTCTAGATTTCTGTTCTCATTGATGCTTTTTTTCAGTAGCTTTTAGGATCTCAATGAAATGGCATCTTCTAAATTAAAGGATCTTTTAATGACTTTTTCTAAATTATTATTATTTATTTCTCAGTCCTTTTTCCTAGGTATGTTATAAAGACAAGTTTATATAAGTTGTAATACTTACCTTCAATCCAGGCAATAAGAACTGTTCAAGTAGATATCATCATCTTCTGTGTGTGCCCCTAGAAACAGTGAGTGGTTAGTTTAGGTAACAGCTGTGTTGGTGACTCAGTATAATGACTAGCAGTCTGTTAGCCCGTGGTCGATGCTTGAATAAGGTACAACTGGAGCAGGTAGACTTCTTGTTTAAAGGTTAATACTTCATGGTAATGTTTTTAAAAAACATCATATGAAATGTAGTCATCGTGTATATGATAAGCTTTGCAACAATTTGGGCTTACAAAACTTACATGAAACCGCTGCACCAGTGATAAATTAGGCAGCAGTGTTTTCTGGTATATTAATGTAGGTGGGATCATGAAATCTGGACTTTGGTCTTTTATTTTGCTTACCAGGCAAGGCAAACTGCGCGTCAACTTTCTCTTTAAAAAGTTGATCAACTTTGTAGTCTCTTGTGCAACTATAATTTCATCGTTTCTATGGAAACGGCTCTTTTTTTTTTCCTCCCCCCACCCCACCATTTGATTGCAATGTGTGAACAGAAGAGGGAAAAGGCAGCTGAATGGGGAGCAGGTTGTGGCACATATGCTGGGTTGGGGGGAAGATGTAATCCAGTGTTTTCTATAGTCGGCACAGCATTATTGTTATATTTACTTGAATTGTAATGTGACTAAGGACTGAATATCCAGTTTCTGAGTAAAAAAAACAAAGAAAATTGAAGGCTACCATGCGTTCTTACTAAGTTACTTTTCAGAAGAGAAGTGTCCGAAATTTTAATTGTTTTAACTTAAAGCAATAAGTAAAATGTTCTTATCCTTCAGTTTGATGTGGAGTAAGTGCTGAAAGAGAATTTCCTAGTTTGCCTACACTGATGTTGGCAGTCTTTAATGTTTCAAATTCTAAATGCTTTATCTTTTATTTTTGTAGTTTATTGTTTTATAGTCTCTTCTACTTTATTTCTCAGAGAATCCTTAGAATTTGCACATTGCTTAGTGCAAATCTCTTTATGTTGTGATTTGTGTCTTCAGGATACAGAAATTATTTAAAAACTTGAATATATACAAGTTTCTGTACTATACTTTATGTGTTCATGCATCACAGTGTCTCTAAGCTTGCTGTTAAAAGCCTCAAGATGTATCTGACAAAGTTGAATTTTTCCTGCACTGTGAAAAACGTGGACTTAAGGGGAAATCTCCCTGTTGAATTTCAGAGTGAGAGGTTTAGCCTTGTCCTTTCTTTTTTTTTATCCACTGTGTTACAGTGTGTTACAGATGTGATGATGGCTTGCGCTAAAAGGCCAATTTCACTGTCTGAAACCTAAGAGTCAAATCCTTGAGTCTGACCTAGAGAGTTCTAAACACAAAACAAAACTTAAAGAAACGTCCAAAAAGTTTGTAGAATATAAATAATTCAGAAGATGTGTATTTGGCTATGTGTATCTATATTAAACACATAAACTGTTTCAGTCCATAAAATTATTTTAATTCTCATGGTTCTTTTGATAGTCATCAGTTCCTCAATGTGAGGACCAATTCCTGCATTTCTACCAAAACATAGGGTTTTTTTAGATTATTTTATAAATATTCTGCCCTTTTGACACTTTCAAAAATGGGGACTTATATAAAATGTCTGAATTTATTTTTTTATCCCTGTCTTCATTTTGCAGAATATAGTGACTCCAACGATCTAAACGTGCTGTTATTTGTCTTTATGTACTTTTCTACATTTGTAGCAGCCTGCTGTCGTTTAACTTCAACTTGAGATCAGTCAAACGTCCAAACAGAGTTCTAGATCTTTAAGGAATGTTTTTCAGTGCTGAAGCATTTATGTATATTAATCTGATTTTAATGTTAAATTTAAATAAGCTTCCAGAGTGAAGGAAAAATAAGGTGACTTTCCACGTGGGAATGTCAATAGATAAGGTTATTGGTCTTTAACTCAGGATTCTGAGATAGATGCCTGATGACCTTAGTACTCTTCACTGGAAACTGGTGCTTTATCAGTTGTCTGTGAATAATTTAATTGCTCCAGTAGTGAGGCAGGAACCATTATAAGTGTCAAGGTAAATCCAGCCTGTTCATGAGTCAGAAAGGTAACCTGCTTTAAAGGTATGATTCCTTATTCTGGATTTAACTTTTCCTTGAACACAAATAGCTGTAACTTAAAAATAAGCCACAGCTTCTGATGATCCACAAACAAAAGGCTTCATGTGTGATACAAATTTTCTGTTTTAACAAATATACCATGAAATGACAGGTCAGAACAATTGAAATTGTGAGTGCATATGGTGCTGGCTAAGCATTTTGTTGATAGCTGAGTTTGATGTGATTTAAAAGTGTTCTCCCCTTCCTGAAGGCAGCAGATGGTTCAGTCTTGATTGTGCTTGTATGCTCAGTGGATTAGTCAACTGTTCCAGAGTTATTGTTTAGAGTCATAGGCCCTTGCTTTTCAGAAATGCAAATCTGCCAGCCTCTCTTCCAGCTGCTTAATAATATATACAGATTTTGTGGAAGGTGAGTGTCTGAAAAACTTGTTTCACTTCACATTTTTGAAGTGTGCTTTTCAAAAGGACAGCAGGTACCCTACAATGCTGTCTCTCAAGTGCTGTCAGACAATAATCTTGTCCAGATTATGTATTTTATGTAATCTGGAAACAAAGAAACATGCTTTTAAGTTGGGAAAAAAAGTTAAAAACATTTTAAGGACAGTGTAATATTTAACTTTTTTTTTTTTTCCTCCTAGTATTCACTTAATGAAAGAAAACTACTTGAAATGAGGACAGAAATAGTGGAATTGGTAAGAACTTAGTAGCTGATTATTACACAGCAAATCTTTTTGTACTTGTGTTACAGACCTTATATCCTTTTTGGTGATGTCCTTATGCACTTTAACTTAAGTGTCTACAGAACAAAAAGACCTTCATATATAGTATTAGACTCTCTGCATGTATATATGAGCTGTTCAGTAGTCACTTTGTTTTGAAACCTCATGCATGTAGCATTTTTTGTAGATTAAACACCACTCACAATGTGAAATTCTTTCCCCCATGTTTAGAGAGAAACTCACTGCTAGACTGATTTGCCTTCATTTTATAGGAGGTTTTTACCAAGCACTGCTACTTCTCTGTGTTTCCTGAATTATCCCTTGTAAGTCCTCTAGCAGTAAATCATTAACTGATTCATAATGTTTCACTAGTGCTGATTTGAAATTATCAGCAACTCAACAGCTGTTGTTATTAGTTTACAAGTTGGATTTTTCAGTCTCTTCTGAGTAATAATTCTATCCCATATTTTTTTAGCAGAAGTCCTGTCTTCTGTCCTAATCAAATTCTGAATTTGTAGCTGATTTTCTGGTAAAATTCATTGCAAGACAAAGACATGCTTTTCTACAACACAAGACCAATTCTCAGTTTTTCTAATCCTCCATAAATCACTCTGCTCCAGTATGACTTTGTCACAAGAGGCTTTTAGGCTTCTCAGTAGCTCTTACAATTGAGCAGTGACTTTAGTCAGTGGGCTGAATGACAGATTGAAGTTAATGTTTATGCTGTTAGATTGAGATAAGAAGGCATCCAGTTCTGCCAGTTTCTAGATTACTTTTTAAGGAACATGTAATCACATAAATTTCCTGAGTTCACTAAATTATTCAGCTCCTTGGATACAATCAGCTAAGAAAGAACTTGTTGTCTTTGAATAAGGTCTGTGTTAGCTCAGTTGGTTAGAGCATGATGCCAATAACGCCAAGGTTGTGGAGTCCATCCCTGTACAGGCCATTCACTGCAGAGTGGGACTTAGGATCCTTGTGAAATTCTGTAACTTCCGTAAGAATGCAAATTAACATGTATTTAAAGAGGAAGCAGAAATACGACTTGAAGGGATGGGTTAAATTTCTAAATCAACTAGAAAATGTTCAAATTGCATCATTTTGTTGCTTTACTTTCTAGCACGCGCAACAAGACCGAGCTCTGACCCAAACAGACAGAAAAATAGACACAGAAGTTGCGGATCTGAAAACAATGCTTGAATCGCACAAGCTTGATAATATTAAATACTTAGCAGGTGAGGAATCTGGTGGTTGTCTCTGATGGTGAAACTGCCAAAAATTGGCAGTTAAATGTTTGGCAAACTCTCAAGTGGCTGTATTTATAATGGCTCTTATTTAAAAAAAAACCCAAAAAACAAAAATAAACCACCCAAACTTGAAATAGTCTTAGGCAAGATTAGCAGTCTTATTTCTGTACTTAACCCAGAAGAAGTTTCCTGTGATTCACAACTTTATTTTGCATGGGATTTTTTCAGGTTTTTACTGTTAATAATAATAATTTGTGTGAGAAATCTAAAAGACTGCCTGTTAACAACAACCAAACAGTTCTGTGCCTGACTTAATTTATGTAAGCAGTCTGCAGTATGTATTACTGGGATTTCTTCATCCATCTGATGGAGATCTTTGTGCAAAAAGGAACATTTCAGTTTTTTTGACTGTTCAAGGCCACATATTCTTTAAACTTCCATATTTACACAAGTGCTTGGAGAAAATACTATATATGTGTGGCCACACTGACTGTTCACGGCCACATATTATTTAAAATTCCATATTTACACAATGCTTGGAGAAAATACTATATATGTGTGGCCACATTATTGCCCTAGGTAACTAACATTTTGACATTTTACTACTAAGTGTGCAGTACTATTAAATGAGGTTTGCAGTAGAAAATTATTCTGATTTAGACATTCTGATTATTTTTTCACAGTGGGCTTTGTCAAAAGTACGGGCACATAAGCCTCATGGTACTGTGTTTCAGACGTATCGTTTAGAGACAACCAATAAAATGAAAAATAAAAGGTGCTTTATTAAAATGAGAGGAAATTCTTTTTCTTACCTTTCCTACTCAAAAACGAGTTGAACTCTAGATGGAAGAAAAATAATTTAAAATCATTTGTATTGTGTTTGAAGGGCTCCTATTGCAAACAAAGGCAAAAATATTTTGTGTGTATGTCTTGAAATAAAAATTCTATTTCATTTCAGTACAAGTTTTAAAAATGTAAAATTGATAAACCTTAAAATGGCTTTCATTCATTTGTTTGCTAAATACTTGACTGTGTTTTATTAATCCCATTATTTATTTCCTTGTTTTACATCTGTAACTTGCTATATTGACCTTTTTGGAATAGTGAGGAAGTAAGGATTTCTTTCAGCCTTTTGATAGTTTTCCAGCATTTTTTTTCTCTCCTTCTTATTTGTCATTTTTGTGCTCTTCCTACCTTGAAATAGTTTGTTGTAAATGAAAAACTTAGTCTCTCACATGGGGGTGGGGAAGTCATGGAACTTTTAGTATTGTAGTAAGATGTGTACATAGCTTTCTGAAGTACTGAGAGATACTGATTTGATGTCAATATTAATGCCATTTTCCTTCCATCTTTATTTTCTTTCAGGTTCAGTATTTACATGCCTTACTGTAGCACTGGGATTTTATCGTTTATGGATATAACAAAACACGAATTTAAAGAGACTTCTTTGCCTGAGATTCTGAAAAGAAGTTTTTAATCTTTACCTGAATTTTTAACCAAATCTTGACTGTTTTATTTATTATTTTATAAAGCAGACTGTGTTGAGAATGTAACCAAAGATGTGCCTAAAAACAAACTGTGCACGTACCATGCCAACTTGAACCTTACCTCTGACGGAAGCGCTTCTGCAATTTCCCTCCGTTCTGAGCTGCAGCTGCCTTTGTGTAGGCAAAGACTGGCATTCCTGACAATGGAGTGGGCCTGCATGCAGTAGAGAAAATCAATGGAATTATGTTCCATTGCCTGCTTAGGCAGGTTGGCCAGACTCAGTTGCATGTGTTGGACTGAAGTATTTATTATTAGTGTAAAACTGAAGCTACGTGTTCTGTGGCTTGGAGGCACTCTTGTATAAGTGGAGTTTGTGCTAACTGAATCATGCTCACTTCCCTCCCTCTAACACTTGTTCTTACAGATACTATGATCAAATATTTGTTTGGCTATTTTTGTAACATAGCTATCAGCTTTTTTTCCAGATGGCTGCCCAATCAGTTGTGTTCATGAACGAGTCCTGTGTAAAGATAGCAGTGTTTGCTGCTAATTTTGTTTGTAAGGTATTTGTAGAGATTTTTGTGACTAACTTGCCTTTGGTAGACATAAGTATCTGATACTCATTCCATATGCTAATTGCTTACCTTACCACTGTAACTGGAAGTTGGAAATGCAGTAAGATACACTGGTTGTGTTAATTTATCATTAGGTGATACAAAGTGTCCCAGGTGCTGCCTTCTTGATGAAAGAGAATTGATGCTTCTAGAAAGGAAAGAGATTTTAAATTGTGGTTATGAAGCAGGCTCTTAGGCAAGAGAACTGCAGTAGCAACAGTCTTCTGGGGGTTTTACTGTTTCATTTCTTAAAAAATCATGTTGATTCTAAAAATGTGGAACTCTGATAGTGATAATAATTGAAGCAGCAGTGGACACCTGTAAAGATGTTAAACCCACATAAATCAGGAAGTGTCACTGAAAGCAGTGAAGAAAGATGTCCAGTGTATCCAGGTATCTGTCATTCTTCCACTGATGAAATTACTGTTTTAGTAGCAGAGCTGCCATCTGTGTTCCTTCACTTAAGGGAAATTTCCCTTTCCTGCTTGCTCTTAGGAGGGGAGCTTAATTTATGCACTGGTGATAAATGCTGTTAGAGCACAATAATGGCTTTTCTTAATGAAAGTAAAGCTTTTTGGCTACTTTGTGCCTGTATTTTTGTGGTTGGAAGTGCCAACTTTGATCATGTACAAAATCAGAGGAGGAGATGGATGCCTGTAACAATACGATACTGGCCTGAAATAAAGAATTTTGAATATTTCATAGAATATGATGTGTTTTCATTATAAAAGCAACTTTTGTATTTGAAAATTGTCTCCTTGGTTGAAGGTAAGTCACTGTTCATATGAAGTCTTTTAAGCTAAGAATTTGCAAAGTGAACAGCCCCTCCAAGATGCTGAAGAGAAATAACATAAGTAAAATCATTATTATAGACTAACTTAACAGCCCCTCTAAATGAATGAATTTATACCTAAGAATGTCACTTTTTTCTTTAAAAAGTTATTTTTTTTTATACTAAGTTACAGGATTTGACACCTTCTCAAATTAGACAAGCAATAATTCAGTTTTTAGAATGACTTTGCTGTTGGTCTTACCTTCCCAAGGCAGATGGTTCTATATATGTCCATGGAATCAGTACATGTTGGCCTGCAGGCTTGTGCATCTCACAAATAGTTGCTAAAATAAGTGTTTAAGACTAATTTTAAACATAGGGTCTACCCTGCTAAAAACAGATACTGTGCAAATAAATTTCTATTTAGGGCAGGTGGAAGGAGGAAGTGAAATATAGAGCACCAGCATCTTGGAATTCCCAAAGTGTCTGCAAACCAGCACTTCTTGGTGTTTAAGCAAGGAATAAAGTCAATGTGTCATTCAGGAAAAATACACTATAAATAGAACATAATAATTATCTCCTAGTCCATAAAGTCTTCAAGGGTTGTGTAAAAGCTTTCTATTCCCAGTCTGTGTGCATATACACAAATTCTCTCATTTACTTCTCTTAGCCCTGTGTCATCGTATATACTACGTGTATTTATTGGCTTTCCAAAAATTTAGAAAATCCCTGCATATATTTCCAAACACAAATCTGACAAAGAGATTTAAACTCAAGGAACAAGCATTTTGGTACAGGCAAAAATCTGTTACAGAATCACAGAATGGTTTGGGTTGGAAGGGACCTTAAAGGTCATCTTGTTCCACCTCCCCTGCTATAGATGGGGACACCTTTCATAGCCCAGGTTGCTCAAAGCCCCATCCAGCCTGGCCTTGGAAACTGCCAGGGATGGGGCATCCACAGCTTCTCTGGGCAACCTGTGCCAGTGTCCCACCACCCTCACAGTAAAGAGCACTTTGCTAGTACCTCATCTGAACTGGCACTCTGAGTTGAAAGCCATCACCCCTTGTCCTGTCACTACATGCCTTTGTACAACGTCCCTCTCCAGCTTTCATGCAGCCCCTCTTCAGGTACTGGAAAGTCCTATAAGGTCTCTCCAGAGCTTTCTCTTCAGCAGGCTGAACAGCCCCATCTCTCATCCTTCCATAGGAGAGGTGCTCCAGCCCTCTGAACATCTTCCTGGCCTCTGGACTTGCTTGAGTGGTCCTATGGTACTGGAAAGTCCTATAAGGTCTCTCCAGAGCTTTCTCTTCAGCAGGCTGAACAGCCCCATCTCTCATCCTTCCATAGGAGAGGTGTTCCAGCCCTCTGAACATCTTCCTGGCCTCTGGACTTGCTTGAGTGGTCCTATGTCCATCTTATTTTGGGACCCCAGAGGCGGATGCAACACTCCAGGTTTGGTCTCACCAAAGCAGAATGGCAGAATCACCTCCCTTGCCCTGCTGGCCATGCTGCTTTTGATACAGCCAGGATACGATTGGCTTTCTGGGCTGCAGATGCGCAGCTCTTGAATGTTGAGAGTCAAATGATCACTGAAGTCATAAACAAAAGCTCTAAGTTGGCAATCCTCCAAATTTGTTTCTGTAAGACTCTGTATAATGCTGTATGTTGTGTCTAATGGGAATCATGAGCAATTCTAAATGTATGGAGATACTTTTCTGCTTTGATTTTTGATTTTCAGAGCCCTGTCAAAAGATGCAAGTGAAAAATAAATGAGATTGTTTTACCAAAGAACCACTTCAGCTGTGAAAACCTGCAGTAGATCCCCAGTGATTCAGAAATCACAGAATATTTGCAGTTGGAAAGGACCCACAAGGATCATCAAGTCCAACTCTTAGGTGAATGGCCTGGAAGGGGATCAAACCCACAACCTTGGCATTATTAGCACCATGCTCTGACCAACTGACCTAATCTCATGTATCTGTTCATTTCCTGCCTGTCATAAAAGGAAATACAAAAGAATAAAAGAAAAAAATATCCAGAAATGTTAGCTCTCTCGTTTTCTCTCTTTAAGTCAATATGCAAGCTGAAGCTGAGCTTTCAAGAAAAGTCCATTTGCTTTCAAGAAAAGTCCATTTCTGTTGTGAGCATGTAAGAGTAAGGGTCTGTCTATACAAACACTAGTTGTGAGTTTTTCCTGTGAATTTCCCCATGCAAATAGCAAGGAGAGGATGTTCTTTAAGAATTTTTTCTGGATAAGGAAATTGAGAATCATTCCATTTGCTGGAAAGCCTAAGTTGCACCAAAACTTCTTCGTGTTTTGCTGAACAAATTGTAATTCAGAGTTCTTACAAAACTTTACTTTTTCTATGTTACTGGGAGTATGCTGAATTTGTCTACTTTGCTTTCCTTCTTGTTTTCAGTACAAGTCCACAAGGGAGCAGTCTCCCTTTCACTGGTACGTATTAGACAAATTGTTTGCTTCAAGTATTTTTTTACTATTAAATCCCATGCAGTCTAGCTCTTTCTCTATTGGAAGTGTTGCTTGCATCATTCATTTCCCAGAATGTTGTAGAGTTGTACTTAAAACCACAAGTTGACAAATGGAAACATATTTTTAATGTAGATACGAAATCTGCTTCAATTTTACTAACCACAAATGTTTTGGTTTACTAGAATAACACTTCTCCTAGTTGTGAATGTTCACTTAAATGACCTTTCCAAAAATGGTGAAATCCTTTTTCCAAGCAGCTATTAACAGTACCTTCAAGATGTTTTGAGTCATACTGCTTTAGTGGACTTTTCTCTTCTTAGTCTTGCTACCATCTGCAGACCTTGCACAGGAAAACTGTTGAAGTTTTTTATGTGGTTTGGGATTTGGGGTTTTTTTAAATCTGCCAAGTTAGGTGAATTCATGTAACTAGCTCTCTTGAACTACTGCAAGATGTGAGCAAGACTTAGTTTTGCATCTCCCCATTGAGTTTTCAGGAATCAGGTAAACTGCCTTTATTATGATTTCTAAAAATTATCAGAACTCTGCAAGACAATTTACTGTTTTACAAAACTTCAATTTGAAGTCTCTTTTCAAGAAATAAGTGCACAGTGAAATTAATTTTTAATGTTTTAATATATTTGAAAATTATTAGTTTCAAATATAAATGTTTTCTTTTAAATTGTTTTTCCTTTATTCATATAGATCTTGAATTTAAATGGGTGTTTGTTGTTGAGGTTTTTGTTGTTGGGTGTTGGGGTTTTTTTAATTTTAGAATAAAGATTTCTGTATAAGCAATACATTTCTTTTAGTCTCTAAATAGAAAGTTCATTTACAATCAAATATGTGCCTGGGGTTTTGGGGGTCACTTTAAGCAGAAACAAATGCATACTCCCTTGGAGATAGATGGCCTGCTGTGTCTTTGTTAGGAAAGCTTCCTTTGGCTTAAAACATATTTTTTACCCTATTGCTAGAATTTTAAAGCTGTAGTGTTGATTCTTTATTTTAGGTTTATATTCTATGTCAGAGCAGTCACTCCGATCCTCAACATGCAGTGTGGTAACTACATGGAGATCATAGAGGAAGATAGCCAGTGTTTGCATAGTGCTCCTTTGAAGTCTGCCCCTTCCAAGAAAGAAGGTTCTGATTTTCTTGGGAGGGTGCCTAGCTGGTATCAAAAACAAAATGCTGGAAATGAGTAACAAAATATTGCAGCAAATATCAACCCTGGGCCAATGTTTACCCCCATAGTGAGGCATGTCAATGTGGTGTAATATTTCAAATACCCCACATCCCATATGCACCCTGTCAAACTCTTGAAAGTTCATTAGGTTCCCTGGTGTATTCTGAAGTTATATCAGCTTGATTCGAGTCATGAGTAATACGACTCGTGAACAGTCTCTTCTTGTTGGATGAGTAAGAATGTAGTGAGGGGAAAAAAGAAGGGTGGTGTGTTGTTTTGGTTGTGGTTTGTTTTTTTTTCCCTGCAGGGAAGTGGCACATGTTCTGCAAGGACTTTAAACAGAGCTGTGTGGTACATGAATATAACAGTGGTATATTTATAGCAAGCAACTGAGTTTGCTCAAATCCAGCTTGTACACAGGGCTCCAGGGTTTGCATCAGAACCAGCAGAGACAGTAATAGTTGTCTTGGCGGGGGTCAGGAATGGAAGCAGGGCAGGTTTCTCAGCATGAAGGGAAAACTCAGCATTTATACTGCTTGCACTTTAATCTCCAGCATGCTTTGGTCTTTCTCCATTGTTAGAAACCCTGTACTCCTCTTGTGCAGGACTTTTGGGAATACATGTTACTGCATGAATGGGCAGCTATTAAATGTGCCACTGTTAATTGTGATTTTGTCCAGAATAATGGGTCATTCCAAGTCATTCTCCTCTCTTTACCCAGGATCTGTTCTTGTGGCAAAAGTATACTATGATTTATACACACAAAGTTTTCATAGTGATGCAAGAAATGAATAAATAGAAAGACCACTTCAGAAGCTCCTTTGAAGGGCTACTTACCACAACCAGATCCAGATAGCGGCAGGAGATTTTTAAAATCTTTTATATCACGGCTTTAAAGGAAGTCCATTCCATTGCCTCACAATTTCCATGCAGAGTTCCCTTGTGTTCCTTGATGCCAGCTAAGCCAAGGACCTCGCCACCTCTTGTCTGAGCTACCAAGCTCTTCACTGAGCATTTGAGACCAAATAAAGTGACAGTGCCTATTAAAAAAAAAGACCCCTGCTGGTGCTCAGAAGAGACTGAGCACAACTAGTGTGGATTTTGCACGTCTATTTTACATTTTTGTTCAGTAGGTTTTTTGATGTAGTTAGTTACCTTGTCTCATGTGTTACATTGCACCACCATGCAGAAGGACTGGTCTCTGAGAAGTTTTTTAAGAAGGAGCTCAAACTGTATGGAAATTGACGGGGAGAAAGTGCAAAATATGGCTCACACTTCCAAAAGTCCATAGGAAAATTATCACAGAGATGTTAGTATTTTCATTCCCTCTAAAAAGGAACCGTATTTAAAAATAAACTGAGTTGATTTATTTCTTTAATCCCCCTAGCCACCTTCCAGTCTCTGCATTGCAGCATAGATACATTTCTCCTGTATGTGAATTGTTTCATTTTTAATAATCTGGTTTGGGCAAGCCCAAACTCCAGCTCTCAAAAAAAGCTATGTTGAGATTACTCTCTCTTTTTACTACAGTAAAAATGCATTCAAGACTTCAGCACATTTAACAACAGTATTGTCTGCTGAGCTGCTTAAGCAGTTAACGTTTCTTGTTTGCAACAGGGTCCCCGTTTGCCCTGAGGTATCAAACCACACCTGACAAGTTATAGATTTAGTGATTCATAAGGTGCAGCTAACTGGAGGGTTGGGAATGTCTGATAAACAGTGGTAGTCATCAACTAACAAAGCAAAAATATGCTCACTGTGAAAGGTAAATAAATGTTCTATAGAAATCTCATCTCCATTTACTTAAAAAACAGTTTTTTGAAAGGTATTTTATTTTTCTGCTGTTAACTAGCAGGAAAAAATAATTTTAAAAACCCCATAGCTCTGTACTTGGGCACTCACCTCATTTTCCTTTGCAGTTCCTATCTTCAAATTTTCAATATGTTATTTAATAAATTATTTTGGATTTTTTAAATGCCATTTATAGTTTCAATATTGTTTTCAAGCTTTCTTGTCCCTGCCAGGTTATAGAGAGATTTGGAGGAGTAGGAGTTGTTTTTCAGTGTGTTCTTAATGAGGGCTATAACGTATTTCTTAATAAAACAGTGTTCAATGCATTAAAATATGACCAAAGGCTCCCTTGCAAGCCTTTACTTGTTGACTGAAGTTAAAGGCTTATTTATATGGAAGTTTCATATCAGTCTTCTGATCGATGCTTGTTTACGTTTTTGTGCAAATTGTATTTCAACTAGCAATTTAAATATTTTTGTACACTTTTAGTACATCACCATGCAGCAAAACCACAAGACCCTGAGGCACTCAAATATCTCTGAATGAAACAAGTCACTGGATCACATATAACCAGATAAAAATATGGGGGGGGCGGATTGCAAGGTGCTAGAAGGTTGTGTACTGTATAAATATCTAAGATACCAAATAGATAAGACAGTAGCAACAGTGAAAGAAACATAAGCAAAGCAAGGCTCTTTGGTCCATTAATGAAGGTTAAGGCACACAGCTCCTCTTTGCTCTTGGACAAAACCCAGCAATGGAGACAGGCAGCTGTTCAACAACTGCCCTTGCAGCAAGTGTAGCTGCCTGTTCCTGTAACTGCTGGTAGCAGCGTGTTAACCCAGAAATTTCCTCACTGTGAAGGTGGTGAGGTACTGGAACAGGTTGTCCAGAGAAGTTGTGGATGCCCCATCCCTGGAAGTGCTCAAGGTTGGATGGGGCTCCGAGCAACCTGGTCTAGTGAAAGGTGTCTCTGCCCATGGCAGGGGTGTTGGCAACAGATAATCTTTAAGGTCCCTTCCAACCCAACCATTCTCTGATTCTATTAAAGTGGAGCATTATTTTGTGTGCTTTTCTGCTGTCCTGGGATGAAGCGCATTATTAGAAATAAGTGAAATTTCATATAAACTGCATTAGACTTGGTGTGAAAATCATAACTCAAACATGATGGGGGTTGGCTGGTTTTTAAATCTTTTACCTATGTTGCTCTAGCATACTGTGTTTGGGTCCTAATTGCTAATGACCAAAGGCTGATTGTTCCTTGCTAATTACCCTTACTAAAGAAACAGCTGGGCTAAGTGATGTGGTGATAGATCTAAGACAATCAGCTGTAGCTATGCTTGTAAGATTTCTGTAGAGAGATTAGAGAGATAGCCTATAAAAGGCCAAAACCAAGAAGAGTGAATTGCTTCTTGAAGCACTGCCTCAGGGGGAGGAATACTTGAAATATATAGAGATAATGAGAGGGAAAAGCTCAAGAAATGGTAACATTAAAGAAGGCCTAGGACCAATAGCAGCAGCAAGTTAGTTGCTAAGTTACGAGGCAATTTTGGACAGCAGCTGTGTAGGCAAGGATGGTTTAACAGGTCTGTGCCATAAGTTCCCATGTTCAGAGGTTACATGGAAGCATTATGTCAGCATCCAATCATCACACACAGAGTGCATCCATTCTGCTGTTGGGAAAGATACCTGCACTGCCAGGGGAAAGACTGCCTTGCTTTCCTCTCCACATAGGGCTGGGAGAGCTGGCCAGTGCCACCCTTTATGCCTTGCTCAGTCCCATACTCAGACGAGTCCCTCAAATTCCAGCTCCTACTGGGGTAATTATACAGGGAAATCCAGCTTTTGGGAGCAGGAAGGTAGCTCCTGACTGCTTTTCATAGCACTTCTTACCAGGTCTGCAAGCACTTTGAACTTCTGCCCTCTCAGAAGAGATCCCAGCCTGCCTGAGGACAAGAAACAATGACCCTTGGCATAATAATTTCTGGCAATGGGGATGAAATAGGGCCATTGAATGAAAAAAAGAGACTCTCCTCTTTTGCTGGGATCCCAAGGGCTGAAGGGCTTTTGTCGAAGAATGGATTCTAGCATTTCCAAAGACAAAAAGATGGTGAATTCAGTAATGAGTCCCTAGCTAGCCAGCATAATAGATTTGCTCTATTTAAACCTTGTCCCAAGAGACCTGTATGTGGGTTGCTTTTTTTTTATTTGTGGTCTCTGCTAACACAGAGTTCAGATCGATGGACGTGCTCATGAAATATGTAACCTGCACTTGTGATGGAGATTGATAAAAATGGCTAAGTACAGCTGTGTGCTTCAGAGACCTAGTCCCTTGCACTGGTGCTGTGGACTGCTACAGGCTGTTGCCAGAATCTTTATTTCATTCTTTTTGGTATGTGATAAATGTTAGTCAGCTAGACAGACTTATGAAGCCACATTTGATCTGTATGACAATTACGATTTTCTTTGAGGTCTTTCCCTAGTACATCCAATTTAATTTACTGAAATTTTTTCATTTACTGAAATTTTTTTCATTTAGTGGCTTGCTACCTCCACTCATTCAGGGGGCTGTTCAAATAATAAAAAAGGAGAGAATACTTGGAAATGTAAAAGGAAAATTGCACAAAAAGTATAGCTTTATCAAAAGTAGATTGTGCCAGACTAAAGTGACATCTTTCTTTGGCAATAACTGTATAACAGACTTTCTGGGAAAAAGAAACACTATGGATCTAATAGATCTTGACTACAGGTTCCACATAACCTAACTTGAAGGAGACACAAAGATAATGATGTTAAGAAGTTACCTCATGATGGGAAGACAAAAAAGAGTTCTGTTCACTGCTGTTCAAGAAAGAACAATTCAAACTGTAAGTATTCTGAGGAAGAGCTACCAAGCTGTTCAGAAATATGATTCACTTACCCTAACAAATGAAAACTGAAGCCAAGCAGACTCTGGGAACGCTCTCACTGGTGCTATGATAGTAGCAAACACAAAAGGAAAGAATTGTTTAAGGTGACAGGCATAGACTTGCCACAAGTACACTTAGGGTGGAAATTATAAAGATATTCCTGACCATCAGAGAATTTAGGATTTGGAATAAGAGTCCAGTAGAAGCAGCAAGAAGAGATGTGGTTGGAAAATTTGC
Organism: Passer montanus; assembly: GCF_014805655.1. Classification (NCBI taxonomy): domain Eukaryota; kingdom Metazoa; phylum Chordata; class Aves; order Passeriformes; family Passeridae; genus Passer; species Passer montanus. The sequence continues at coordinate 5,808,553 of NW_024367261.1, forward strand.
ATGAAACAGCACAGTCACTTTATACTCTGTTGTGCTTATCTTAGCAAAGATAGGACTCCATACAACTCTGCTGTAGGCTTATGTAAACACTGGAGGGAAATGCTTTTTTTTTTTTTTTTTTGGCTATCTGGAAACCTTTAGTTTCTATAGTCCTATAGTACAACATTATATCCACTGGTTCAAATGTCAGGACTATGTCAGCATTTTTTTATAGTAACTTTAGTAGATCAAAAAGCACCTGTCATGTCCTAGTGTTCAATGAGTATGAAAAATTTGATTTCTAAAGGCTTGGGGTTTTTTTATTTTTCTAATCTTCTGCCAATGCAGAAGAAATAATGATATAATTTACTATAAAACTCAAGCCATCACTAATGGGCCATTCCCCTCAGTATAATGTGAGTTTAAAAGGGGAAACATCTAGATTCTGAAGTGTACTACGCCTTATTTTGATCTTGAAATGATATTTTAAATTTCTTTAGAGATATTTTTTATATATGCACATCTAATTACAGCTAAATATAGTTTGTACTTCAATTATCCTCCCTTCCTGCTAGGTCCTCAGCAGATGAACCAGCCCAGAGAAAGTCTTCAGCCTGGGTGCCCTCTGCCCCACCACACCTTGATGGATCATCTCTCCTGCTCCCAGAAGTCCAAAGATGAAAAAGGATAAATCTGTGTGAAATGTGTGAAATATATATACACACACATGCAGGGAGAGCAGGGAAGGACACATCTGCCCTGTTTTGCATTCACTGTATCCAGCCTTAGTTTAAATAAACAATTACTTCTGAACACACAGCCCTGGTTTGAAAAAAGGAGTTTCCCACACTGCCATGAAAAGTTTATTCTTGGAGTGTCAGAATCCAAGGCTCACAAGCAGTTTGGTTGTTTTACAGTCTTTTTGCTCTCCCTTTATGATTTGTACATTCTCTTCCTTATTCAACCCAAAACTGCAGACGCCTCATTTCACCACAGTCTTAGCGCCTTTTCCCACTTCAGTCTGGGCACCTCCCAGGGGTGCCTCTGCTGCTCCCCACTGTCCTGGTGCTGCAGAGCCTCTTACTGGACATCTGGGGTGCAATTCCAATAGCTGGTCTCAAGCCAGCTAAGGCTGATGGGAAGCTGAAGGCTTTTTGAGGAGAGCAGATGAAATGAAAGCCTTTTCTTGTGTATTGGTGACACAAGTAACCTCTGCTCCTTTTCTGTTCACCAACTCCAAGTGCTGGTCACCATCCAGCTCTGGGATGTTGCAACACTGCATTGCAAGCCTCTGTGTGCTCATCCTTTGTTCAGAAGCCCCGCTTCTGCTGGCAACACCGTGTTTTGCCTCTGGCAAAATGACACACATCTGCTGCTCCTCCTCAAGGTCTGTCTGTCATCCTGCCCTCCTCCACCAATACATGGGTTGCCATAATAGAGATTTTCAGGTGTGATGGAAGAGGAAATTAAGTGGTTTTGGAGGTGTAAGCTTTCAGCCTACCTGTCCTCTGTTACTTGCTTCTTTTCTTAGTTTTCTTCAGGAGAAATAGATAAGGTCCTTTAAAGCACATTCTGAGTTGGCAGCTTGGTGAAGGAGCATTGGGAGTGTGTATTAAAGAAGCTGGAATAAACAACAAAACCAAAACATAAGGTCACAATTCAAGCAAATATGCCTGAGGGAACACTAGGAGCAGACGATGTTTATTGCTCAATGTAGTCTAAAGTCCAGGCAGTGTGAGAATGCAGTCCAGTGGAGCTCTCCTGAAGCTCAGAATGGAGAGGGGCACAGAGAGCAGGCCACAGAGGAGGCAGCATGTTTGTCTTTGAAAAGGGTCAATAATGATTGTGCAGTAGGCTGGAAATACTTAGTCATATGAAAGGTGTCAGTGCTAGCAGCAGAATAGAAGCTTTCACACATTTCTTTATTAAAAAGAAATAATCAGACCTTAAGCGTTAGTGTGAGACAGCAGGTCAGTCACCATTTCTTATACAAACTATTGCAGCTGAAAATGACTGTGGGAAAACTTCCTAATTAGCCCTGTTGGGGTTTTTTGTTTTTTAAGAGAAAAGCAGCTGAACTTCTGAATCTGGTTTCCTGTGGAAACAAAGCTTACACAATCAGTGTTTGTCCTGTACCTAATAATTTTTGTAACCCTCTGGCAAATCAGGTTTTGACTAAAGTTGAAAGAGTGATAGTGTTGGACATGATTGTGTTTTTTTTAAACATTTTGTGAAGTCTGGCAGCAGGATAAGGGACAGAGTCAAGTTACTGCCCTGACTGAAGAAAAGGCTCTCAGCCATTATGTGCTGGTCCCAGCCAGCTGGCCAGGCAGCACACACGTGCTGACAGCGAGTATATTTGTAGCTTCAAAACAGCCCCAGTTTGTTGTCTCTTGGTAGTGGCAGCGTGATTGGAGGCATGAGGAGAGCTGGAATTATTGTGGTGAAGAGAAAGAGATGTGGGACAAATGACTCAAACCCGTAGGAAATCAGGCTTGGTTAGTTGTGCTGCTCAGGAACAACATGTTTGTCTAACAATAGCTTTCTGCCCAAGCACACACGTCAGAGCCAGATTAGATTTCTATTTGCATACCTCCTTACCTTTCTCAGGAATGCCTCTGGCATAAAACTCTTCAATTTCTCTTTCTTCCTTAAGGCATGGGTCTCCTGGAAAGTAACTGTAAAAAGTTGCATCTTATTTCTGAATAGATTTATTACTTTGTTTACCTAAAGTCAGATGAACTGGGTTTAATAACCACATCAAATGTTTGCTGGGGTTTTTTTTAATCCTCTTGGCTCTTCAGAAATAGCATAACAGAGAGAGAGAGCAAATGAGCTGGATGCAATTACATTTTGTGCACACACTGAGAGCAGAACCTGAAGACAGCATTGTTGTGCAATGTAAACAAGGCATGAACCTATCCCGCTGAACCCTAGCAGCTAGTGATCTGAGAGGGAAAGAATCCAATGGATTTCTGAAGCATAGGGATGAGCCTGCAGTACTGACAGGAAGACCAGGATTACTTTGTTTTCTTTAGAATTGAACACATTTTATACTAGTTGAAATAATTAGCATGGAAAAAAAACAACCCACAAGAAAACTTTTAACAGCCACAGTACAAAAGAATGCTGCAGTATCCAAGAGAGTTTTTAATCTGCAGGGAGAGAGAAGAGGAGCTGTGCTCTTCTTTCTGTTTTATATGGTCTAAGGTCTGCATTATGCTCATTATAATGATATCAGTGTTTCTAAATTACAAGTGGCAATGCCTAAATTCCACAGGCATGTGTGTCACAGAAATGGATGTGCTAGTAATTAAAACAGTGTTCAAATATTGCTTCGTGTTCAGACAAGAACCTTTTTATGCAGTTGTGTAATAATAAAAAAAAAAGAACACTGCACAGCCGCTGACACAACAGGAGACCTTGTGCACTACTGCTGCTACCAGCCACACTAAAGAAAATAAGTGTTTTCAAATACTAAGTAGTGTTTCAGAAATATTTTATGGAAGTCCATTCAAACTCCAGCTCTGTGTTCCCACTGCTAAGTAACGATTTAGAAAACTCACTCCAAAGAATGACTAGTCACCTAGAAAGCAAATGAGGTACAACTACAATGGAACAGATACTGCTTTAGTAAATCCTACCACTAGGCTACTCAGAATGCAGCCATCAGTATTGTGTCTTTTAACGGGGGAAAAAAAGGCACAAAGAGGCAACTGGGCTGTGCTGCACTTCATGGGGTAGGGGATAGTCCTTCCTGATTCCCCCCACCTCCATGCAAAACGGGGTTGTGAAAAATAATACAGAGTAATTACCCTAATTACAGTCTTAGCAAAAGTGATTAATGATCAAACAGTTTTCCAGTGTTTGAGAAAATCCTGTCTTGGTGTTATTTGTCTTGAATTCCTCCCACTGCAATAAGCTGTGTAAGTTGACAAAATGCAAATTCAAAAAGCACTACCTTTTTTGTCCCAGGGGTGCTATAGCTTCATTACACCAAACCTATTCTTTAGCAGCTGACCTAATTTCTTCTGTTGTTACAATTTTAGAAGGAAGATTTTACAGACTCTTTGTACATGTACGGATTAGTATTCAAAGGTATCTTGGCCAAAAAAAGAGGATGAAAAATAGCATTTTGTTCCCAGGACATTGTTGGTTTAACTTAGTCAGGTGTGTCTCATGGAGGAGCAGAGGAGTCACATTTAAGGCTTGCTGATTTTGTTCCCAACTTGCCTTTATGTGTTCTGATGCTGAAATAAAGCTTGTGTTGCACATGTAGTGTGGCTAAAGAATTAGCTCCCCTCATCAGCTGAACTGCCACGAGTTTTACACTGGGTCAAACTTAATGCATGGGCACTTCACAATCTAGCAGCTCAGATCTGCTTTCTAAAACAAACACCTCAACTGTGTCATTAAAAGGCCAAAGATACAGCCACTGGGAAAGGCCTACATCCCAATAATGTGACTGCATGAGTCTTAGACTGAGTCGAGGGGATCCTGTGGAAAGCAACCCTACAAAGCAGTAGTGAAGGGGATGGGGTTTTTCTCTTACAATTTTTGCAGTAACTTGCTATAGTCTGTTGATTTCTGCTCAGTCACACCTGATCAAGCAGGTTTACATTGTCTCCTGCCTCATCATCCATTTATTTCCTTCCTTCCTTCCTTCCTTCCTTCCTTCCTTCCTTCCTTCCTTCCCTGCAGTTTGGTTAGGTTTGGTTTGGGTTTTTACATTTTTTTTAACAGTTGTGCTAGAATTGTTATCAGAAAGTACCAACATGATAAAAATAGAGTGGGCTTCAGAGGCCTGTCCTGAGTTCAGACTTAACTGAGATCACTTGCTTATGGTAGATGTTCATTTAAGTAATTAATACATATGACTGAGTGCAGAGCAGAGCTTTAGAGTCTTCCCAGCCCTCCCCTGTGCAGTTCAAGTAACTACATTTTTCTATCATGGCACGTGAGAAATCAGAAAGTGGTTTTTGCATGGCATGAGCTTAAAACTTTCCTCTTGCTCACAAGGGGAGAAAGGCTGACTTGCAGCAATTTTTAATCCAGGCATACAAACTCTAGGGAGATGAACTCTCTTGAAAAGCTGTCACAGCAGGGCTAATTTAGAGTAAAGCATTTTTGGACCAAATAAATGGCACACCAGGGAGAGTAGGAGGTCTGGAAGGAGGCTGCAGAAAGTGTGGATGAGTAACCTAGGTTATTGTACTAATGAGATTATGTTTTGCTTCGAAATCTACTGTAGAGAGAGCCTGAGTCATTTTGTCTTGGCCTGTGTCATGAAGAGGGGGAGGCTAAGATTTAATGACCAAAATAGCTGTATTGTTGCCAGGGTTTACCTTGGTTCCCTGGGCACCCTCTCACAGCTGTCCAGGAGAGTTACAGGGAACTTTTCCTTTTAGTCTTCTCTATGCCACCAGCCACTGTTCTCTCACCAAGCCTCTCCAAGACCTCCCTTACCTTCAGGCCCATCCTTCAGGTTTTTTGGCACCTCCAAGTGATGCTTGGTGAGGTTGCTTTTTCCCAGAATCCAATCTGGGAAGTGTTTGACAGCAGGGACCCTCCTGCCTCTCACTCCACTTTTTCTGGGCTGGGACTTTCCTTCCCACAGCTGGGACCTCCCCAAGTCCCCAGGTACAGGGGAGCCTCTCTGCACTGCTGGGAGCCCCCCCCCTCCAGGGAACACAGCTTTCCTCTCCCTGCAGGCATTGCAATGCAATCAGCCCCTGCTGAGCTGGTTTTTGATTTCCCTGGTTTTTCTCCCAGCACCAAGCAGAGCTTTTCATATCTACAAAAATGTGTCTATTACATATCCTGTTACAGTGATATAACACAGGCTGGTGTAAGTCCCTTTTATACAGACTCCCTCATAGGAGTTAATAGGGAATAAATTTATTGTGTTTTAATTATATTGATGTAGTTGCAGCAGTACACAGTTCTCCCTGTAAAAATAGAATGAGAAAAATCCCTAGATATGGGAAATTTTGCTGGTCAGTTTTAGAAAAACCTTCACATGTCTAACTTCTGTTTCAGGCATCCTGTGATTTTCTGTATGTATTGATGATAACTTCCTTCTCCAAGTGATAGAGGAGCCACCAAGGAGAGGTGCTGTTCTGGACCTCGTTCTCACCAACAAGGAGGGTCTGGTGTGGAATGGGAAGCTCAGGGCAGCAAGGGCTGCAGTGACCATTGGATGGTGGCATTCAAGATCCCTAGGGCAGCAAGCAGGGAGCACAGCAAGCTCACTGCCCTGGAATTCAGGAGAGCAGACTTGTGCCTTTTCAAGGATCTGCTTGGTGGAGGATCAAGGGATAAAGCTCTGGAGGGAACAGGGGCCCAAGAAAGCTGGTTAATATTCAAGGATCACCTCCTCCAGCCTCAGGAGTGATCCATCTCAAAAAAGAGGAAGTCCAAGAAAGAGGAAGTAAGGAAAAAAAGCCAGGAACTTGGTCTAGTAGAAGATGTCCCTGTCCACGGAGAGTGGTTGGAACTCAATACGTAAGGTTTCTTCTAACCCAAACCATTCCATAACCCAGCTCCATGCATGACTAAAGTAACTGCAGAATTATATTTATGTAACTCCAGCCTCCTCCACTGCTCCCCTTTCCTCAGTTATCTCTAGCCTGCCATCATTCAGACTCTGTGCTTCACCAGCACAAAGCGCAGTGCCCAAGGCCATGTTTGGTCACGGATGTGCTCTGCATGGAGACACTGCGCAGCTCGCTTGCTCTGTCACCTCAGGGGTGATTTAAAAATTTGAAGAGAGAACTCATCTTCAAGTGTATCCAAACTTGTGTTCAGCCTTACTCGTTGCTTTTAGTACTAGGCAGAACTGTCAGCAGAGTTTCTACTGGACTGGTTATACCCCAAAAATACAAGCATGCTTATGGCTTATAGTAGTGGCGGCAGAGCTGCATCCATAGAGTATCAGCATATGGGGCTCCCAAATTGCAAAATTACTTTGTTTATTTCCCTTCCAACCCAAACTATTTCATGAGTCTGTGGACATTAACAGAATTAAGCACTGTGCAGAGAATGAAGCCCTAAATTAAGGCAGAAATTCAAACAGACTATGGAATTGCTGGACTGGGCAAAAAAGTTGTTAGCCTTGTAAGTTCATCTTATTCATTTTCTTCCTTTCTCAGTGCAGTGAAAGCACAATTTCTATCCCCCATGTCATCCTTTAAAATATTTTAATGCTTATGTCAGTGTACTCTGGGCAATTAATAGATTCTTTCATATATTTGTGATTGCTTGACTTTCATCAATTTACATTTATTTGTTCATGGTACATTTTAATCCCTCAGTGGGTGGATGTAAAAAATCAACAACCACTAAAACCATTTATATCAGTTTTATCAAATTGTTCTTCAATCAACATTGGGCTTTTTTTTTTTCTTTTAGACTGCTAAAAAAATCCAGTTTCCTAGCAAGTTTCTTCAAGTTTACCTGAAAGAGATAGGGTGGAAAAGGAAGATAGGTTGCCCAAGTTTTATATTTATATTATAGCTATTCAGGTGGAATGAAAATAACTATTTAAAAAGGAGTGGCAACAGATTTTTCAAGAATTAGTGTTTATATCACAGATAAAGCAGAAAAAGACAGACATGGCACGATAAGAATTAAAAGTGGTTAGAAGTGGGTGTGACTGTGAAGGAGGAAGAAAATTAAAAGTTGAATGATGGTAAAAGAGACAGTCAGGGAAGAGACTTAAATAATTGAGAAAATGGACAAGAATAAGTGTACCAACTTTTGGTAGTGATAGGGATGAAGGGGCTATTAAGAATGTCTCCCATAAGTACAGAGGGGGGAAGAAAAGGCAGGGAACATGCAAAAATGCTGTGATTTTGAGAGAAATGCTGGGCATGATCCTTCTTCCCTGAGGTAAGACTGACTTCAATTAGTTCAAGCAACAGGATAGGACAAAAGGAAGAACAGTGCTTATGAAGAGACTGGAGGAATTGGATTAGCACTTCAGGGGCCTGCTTGGAAGCTCAGCAGCAGCCATATGAGAGTTGAGTTGGCAAAGACACTTCCCCAGGAAGACATAATCACTAAAATGTAGGACTGGATGGATGGAGAGACCAAGATGAATGCACATGGTGCCAATGTGACTGGGTACTGATGCACTGGGAAAGAAAGCCTGCTGAGATTTCCATGGCAAATGGGAATAGAAAAGGAAGCCTCAGCTGTCAAAACAGAGAAGCAAAGATGGGGTTCTGGAAACCAAGGAGAGCAAGTGTTGAGGGAAAAAAGAAAAAAGAGAAAGGGATCAGTGAAGATACAAAAAACCCAACATAATTTAAGGAGGCAGAAATCATTAGAGTGATTTCAGTAGTGTGATGAGAGAAGATAGTAGAATGTCAGAATGCAAGATAGAGTAGAAAAGAAGCTTGGAAGTACTCTCTGTGTGTGAGTTGTGGTTTTACTCTTGGCGAGATTTGAGCCAAAGAAATGAGGAGACATTGTGATTATTGAGAATAAGCATGCACACTGCAGGAAAGTTAGTGAAGGCTCTGAAGGACAGAGGGAACAAGACAGAAGTGTTACGAGCATGTGAAAGAGAGGTGGTGTGAGTATTGGTATCTTCAGGAATTGGTTTCTGCAGTCTTGCACCGTGAAGAGAACTCACAGGAGAAAGCTTGGTAGCAAGATAGATGTTTTCAGAGACTTTTCCTTCCTCTATCTGAAACTTGATGGAGGTACATGGATCCTTTAGCAACAAGGTAGTTTTCAGACAAGCCAGCAAGACAGAAAGGAGTAATTGACCATGAGGAGAAATAGTTAAGGGAATGGAGGGAAAGTTTGCTTGAGAAATAGGGAACTATCAAAGTAGCCTAACTGGCATCCATCGTCTACCATTTCCTACAGAATCACCATTTCCCAATATCCACTGTAAAGCCTATGTAATGACAAGAGGGATTCAGGTCACTTGGAAGACCAGCAGCTGTACCTGCTAATTTCTAGGGTTATCCCTGTCTCTCTTTTGTCAAAGATGAGAAGCAGGAAAAGAAAAACCACTATTCAAAGTCAGGGTCAGCAAAGATGAGCACAGCATTTGCATTTCACTTTATTTATGTGGGCTAGCTTAGCAGGCAAAGTCTAGAATACCAATAAAAGATTCTGTAATCAAAAAAATATGTTGCAAAAAAGTAGTGACTGCAAATATTTTTTTCCCCCTAACGTAAATGAGACACTGTTCATGGGGGACATTGGGGGGTGTGCCATATTTCATTTCACTCAGGAAATACAGATGTAGGCTGGACAAAAAAGGCTCCTGATATTCTACCAAGGAAACATTTTGTGAAAATGAGGTTCAAATGGACCCCATGGTTGTCACATAGTCCTGCTCCTAGGTGGTACCTACTGTATTGGGTCTACATGTTCTCCCTCTGTTTTCAATCTGATCAGCTCACAGAGCTGGATCTATCCTCAGTTTCTGGCATAGAAACCCTCTGTTATTCTTCTATAGAAAGGAAAACCTTTTACAGCTTGGATCCTGTCATCTCCCAAAACATAATTTCTCTTCCCTTTACCTCACACATTCCATTAGCTCAAGCACGGGTTTTTGTCCCTTCCTTCCTATAAAGTAGCATGGAGTTACTGAGTACAGAGCATCTCTTCATGGCCCTATTGTTGTGGAAGCCATTGGGCACGATGTGTTTAAGGGATGCTAGCACCGAACATGCCTTACTGAGGCGCAGCTCAAGGAATACACAGACGTGCAAAATAATCATTAGCTATGTGGTTTTCCTTGCCTGAGGCTTCTGAGCTTTCTTAGGGCTGGCATCAGAGACTTGGAAGCCTTCTGCTCTCCTCCAAATCATAGGAAACTTACTCTTTAGTTTGAGTTGGAACACACAGCTAAACCAATGTGCTACGAAAGGAGGCTTGTCTGTTCTGTTCTGCTCAAGCTTTCTGTGCCTGCAAGAGCACCCCCAGCCTGTCAGGCCCACAGTGGGATTAGACAGCTCATCTTACTTTTAATAATTTTAATAATTGCATGCTGCCAAAAGGGGAGATCCCACTCCACCTCCTCCCCAGCCGTGTACCCCAGCAGTTTCCCTTCCTGTGGCACTGGAGTCTCACAGCAAGGATTTCAAGGGACCTAATCCAGCAGAAAACGAACTGTGACACAGAGGGTGAGCAGAGTTTTTGCTGGATTGGCTAGAGGAACCATCTCACTACAGGATCACATTAGCACAACCTGAGGGAGGCAGGACTGCCCTGTGTGGTGTCAGAGAGGCTTGGCTGTATCATCACACCATAACCCACAACACTGAAGAACCCATGCTTAATGCTGTTTCATGCTCTGCATCCAAGAAAATTCTTCCATGCCTCCCTCCTGGACACCAGGTAAACTAGGCAAAACTGATTCTTCCTCCAGCCATCTGACTTTCCAGAGATGGCCCTGTTCTGAATGGGAGCAATTGACTTTCACTAAATCTCTGCTTTCTCGTCTCTGAAAGGTGTTGGACATGGATGTGACAGTTCAGCTCCACATCCACCACTACATTCAGTAACTTATCAATTTGTTTACTTGAATCAGAATACAGGAATTCATACACAGGCACAGTCCTCAGATTGTCACAGACACACATGATGAAGAATCTACACATTGACCCAGTGGACATGTTAATTTGTTCCTAATTATATTGGCTCTGGGATAAGAGCAGGGATAAGTAGGTACTGAATTGAGATGAATTGATGCCTATTTTATATTGAACTGACGTATGTTTCAGTTTCCAGCACTATTATAAAAATTAAAATATGTAAAATACACTATATGTTGTGTTCTGATTAATTGGGGTAAAAAAAATCAGGTGTTTTAACACTTTGAACAAATTTTTGTTAGAAAATTTTTATCACTCCCTACTCTGGCTTGCAGTGACCCTACATTGATATATTTTTTCCTAGGTGTTTTCCTTTTTTCTCGTCCTTCATGCTTTATCTGTTGGCACAGAGCTAACCCCAAATTTCACCATTGTGTATCCAGGGCTAAACAGCCAGCTTACTGTCTTTTACTCTCTAACAGTTGTGAGTTTTTAATTTTGTGGGTCTTGGCTCTGTAATCTCAGACAAGAAAAGTTAAAAGTATTGCACACTCAAGTCTTTTGCAATGTCTCGTCCATGAACATAATAATTTTACTTGGATCCAACATAGATCTAAGATACCAAACCTTGAAGGAACATTTGTGAAATGAGAATTCTGTCTTCAGTTATGGTATTTAAAAGCACATTTGTGAAACTAAAGGTGTTCTGTTGTGTAGGCTTATATCATAATGCTATAATACCTATACAATACAACACATTACTTTTGTAATAATTTTTTTTTTGGTCTAAACTTTAAATAGTATAACAAAATCTTCTGGGTAAATAAATGTGCATACAGAAACCTCATGTCATCACATAGGCTTCTACACTGTATGTTCATTTGGAAAGTAAGGTAGACAACTATTGTCTAATCAACACCTTTTAACTCAGTTTATTTACTTGGAGAGATACTCATTTGTCTACAGAAAAGAGCCTCCTCCTCTCCAAGGAAGTTATGCCATCACTCTGTCCCAAAGGAAACCTTGGGCTATGGGGCCTTGGCAGCATGGCAAAGTGGATGTATTTCAGACCAACACACAAATTTGCCCAGTGACTGAATTTACATGACTAAATGTGTGGGGCTTTTTTCGTAGAATGGCAGGAATGTTTCAATAGTGGTCTGCAGAGGCACTGCTGCACACCTCGCTGCCTGTGGCCACCTCAGCGGGTGCTAGGTGACTTAGAGTGACTTCTACTCTGTCGCTTGCAGTAGCTCAGATAGCTTTGAATGAATCACAGGATTCCAAGAATTAGCAACAAACCTCATCATATGGGCACGCTGCAGCACAGGAGCTGTCAGAACAATGCAGTGGCTAAGGGAGCTGATGTGATCCCTGGATGTAGAACACCTTCCGTAGGAGGAGAGAGGTGATTTTACAGTAACAGTAAGGGAATGGTGTGTCTTGTTCTGGTGCCCACACTTGAGAAAAATTATGTTGACAATTTAGGCTTCACAAAGGAGTAAAAAGAGTTACATGATATCTAAGCAAAGCTGATTTATGGCAAAAGACTTACAATCAGTCTTTTTATTTTATTGAAAAGGAGACTAAGAGGAAACGTGGTGATGAACAGCAGATTGTGCAACAGCAAGGAGCTCTGTCATCGTCTACAGACAAAAAGCATAGACACATTCCATGGCAGGTGAAAGCTAGAAATAAAGTGGGCAGAGTAGTTCAGGGGTGAAGATCGATTAGATTCATCACAGTATTGTCCTTGGATCATATTCTGACTTTAAAACCCCAGAAGCCCTTTTAATTATGATGAAAAAGGTGTCAGGAAATGTACACACAAATAATTGAGATTGTATGCTACAATATGCTGTGTAAATAGGGCCAAATGAAACTTCCCTCCATAGAACATGAAAGAACATGTCCCATGCTGACTGGGACATCTGCACTTGAAAAGCTCCTAAGGGAGGATTGTGCAAATCAAGGACTCTTGCTGCTATGGGCAGTTCCAGAAGGCACTGCTTATGGCCTTTCCAAAAGCATAATTGTCTTCTACTCCTTCCTCTGCCATCTCTGCCATGTTAGCCTGATTCTGAGGAGGAATTCTCAAATTCCTCCTCAGTGCTGGTCATTTGTGTATTTGGGGAAAAATTCTCCTGTGCTTCTCTCCCATTAAAATCAATGAGTTTTCAGGCTGTCAAAAGATAGAGTTCAGGCTTTTCAAATGCAGCAAGTAGCCCACTGATTGTGTCCAGGTGAAGAGCTGGTGGGCATCCTTACTTTCTTTGACTTCACACCAGTTTATTTAATGTTGTCTCTTTAGATGCTAAGTGCTTTAAAGTGCAAATTATCATTTCTATGGATGTAGTGTTTAGCACAGCTGTAGCCTGCCTTGATTGAGGGCTCTAGATTCAACCTGAATGCAGACAATAGAAATAAGACTTCAATTAATGCTTAGTCTCCCATGCTGTATAGTTTGACATCAGTGCTGTTTTTTACTGTGAGCATTTACAGAAGTCTTTCTAAGAGGACTCATCAAATGAAGAAGGATTTTGTGCTTTGTCTTGTAGAAAATATTTCCAGAAGTGGACTGTTTCTTTTACATGATCATGTGCTCAAAGAAGAGCAGAAGAAATCAGCATTTGCTAATCAACAACTAATCTGAATCTAGGTATGGACTAAAATGAAAATTTAAAATAAAAACAACTTTTAGCTTATATGGACACTCAGCAGGTCCTTGGGTGCCCACCCTCAGCTCTCTGGTTCTGGTTGAAATTCAAATCAGTTTTAGCATTGCTGCTGTCTCTTCTAATTGACTGTGTCCATACACTTAGCTGGTGGGAGGGACAGAGGAGCTAAGCACGCAGAAAGGACCAAATGTTTTCCAACACATGCTAGGCTATTCAGAAAAATGTTAGGGATGCAGGGGCCTGACACTGGACAAGCACTGGGATTCCCAGTGTCCTGACACAGAGCACTCTGTCAGGAAGCAGAGACCTCTTTTTTTGTTAGCATTAGAAGAATGAAGACCAGACAGCAGTTGGAAACCACAGTTCAGCTGGTGATCAATGCTGTGCAGCAGCAGAAGCACATGGGAAAATTCTGGCTGACCTATCCATAATTCATCTTCTGTCCCAAGGAATGTGCGGCTGGAGCACGATCCCTGGTGCTCCTGCAAGAGAGAGAGGTCTGCAACCTTGGGATGACACGGGCAGCAACCAAGCCTCTCTCACCCAGGTAACCCCTCAGGCCCTGTGAGAGGGACTGGTCTCCCTCCTGCAGCACAGGGCCAGGAGTGGAGCCCTGGGATGCTTCATGAGGATGCTGCTGTGGGGAAGGGTCAGTGAGGGAGCTGGCCCCATGCCCTGGGACAACACGTGCAACGATTTGAGGAATCCATCCCAGCCAGTTCACTCTTCAGACCTTCATAGCTCTGTGTGTGTGTGATGTAAACTCTGCTTTGAGAGACTCTGCTCTTGGTGTACAGCCTCCTGCTGGGCTGGGTTTCCAAGCGCTTCTGGCAACGGGCTGGCCAGGTGTTATTAAACTGTAATGATCTGTTCACACAGAACCCAAAAGGTAGGCAACTGCAACCCAGGGCAAAGTAGTTTTTAAACCTGACCTTCACCTTGGCAGTAGCTAAGCAACATATTCCATATAGAGGGATTTCAGTCACATGATGAGGTTATTTTGAAAGTATGAGTGGCCTGAAAGAGACAAGTAGAAAGTCTTGAGGGCTGTTTGAAAGAAAAACAGAAGAAACAGGATGAATATCAGAGACTGTGATTTGCAGTTCTGTGCAGTAGCCTAAACTCAGAGGAGTTTGCAAGATAATCTTATGGAAAATAATGATAATAAATACAAGGAAAAAATGAAAGACATGAGAGACAAATGAAAGTAGATGTTAATTACTTTAGCTCCATCCACGCATTCCTTCTTCTGCCAGGGGCTGAAGAAGGTAACTCCTCCAGGACTGACTGCTTCCACTAATTTTCTGAAGGGATGAATGAAGTTGAGAGCTCTCAAAATACCAGAGCTACAGAATAAGTTTGTGGGAAACCTTTCAAACATTAGTCCTGGGACTGTGTGGTCACACACACAGCCTGGGCAGAGCAAAGAGCTGAAGTGCATGTGTACACAGTAATTCCCAGTACAAGGGCCTCGGGATGTCAGCTGGGCTGTGGATGCCCCAGGGCACCCATAGATCAAGAGGGCTCTATGCCATAATTCTTGCTGTGGTGGATAATTTCCAGCTGAATGCTCTATCAGTGAGAGCATGGAAAAACTTAATGAAACAGGCTTCAGAACTCACTAGATAGGACACACAAGTCAAACACATCAGTTACATCCAGAGTCTGCAAATGTGTATCTATATTACTTCCAGAAACTGTGGATAATTATCTTTCCAGGGCTGCAGCCATTTTTGCTACTCTAAATGATCATCTAAAAAAAAAAAATTAATAGAGACATAATCTAGAAAACGTGGCATATTCTAATAAAAATTTTGTGTGGACAAAGTTCCTTTACTACATGCTGCTTGATCTCACACATGCTTCTGTAGTTATTTTCTTGTCTTGAATCCAGTTACTTCACAGTATTTCAGTTGGTTTTATATATTTTTGTCTTGTGTTCTGCCACTGTTCCCGAGAGCTCTCTTCATTGCACAATTCTCTGTTTTATTTATTTTGAAGCAACTTCTAGGATAAAGAATTAGTCCTGGGATTTATTCACAGTTTTGACATTGGCCAGCTGGGTGACTTCTGGCCAAGTCTCTGCACCTCTTCACCACTGTTTTCCCAGCAGGAAGTGTAGGGTAATAACCCTTTCTGAGATCACATGGAGTTCTACAGATGAAGTACTGTATCGTTTACAGTCCCTGTTTACAGCAATGATGTAGCAGACTTATGTACAGAATTTTCCTTTGCTTTGTTTTGTTTTTAGCAGATAAAAATGGGAAGAGCACCTGTCAAAGTGCTTATAAACCTATGACAGAACTGGCAAAAACAGACGATCAGTTAATGTTTCTCTTCCTCAGCCTGTTTTAAAAAAGACATAACAGTAATAGAGACAAGCTTTTAAATTAGATGTTTGTGACCTATTTGGATCATGTACAAGCAATGCAGACTTTGCTTATTGTTTTGAATTTTTTCTTAAAGCAGCCTCTGCAGGAACAAATACAAAATTTATCATACCTGTAACTATGCGTGCCCTTGGCCCAGCCAGACAGGGATGCTGCTTGAATTGCAGCAGCCTCAGGACATGGCAGGAAAGAGCTGCCTAAATTTAAAAGCCTCACTGTGACACTTACTTTCCAGTCCAGCCTGAGAATTCGCTTAACTCCACACAGAAGGTCTGTCAAATTAGAAAAGCGTCTCTGCCTCTTTAAAAAAGTGCCCAACAGCAAGATTAAATTTGTCTTCCAGTAACTTTCAGGTCCTCAGATTGAGAAGTCTCTAAAGAGATTCAAGTGCAACAGCCAAGTAATTTGGCTAGAGATGCATCAGTTAATTTTAAAAGATGTTTCCTCTTTCACTCTTTTGCATAATCTTCTCTTAAAAAAAGTAAATCAGTACTAAATACATTTTCTTACAGACATCAGCTACTGGAAAGGTTCTTTATAACATACACAGTCACAATCCTGTAATTGTCTTGTACAGTAATAAGCATATCTTATCTCTTAAGTTCACTTTTGGAGTTCAACTATGTATCAAAAAAATCCCCTCAAAGGGGGATTGTAGTCAGATTATGCCTGGCTTGCCTTTTCTTTGTAACTTCATGTTTATTTCCTCATTTACACACAGCATAATTCAAACATAGCAAAGCTCTCCATTCCTGCTCAGAGATGGGGCCCTGGCTTTGATACCTGATACACTAGGCACCAATGTGAAGCTTGATTTATACCAGTGAGAATCCAAGGGAGTTCAAAATCCTACTAACACAAGTGAGACTGGATAATCAGGAACTAGGACTGTTGTTTTGGAGCTGCTGGTCAGGGATTTTTGCACTATTAGAATGGATGATTTTTCCATCATCTGAACCCTAGTAAATAAAGGCAAAACTCTGCAGTATTATTTTGATGTTTATTTTAAGTGTATCATCTTGCAGTGCCAAAGTCAAGTCATGCATCTGTTGATTTTGTAACTAAAATACTCTTGGTTAAATTGTCCTCCTTACTACTTCATAACTGTGGGAGGAAAACATATTAGTGGATCAGAATAGTGCACCACAACAATGAATGTAACTCTCGTCTAAGACACAGGATATGAGAGAGAGGAATGAAACTGGAGTCAGCTGAGGACATCTCTTCTACCAGGCACTCAAGTTCCTCCAGGAGGATGTTATCCAGCCCTTGAAACCTACTTGGGATATTTCTTCCGGTAGAGCTACACCTGCAGTGTATGCAGGGTGCAGACATTTTACCACAGTCAAACCATATGCAGCCTGGTTACACTTTGTTGTGTTCTTGGCAGCACTGAAGGAGAATGATTTAGTGAATTTCTTTCATGTATGTGTTTGTAAAAGGCACAGTACTGGATGTTCGACATCACTAAGGAGCCAAAATAAATATACTGTGGTAATGACCTTCAGGATGTGGAAGAGAATGTTCTATCACTTAATGATAAGTAAATAAATAGAATAGCAGTTCTGGCCTTGTTAATTCAGCAATGTAGTTAACTTCAATACTAGTAGTAGACACCTGGCTCCTTCTGACCATGCTTTTAAAGTTCTGTGCTAAGAACTGGACCTGTACAGTCCTCTCTTCTCAGTTAAAAATTAAAGCTCATTCTTATACAGGCTCAGAAACTAGACAAGATTTTGATACAATACATGGCTAATTCTAGTGGTACAAAGCCCTTACTCCTCTTGCCACCTTCCCCTGATTTCAGGATTCATATTAAAAGGAAGCAGAGCTATCTTTCAAGTAGCTTTGATGCCCATCTTCATGACACCCCTTTAAAAGATGTTGGATATGTAATCATTAGCATGCATTTCTTTGGAAATGCAGAGAACCCTGGGTTTCCAGAGCCAGAGAGCACAAGCTCAGATTCCATCACTTGGCACTTCTCGCTGGCCAGTTTTGCACTGCTGCTTTTACACACAGTTGTCACTGGTCCTTCATTAAGGAGGAGTGGTCAGTTTCTTGTTACAGCAGGGGGCTGCCCTAAACTTTTCCTGCCCTGTTGCTCCAACAGTGTTTGCTGGCTTTGTTCTCCAGTTCACATTAATCCTGCCTGAGCCAATACTGAGCTGAAAGCCCACACCTGACCAAGGAACATTAAAAGATTTGTGTGGCTGCATTTATATTCTCTGTGAGCAGACATGGTTATAATACTTCCTTTTCCTGCATTTTTCACTGTGGTTCAACATTCCTGTACACAAGACTGTGCCACTTTATGGACTGTGCTTCCATTTAAGTTGATAGAGAACTTGTATTAAAAGTTTGAAAGAGAAGCTGCTGCCTTCTCTGCTATTAATAGTATTGCTGGTTTATATAACTTCATGATTCCCATACAGTGGATAAATTATAACAGACAAATAAGCATCTCTGCCCACAAGGAACTTTTACTTCTGCATAAAAAGAGCTTAAAAGATACACAGCAGGAAAGTTCAATGCAGAAAACAGGTTGAGGTTTGGAGGGCAGAGAGAAAATGCTGCAAAGAAGTAGCAAGTCTGCAAAAGGTCAAATCTTATTCTATTGATGAGGGACAGTCACCAGAATCAGGGCCACATTAATGTATCATAATACATACAGAAGTTCCTGGATGATCAGTGAAAATTGAGACATCAGGAAGAGAGAAGAGGCTATTTTTCTTACAAAGCGTTTAATTTTCCAAGTGTATTTCCTCTTGCCCAAGTTTTCGTCTCACCTCTTCCTATGAGCCAAGGATGACACGTCACTGAGCCACATCTCACTTCAGCTGCATTGCATCTTCAGCAGCTTTTGTCCCCACCTCTTCAGCATTTTTGCCAGTGCTACCGCTTGTTTTCCTTGCTCAGACACAAAACTCGGGCAGGGTGGAGGGACAGTGAGCTCACCCACACCCACTGTCACTCTGTGTCCAGGGCCACCTGTGTGCCAGGCTGGGCTATGGCACAGCTGGGCTTTGTGGGGATCAGGGTGCTGTGTGGCACCAAACGGCTCCTAAGGGACCACAGGGACCAGGTAAAGACCTTTGTGCTGAATTGCATCAAATAAAGGGTTCAATGCTGCAGGCAGAGGATTTGGACAGTAAAGGCACGGTTTAAATAATATCCTGTCTCTAGAAGCCAAATATGTACTACAAGAAATCACTAAGAGCAAAAAAACTTCCCACTCTCCCACCAAATTATACTATTTAAAAGGACATAGATTAAAATTTACCATACAGTGAGTTTAATGTAAATATTTTATGCCTGTAAAAATATTGTAAGACATTATAAAGGTTTCAAAGTCAAGCATCCATAATAATTAGAAACATGGTAATTTGGATGAACATTTGCAGCTTTAATTCTTTCTGAGTGCACTTGCATCCTGGTAGCCTTAATTTGTGTGATCACATATAACCTTTTTAAGAACACAGAATGCTTGATTAATCTGGAACTGGTTCATATGTTTTTGTCAAATGTACTGGAATGGGAGGATGTTTCCAGGCACCTTTCTTTCTCCATCAAATGCTGACACAGCTGAGGTGAGAAGTTAGGTAAGAAGCCCAATGTACTGGTCAGTGAAGTGGTTCATGCTTTTGGTACTGACACAGAGCACTCTTACTGGGAGTACTACATTTGCTCCCAGTATATTTCACCACCAGCTGATCCATGATCGGTGCGGGCCTTGCACAGAGAGAAACTGTAGTGCTTGATGGTTCCTGGTGCACTCCCACAGTGTGTCACTCACTGGGTAAGAAACCTTAAGGCAATCAAAAACTGAAACACGTGTCTTTATGCACCAGTTTGTACCTTTCTGCAGTATGGCAACAACTTTTCAATATGTATTTTCAGGTTCTTCATTTTAGCATGGACCCTAATGTTGTTGTAAACAAGAAAAATCAAATTTAATTAACTCAATAATATGGGATTTGCCTCACTCTTACTAATGCCCTGGTTCTCCAAAGAACTTCCTGCTGTTGGTTAGTGTTGGAGGGGCTGACCTTCTCTGCAGCACTGGGCCTCCTATAGATTTCACCTTTGGAAGGGTGGGTTCAGAGGAGGGGATGAACGCTATGGGGCACATGAATTTAATATGGCACTCCAGGAAACTCGCAAGTTGCTCTCACCAAGCCCATCAGCTGAGTGCAAGGTGCTGCACAAAAGGAGGTCTTTGCATTCACAGAGTTTATTCAAAGTTGCTTGGCACATCAACAAGGTAACATATTCACTAGAAGAAATAGGGACTCTCTAACACAAGGGCACAATATATTCATTAGAAGAAACAAGGAGTGTCTAACAAGCAAGTTTATCCTAGAACAGACCATTGAAATTAAGCAAACCATTTGTTTATTGAAAAGTTCCTTTAATTACCAAGAAGAAGCCAAATGTGGCAAATCATGACAGCACTGAATTGTTATTTTATTGCAAACTCTATGTTTTAAAATAAATTCCTCTCTATCACAAGATTTAACGTATTAAGACCCAGGAGTACAGACAGCATTTGCCTATTAACAAGCCTTATTATGCATTAATTACCTTAAGAAGCAGAAAAGTAAAACTGCGCTTAGCAATATACAATGGAGAGCTTTTTGAGATGGAAAGGATTTGCACTCCACACTTTTCCTCAGCCTTTCTCAAAATATGCCAAATATATTAAATGCGAAGGACCTATATATACAGAATACTGTTTGTTTCTCTACAAAGCTGTAGCACTGAGGAGAATGCTGTCAGGTCAAATTAAGGGTTGCTGATTTTTATTATTTCATTGCAAATCCTTAAACACTTTTTTGTTCTGGGGTCAAAGTCAAGAGACTGCGGTAAGAATCCTACCTTTTTATTTTTTAAGCAAGTTTTTAATTTTCTGTACCACAAAACTTGTAAATATGAAAAGAAAGTCTCCTAAAAACTCATAAAACAGATGGCAAATAACCAACCGCCTACCTATCTTCTCTAAATGTCTTATTTTTAAGAAAATGGGCTTTTAAACCAACTTCATTTGTGGGTGGGCATTGACTCATGAGTTTTGAACACTCACTGTGGCAATGTAAATCTGGATCAAAACTTAAATTCTATGTTTCAAAAAAAAAAACAGTTAAAAAAAATTTAAAGCAACAGAAGTGCTTGTATTCCATTTAATTTTCACATTATCCAAATTAAATATGTATTTTCAAACCACTCAAGAATTGCTGCTAGTCAAAACACAAGAGAAACCTGCTAGTGTCTCAGTCACAGGAGGTTTAATGAAGAATTTAAGCAAAAGCCTGCCAGGAATGCTCATGGCATAGCAGTTCCAGCCATGGAGGGGACAGGAGGTCAGATCATCCCTCAGATTTTCTCAACTTTTTGATTCCTAGAAAGGAATTATTACTGAGACACTTCAAAGGGAGGCAGTGTCACACAGCTGTGACAAACTAGTGATGATACTGTGGTTTTTATAGACTGAAAATTTTTATGTCATATTCTATAATATCCTCACACAGATAAGTTCATAAGGTAAGATAAAAGAAGCAGTCAAGTAGATAAGATTTAGTCATTTTCAAGCTGATTAAACAATATTGTTGATGACAGAGGTTAGCACAGGTCTGGCTTGGCAAACAACAATAATTGCTGATCATAATAATAATAATATGTACTAGAACAGGAAGCTACTCTTCCTCCAAGCTTCTGAGCACATACACTGCAATCATGACAGCATACATAATGGCAAGTTAATCTTAAAAACAATCACCTGCAAAATCATGACCTTGTTTGAAATATTTTAATTGCTCTGTCATGCAAGTATTCGCCAAGGTTACTATGACTGAACAAAGTCAGAAAAATACTTTGCATTTTGTCAGACAATGTGCTTTGTAGACACGTTTTTATACTTCTGAAAAAAAGAAAGCAACTGTCTGTGCATCCTAGAGGTTTTCTGTATATTTAACATAGTCCATAAATCATAAAATAGTGATTGGTCATGTACAATAAAATGCTACTGTCTAAAAAGTGCAGCTCAGGATTTCAGATTTCAGCAGATATTCAGGATTCAATGCTAGTTTCCCTGGAACAGATGTGAAAGAGACAAACTACAGATTGGTAGGAGTGGGAGCAGATACAATAGCTGAAGATTATTAGAACACTGTGTTTTCACCTGACAATTTCACATCACTAAAGTCCATTTAAAATCTACTTTTGCCACTAAATTAACATGCGGAGCATTTAAATTTGTATGTGTGACAGATGCAGAGAGGAAAAAAATAGTTTCTCATATGTAAGCATCTCTTTTACTGAAGAGCCAAGAGAGCTAAAGAGAAAAGCAAGACAGAACTCTATCTGTGTGCAATTCCTGGAGCCTTACTCATCTCACTTCCTGATTCTTCTTTTTGGCCGCCTTTCCCTTAGGGCCCTCCCACCTCCATAAACACCATAACAATAATTATCACGTCAGTGGAGACTTAAACATTCTTGACATCCTAACATCTAACAAGTACAGGACATTTCACAAAGGCCTAGCCTGGCTTTCAAGAAGTGGGTCAGCTTGACACATCCCATGTGTTTCTGAAAGCCTGCAGTCTTTGAGCTTGCTCATCTATGGTAATGGGCACCCTACCAATGCACAGGCTGGAAACAAAACACTGCCTGGTTTGCCAGGGAAACTTTAAATTGTTTACCAAAAGCACATAACTCTCAAATTTCCATCCTAAACATCATAGAGAGGATGTCTTACGGTGCTTGGTCACAGAGCAGTTTCCAAACTGGGCAGTTTTGTGACCTACCTGCCCCCCCGTTAGCTAAAAGGGTGCTGGAATTGCTCCAGCCACATGCAGGAGTCAGGCTGCTGATGTGCCCAGCCAGGGTAAGACAAAAGGAAGCACACAGTGTTTCCATCCATTAATCCAAGAAGGCTGTGTGGTAAGCTCTTCACTTCTTTCATTTCATCTCCTCCTGTCCTTCAGTCTTGGTTACACAGCACAACAGGATTTTTTAGTTCTGGCTGATCTGGCCAAACAAATTTTTTTTCCCATAGAAAATCTGGCCACTGTAGGGTTTTTTTTTAGTCACCCTTCAATAGTTTTTCTTATATTTCAACATTTAAATCATGCCAACTTGCTTCCACCCTCGACAGAAATTCGTGATGACTCAGAAATGGATCTTGTCCTGCTAGCTGAGAATCACTTCTCTACTGGTGCTACAGTTTGATATCTGCTTTTACAAAGGGAATAAGCCAATGTGTCTCATCATATTTTCTATCCTGCCCCCACATAAATTTGTGTTGTGAATAAAAAACATTCTATTCAGCATGGAGGGCATTTTATTTTTGTGCACATTTTGACATTTTAGTTAGAATACGATGCTTGTACAGTAATCCAGGCAGCAGAGACTATAAAATCTTCTATTTATGATCTATTCCAGTGAACAGATTTTCAGTGTTTCTTAAACTGACTTTTAATATTAAGTAAAAAACCCACAAGTCTGTGCACCAGAAAATGATCCAGAATAATTGTTCTTCAGTGTGGAAAGAGGATATGGTAAAGACATGTGAATAGTTATTTGGAAGAAAAGCATGAAATTAGCTACAAATAAACTCTCTAAACTTATTAACAAAACGCAAAGAAATAATAAAAGAAAAATTGGACTGCAGAGATTAAATTTGGTGAGATTTTGTATAAAGAGTGAATCATACTTCTATAAAACTTGGTGTGCCTGTAGATCACAGTGCTCATGTACACACCGGAAAGGTAAGAACAGAGTAAAGAGAACAAGCCTGATCCCGCTGTGTACACATGCTGATGTTCAAGTACCAAAACTAACTAAATATAGATATCTATCTATCTATCTATATCTCTCCCGATGAATTGTACAGATAAATAAATACCACAACTGAAGCATTGGCAAACAAGTGAGATTTCTAATCACTTTTGCTCTATGATAGCACAGCCATAGTTGAGTCATACAACAAAATTATTTCTATTAGCAGATTGCTCAGCTTTATCAAAGCAGAAGCACCGTGAGCAGCAATATAGTAATACTGTAAATTGCAAATGGATTACCATTTGATTCAACAAAGTTAATAGGTGATGATGGCCTATAATTCATATGTGATTCACTTTGGCAAGTCTTCCATTTGTCAGTTCATCAAGCCTATCCTATACATAAGCAATTAAATCAGCAGGCTAAAAAGGAGAAAAGGGCTCAGGTAGTTTAAAGAGATCTTTCCTTCATACTGTTCAAATATCATCGCCTACTTCTTAGTGGTTTTCTTTTCTTGCTAGGACCAGTAAATCAGCTCAGTAGGCACAATAATAACTAACACACTGCTGATTTCCAAGCAGCTTCTAGAAGCAGGAAAATTAATTCCAAAACAGTTACAAAGAAACTACGCACTGGAAAAGCTTAACTGGGAGGAATACTAAACAAAGAACAGCAAACAGTTACCATCACTACAAACGGGAGATATTAAATTTCGGAGAAGTGGCTGGAAATGTGTCAGGCTGGCAGCCGCAGCACAAGCACTAAATTCATGTGCAACTAGGAGGCTTGGTCCTACGGCGGGGACAAAGGACACATACAGAAATAGACTCCCAAGGAGAATCCTGCCTCTGTTTCTTGATGACAGCCAGAATGTTATCGGCATCACTGGCACAGATGGCCATAGCCCACTTACTCACTCTTAATGAAAACACAGAGAGCAGCCAACACAGGATCCAGGAGCTAAATTAACCTCTGCAACATCGAGGCTGTGCACAAAGCTCTGTTGTGAGAAGAAGAAGTGTTTGTGCCATCAGTGCCACCAGTTTTATTCTTACTGGTGCTGCCTAAAGGGTGTCAGCCGGGGTTTCCCTCCCCTCTCCTCTGGCACTGGATTCCCCAAGGAGAGTGATGGGTGTACTGACAGTGAACTGATGCCCACATAGCACATCTGCCCAGAGGACATGGCTCCTGGACTGACAGAGTGATCACCTGCACTCCCTTTAAAACACATGTTCCACACCTTGACTCCCTGCTGATAGACTCAAGGAGAGGCCAAACAAATAGCCTCAGTCCTTTGAATGTTTGGATCGCATTTTCTTTGGTAGAAATGGTCCCTTAAGGTAAACATAAATGAAAACCAAGCATACAGAAGAGAATGTTTGCATTTAAATGTCAAAATTAGGCCTAACAAAAGGGGGGGCATGGCTTTTTGCAAAGCTAAATAATCTCTAGCTGATCCATCTACTGAAATTCTTTGAAAGCATCAAAAAAAGAAACCACCCCAATAAAACAAAGAGATTTTGGTGGACTAGTCAATGTTTTACAGTGTTTCAAAAGGCCTTTGATTAAATCTCTAAGCCAGAGAGGACTCAAGCAGCTAAGTAATCACTGGGCGAAAAGAAAAATACAATCATGGTTCAAAAACTGGAGATGGAAAACAAAGAGCAGAATTGAACTGCAAGTTTCTGCGATGGCGGAAGGTTAACGCCAGCCAGCTTCGGGGCTCTGCAGCAAGTCTCATATTGCTGCTGTATTTACCACTGATCTAGAAAGAGGGCTGTATTGTGAGATGGCAACATTTGCAGCTGTCATAATTATTTCAGCTAAGCAAGACAAGAGGGGACTGTGATGATGAGGAAGTGCTAACGAAACAGAATGCACCATGTAATGGTGAATTAAATTCAATACTGAAAATTCAAAACAACACACATTAGGGAGGGATGTGAGTACCACTTCTAAATCTGACAAGCTCCCATTCATTTATACTGAACTGGAAAGTAAACTGGGCATTTATATAAATATCTATCTGCTATTTCTAATCCCCACAAAGCTTTAGTCAGAAAACAAGTTAGTAGAACACAGGAGGAATAAGTAACATACTGGTTAATGCCAATTATTAGAATTCTCTACAAAACCTCTGGCACAGTGTGCAGTTTATCCTCACTCAGAAAAAGTGATGCGAACTTGTTTGTCTAGGGGGATAGTTTGGAGAAAAGACTTCTATAAAAAACAGTGCTTTGTTACACTTGGATTATTTATCCTTGGAAGATGGCAAAAGATGTGATAAAAGCAACCAGAGTAGCAAAGTAGGGAATAATGTCAAGAAGTAAGTGCAGAAACATCACTCTCCTGTCCTACTGTTCAAGAAACAGGAATCTCATGGTGGCAATCTCAAATGGGTGACATGAAGCATTTGGGCACAAATGCTAGAAGTGAGACACAACTGAGGAAGCAGATATGGCAGAAAATTTATTGACAATCACAAAAGTCTTAAGACACATCTACACTTAGGAACATAACAAATGCATCTCCCAATGTCTATAGTTAGCCAAATACTGCATTTTTAATAAAAATGTGAACATCTAAGCTTCATGGTTTACAACAACATCTAGATATTAGAGAGCAAACTTATATACCGTGGGAGATAGCCTACAGTGCTAGGGTAATTGACCTCAGGCATGGTCCAGCTTGTGTTTCAACATCCATCCTAGGCACTTCTACTCTTGTACAGTTTGCAGCTTCTCCTGATAGGGTATTTTTAGATAACTGCAATTTGTCCAGCCATAAATGCTATTAGACATCACCAAGCAGTTGCATGTGACAGGATATTTTGGTAACTATAGGTGAGAAATGTTTAGCTTCATACAAGCCTTTGTGAGTGTCACACCTCCATTACCTCACACACCATTTCACACAGATGAAGCATAATTAACCTCCGTTTCCTGCTTCTGTGCCTATACTCCAATATGCTGGCAGCTGGAAAAGGGTTTGTGAAGTGATCAACATTTCAGGTTCATAGAATCACAAAATTTTTAGGGTTGGAAGAGATCAACCAGTCCAACTTTGTTGCCAAGGCAGGGTCACCTAGAGCAGGTGATACAGGAACACATCCAGGTGTGTTTGGAATGCTTCCAGAGAGGGAGACCACAGCTTCCCCAGGCAGTCTGTTCAGTGCTCTGCCACTCTCAGTGTAAACTTCTTCCTCATGTTCAGGTGAAGTTCTGTTTTAATTTATAGGCACTGTTCCTCGTCCTGTTGCTGGGCACCACTGCAAAGAGTCTGGCACTGTGCTCTTGACACCTGCCTCTGAGATATTTATATGCATTAATGAATGCCCTCTCAGTCTTCTCTTCTCCAGACTAAACAGGCCCAGCCCCCTCAGCTTCTCCTCATAAGAGAGATGCTCCAGACCCCTACTCATCTTTGTGGCCTCTGCTGAACCCTCTCCAGAAGCTCATTGTTTTTCTTGTACTGAGGAGCCCAGAACTGGACACAAGTTCTAGATTTGCCATTGACATTCCTTTCCTTTCCTAATGTTTTCCAAGGCAAGCCAATCTGTAAGCCATTTCTTTCACTGCTGCCATGTGAATATATTAGTGCGGGCAACCACTGAATAACGAACAACATTAAGCACAAAAAAACCTCCCTGCAACACACAAACCAAAGGAAAACAGGCCCCAAACAAAACCTCCTCATGCTGCCATGTGAATATATTAGTGCGGCAACCACTGAATAACCAACAACATTAAGCACAAAAAAAACTCCCTGCAACACACAAACCAAAGGAAAACAGGCCCCAAACAAAACCTCCTCAGAAACACTGCGCTGCCCCTCCTGTCCTCTTGAGCTGAGGCATTCCCAACCTTTCCCACCCCTGAGAAATGCTGTCAGTGGCATTTCCCCATATCAGCTGTAATGCTGGACACAAGGTGTGGGCAGCAGACCCACGTTGTGCCTGTCAGGAGACACAGCCTCCCTTGTGGCACACACCAGCCTGTCTCCATTTACCCTACCTGCCATCCCCAATCATCCCCAAAGGCTGCCATGCCACCTTCTCCTTCATCTCCAACTCAATGCCATGACCTACACCTGAAGGCAGGGTAACTGAGGTTCTTGTTACTAGATCACCTGGAGTGGACTAGAGTGAAATGACACTGAGTGGCTGGTGTTTACGTATGTGTGTGTGTATATATATATATATATATATATGTGAGTATATGTGCATAGTTTATGTTCTTTTACAAGAATTGTCATTTGATCCTGCACTGCTTGTGGGTCATGCCAAGTATTACAAGCCCAGGTCATACTGGGAGGAAAAGGGTTGGCATTATGACTGATTTCATCAGGAGGGAACAATCCGGTTAGTCAATCCCTTTGAATTGGTCATTAATGCACTGAGGGTTAATGTGTCCATTACCCCTCTGAGTGTCAGCCTGACTTTGTCCAAGAGAAAACCTTTCAACAGGTCTGGGCTCCACCAGAAAACTTTTCAACAGGTCTGATGTGCCCAGGTCAACACGGAGAGAATTATCATTACAGCCTCATGACTGTAATGTCAGTGACAGGACTCGCGGAAACTGTCTGATGTGCCCAGGTTAACATGGAGAGGAGAATTATCATTACAGCCTCATGACTGTAATGTCAGTGACAGGACTCGCGGAAACAGCATGAAGCTGTGTCAGGGCAGGTTTAGGGTAGAGATCAGGAAAACATTCTTCACCCAGAGGGTGGCTGAGCACTGGAACAAGCTCATGGAAGTGAGCCATGGAAGTGGTTACAGCACCAAGCCTAGCAGTGTTGAAGACACGTTTGGACAAAGCTCTCCAGCGGCATATTCTGATTCCATGACAATTTCATGACGAGGGGACAGTCACCATTTGGCTGGCCCTCGGCAGCAACACCCTCCAGTAAGCCACTGAGGGTCAGCATCCCTTTCTCCACCACCCTCGGGGGGTCGCTCAGACTTCCTCCTGGAGGAAAGCTCGCGACAGGTCCGGGTCGCGCCACAGCGCCCTACAACAGCTTTGGACCGTACGGACGCTCCAGCACCAGACCCAAGGGACGCTGTCGGTACCGCCGGTTTGTCTCTCCTGCCCTCACCGCTCTCCCTCTCCCCTCTCCCTCCCCCTCCCTCCGCGCCTCCACCAGACCCAAGGGACGCTGTTGGTACCGCCGCTTCGTCTCTCTTGCCCTCACTCCTCTCCCTCTCCCCTCTCCCGCCCCCTCCCTCCGCGCCTCGCGCCCGCCGAGGGGCGGAGGCGCCGCGCCCCGCGACGCCCCTCGCTCCCATCGGGCACCTCCACCGGCCGCCGTCATCGCCAACCCTCCCCCACCCCGCCCCCCGTCTTCTACCGAGACGCTCCGGTTGTGGGGGTGACCCGCGCTCCGCACGGCCCCGGGCCTGCCCGTCGCTCCGCCCCCGGGCCGTCCGGTGACAGTCGCGACCGCCGCGGGAGGTGGCGGCGGAGGAGCAGGAGGAGGCCGGAGCCGGGATGTCCGGGCAACAGCAGCAGCAACAACAGCCGCCGTCGCCGCAGCTTTCTTTGGCGGCCGCCGTTCCCCCGCCGGCGCCGGGGATCCCCTCCGCCGCCGCAAGCCCCGGCCCCGCTCCGGCCGCCGCGCTCCTGCTCCACCCGCCGCCG